>NC_141685.1:922519913-922926580 GCF_964263255.1 Lissotriton vulgaris
GAACTCTACAGTTCTGGGTGGGCAGCTCCGAGAATTACGAACAGGGTACATAAACACATGAATACCAATGGTGTGACTAAACGTACACGCCAACAACCCTTTGGCTGCAAGGGTGCACCCCGGAATTAACAGATATAAGATGTGAATAGAGCACCCTCCTCAAGTACTATACCCAATTATGCTCAAACAGCGATGCTCAAAAAACAGGATCACTGACATAATATAGAATGACAAAATATAGACTTACCAAAATATAGTCACCAAAATATAGAATGCCAAAATATCGAATTCCTATCTGCAAACAGGTAAGTACAAAAATATTGAATCCAAAATATAGTCTGTAAAAAATATAGTCAGTCAAAATATCGAATTTTTTTAAATGTCTTAAAAGTAATTTAAAATTAATGAAATAATAAATACATTTAATTAACTAAAACATACTTAAAAATACTCAAATAACCTTAAAATTAAGATATAATTAATTTAATTTATTAATAAAAAATGTACAATATTTTACCGTAGGATAGCAGGAGGGTAACATTTAATATTACCACTCCAGTGAGTGCAACAGTAGGGAAAGCGTTGGATAGCTTAGGGGTAAAAAATACTATTCCCACTCCAGTGAGTGCAACAGTAGGGAAAGCGTTGGATAGCGTAGGGGTAAAAATTACTATTCCCACTCCAGAATGCAACAGTAGGGAAAGCGTTGGATAGCGTAGGGGTAAAAATTACTATTCCCACTCCAGAGAGTGCAACAGTAGGGAAAGCGTTGGATAGCGTAGTGGTAAAAAATACTATTCCCACTCCAGTGAGTGCAACAGTAGGGAAAGCGTTGGATAGCGTAAGGGTAAAAATTACTATTCCCACTCCAGAGAGTGCAACAGTAGGGAAAGCGTTGGATAGCGGGAGGGTAAAAAATACTATTCCCACTCCAGTGAGTGCAACAGTAGGGAAAGCGTTGGATAGCATAGGGGTAAAAAATACTATTCCCACTCCAGAGAGTGCAACAGTAGGGAAAGCGTTGGATAGCGTAGGGGTAAAAATTACTTTTCCCACTCCAGAGAGTGCAGCAGTAGGGAAAGCGTTGGATAGCATAAGGGTAAAAATTACAATTCCCACTCCAGAGAGTGCAACAGTAGGGAAAGCGTTGGATAGCGGGAGGGTAAAAATTACTATTCCAACTCCAGAGCGTGCAACAGTAGGGAAAGCGTTGGATAGCGTAGGGGTAAGAATTACTATTCCCACTCCAGAGAGTGCAACATTAGGGAAAGCGTTGGATATTGGAAGGGTAAAAATTACTATTTCCACTCCAAAGAGTACAACAGTAGGGAAAGCATTGGATAGCGTAGGGGTAAAAATTACTATTCCCACTCCAGAGAGTGTAACAGTAGGGAAAGCGTTGGATAGCGTAGGGGTAAAAAATACTATTCCCACTCCAGAGAGTGCAACAGTAGGGAAAGCGTTGGATAGCGGGAGTGTGAAAATTACTATTCCCACTCCAGATAGTGCAACAGTAGGGAAAGCTTTGGATAGCGTAGTGGTAAAAATTACTATTCCCACTCCAGAGAGTGCAACAGTAGGGAAAGCGTTGGATAGCGTAGGGGTAAAAAATACTATTCCCACTCCAGAGAGTGCAACAGTAGGGAAAGCGTTGGATAGCGGGAGGGTGAAAATGACTATTCCCACTCCAGTGAGTTTAACAGTAGGGAAAGTAATGATTTAATATATTATTAAAAATAAATTAAATATCAATACCAATAAAACATTAATTGAAATTAATAACCAATTTAATATTATGTAATAATTAATTAGAAATACAACTACATATTAGTCATTAAAAATTAATAACCTGTTCATAATTATTTAACAACTAATTAATTTTCAATAACAAAAACTAATTAATAATACAAATTTATACCAATTAAAAATGAACAGTACATTAATTATCAATACACAAAAAGTATTTTTAATATGTAATTAATTACAATTACATTACTTCCCACCCTATTCCCCTATAAACCCACATCCCACTACAGAAAATACATTAATACAATTATCATAATTATCAAATATTTAATTAATACATAATCATTACCAATTAATAAAAATGAATTGCCAATTAATAGAAATTAATTACCAATTAAAAATTAATTAACAATAAATTTAAAATCAATACCAATAACTGAAAAAAATTATTTACTTAATTACAATTAAATTACTTCCCACCCTATTCCCCTATAAACCCACATCCCACTACAGAAAATACATTAATACAATTATCATAATTATCAAATATTTAATTAATACAAAATAATTACCAATTAATAAAAATTAATTACCAATTAAAAATAACAATAAATTCAAAATGAATACCAATAAATAAATACAAATATTTAATTAATTACAATTAAATTACTTCCCACCCTATTCCCCTATAAACCCACAACCCGCTACAGAATTAAATTACGCAAAAATTAAATGACATAAAATTCATTACTTAAAATACATTAAATATACATTACAAAAATTAATATACTCTTTTCACACATATACTAACATACAAAACACTTAAAAAAAAATTGATATTATTAAAAAATCGATATATTTAATGCCTATATTGTATACTTCGATATTTTGACTTCTATATTTTGAAAAGTGATATTACTTACCTTAAATTCGATATTTTTAACCACTATATTGTGTCCATTCGATATTTTGTCCATTCTACATTTTTACTTCGATATTATGTCCATTCTATATTTTGGAATCGATATTATGACTGTTTACCATAAAAACACTAGACCCGTTTTTTCACTGCTGAAATCCTTAAATAATTCCCACCAGCATAGACTATTAGAGCGAAAGGGAGAAAGAACGCGAGCCAGTAAGACAAATTGGGAGAGTAAACAAACGATGCGCGCTCTGTGCTGGGTGAGGGGGAGGGCCATTAGCCTGTAAGAACTCTGGGCGAGATCAAAGGAAGGGTGGGAGGGACATTGGCGAGCGAGGGGTGAGGGGGTGCAGCCTGGTGAGCTGAAGTGACAGCAGAGAAAACACAGATGCAAGATTTACAAAAGCCAAACATTATAACAATCTGGGAATACTCGTTCTCGAGTGCGTTGCAGCTATCACGGACTGCATTTGTGCTGAAAGAACTGTTCTACTATTGTTACACATAACACATGATTTACAAATATATCTGTATATTGTACATGGTGGGCCACTTGCGAGATCAAAAGATGCTTTAAAGACGAGCAGCGAAATTGATTTATGCCCGGTTTCAGTAACATTCAGCTATTGCAGACACGAAAGATAAAGTGCGGCTTTATATACAGACACAACATTGGTGGGCCACTTGCGAGATCAAAAGATGCTTTAAAGACAAGCAGCGAAATTGATTGGCCTAAGGGCATGTTGTGTCAGAGGTGGGAGGTGTCTGGAAGCGGCACTGTTACTAAATGACGGAGGTGTGAGAGGTCTGGCAGGGAACAGATGGCCTGGCCGTGAAGCAGGGGGCGGGGCAGCGCTGGGGAAGCCTGTGGGAGGGTGATTGATGCCTTTGATGTGGGGAGGGAGGAGAGCCTTTTGCGAGCCTTGTGCAGGAGAAATGCATGCTGCCGATGCGCGTGCTTGTTTGCTGATTGGCCTAAGGGCATGTTGTGTCAGAGGTGGGAGGTGTCTGGAAGCGGCACTGTTACTAAATGACGGAGGTGTGAGAGGTCTGGCAGGGAACAGATGGCCTGGCCGTGAAGCAGGGGGCGGGGCAGCGCTGGGGAAGCCTGTGGGAGGGTGATTGATGCCTTTGATGTGGGGAGGGAGGAGAGCCTTTTGCGAGCCTTGTGCAGGAGAAATGCATGCTGCCGATGCGTGTGCTTGTTTGCTCACGTGATTCATGTGAACTTCATGAAAACCGCGGCTGAAAGCCCTTGGTTTGACGAGGATTTTGCCGACATGAATTCTCGCTCTGTTCAATGCGCTTGCGCGCATTGATAGGTCGCGAGACCTAAAAAACTACTGTAATCAAACTGGGGATAACCCAATGCACCTACCTATCAAGATGCGGCTCCACAGGTGAGAACTGCTGAAACCAATTATTTCCCTGACCCCTCCAAATATCCTACCTTCGGAAAACACGGCGTCCAAATCATTAAGTGTAGGTTCTGCTGGAGCAGGCTGCCTGTGTTTGTCTGCCTCTTCAGTTTTTAATCATCCCACAATGTCTTCACTCCCAAGGCTGGCACCACGACGACGTTGCTCCTGCGCTGCAAAAAGAGAAGGGAAATCCTAAGAGAAAATGGCTCTCTTAAAGGATTTGCTTTCCTCCTACAACTGTCACCTGGCACGATGACATGCCGTCCTGCCGTAGATGTCATGCCGTGACCTCCACTGCTCAGAAGTGAGGAAAATGAGCATGCGCACATTGATGTGCATGCTCTCAGTGTAGTCCAGGAAAAAAAGAAAATGGACTACCTTCGCGAGGCCTGAAAAATAGAGCCCGATAGAGACCCGTTTCGAGACCCCCTGAAAAAAACTGCCGGTGCTCAGACCCGGACATACCCGGCCCATTTAAAGCCCTGGGTGCACTGTACCAGGATTGGATTACCGCCAAAGTGTTCTCTGGTAGTGATCTGCGGCTACTACACTTGTAAAGCACCGCTAGGTGGACCCTGTCGCTCATTGCATGTCTGTCTACTTTTAGGGAGGGTTCATCCAGGGGGGCAAAGACCCAATCATTAACTGTTGTCAATTGGGAGGCCCGGTACTATGGCTACTTCGGACAGAGCAATTCCACCGTCATACACTCCCTTGGCCAGTTTCCCCAGCACAATTCTAGCTGGTTTCTCAACTCATAGCAGGGCCTGCACTTCCATCTCCGACTGTCAGAAGTACACCATGGGCACCCAGTAGGGAGTGATCTGGAGGACGTATGCGAATTTGCAGGGAGTGAGCATCTTAAACATTGCAGCCCTACCTTCAAGAACAGAGACAAGCTGCGTCAGTGTGAGGCATTGTTGCAGAATTTGTCTAGAACAGCGTGCAGATTGCTCTTGAAGAATACCTTCCTATCTCTATTAATGTAGATCCCCAAGTATTTAAATTCCCCGGTACAGTGAGGATCGGTTTCCGCAGGACTATCTGCGATAGCCTCTCAGAGGGTTGATAGAGAACCGATTTCTCCCAGTAGGTGTGGAAGTCAAAATAATCCCCAAAAAGATTCAGGAGTTGCAGTAAGCGGTTTATGGTCAACTCCCGGTCAGAGAGTTACAATAAGACATCATCTGCATATAGAGAGATATGCTCCTCTAAGGTGTCCCCCCCCATTTAAGCCCCTGTGTGAGTGGATCACCTCGTACCCAGCAGGCTAAGGGCTCGAGTTCCAGGGCAAAGGTCATTGGGGACAGCAAGCATCATTGCCTCGTCTCCCGCTCCAAGCAGAATGGCTTTGAGAATATCCCATTCACCCTGACTCTGGAAAGGGAGCCTCTATATAGCAAGCCTACCCATGCCTTGTATCACAGGCCAAAGCCCATTTGTGTCCGCACCTCCCACATGAAAGACCATTTCAGCATGTCAAACTCTTTGGTAGCTTCCAGAGAGAGGACCGCAACAGGCTCCCTTTCGCTCTCTGTGTAGGGCAGGCCATACAGCCAAAGGGCCTCCTCTGATTGAGGCGGGTGCTCCGGTCAGGCATGAAGCCCATCTGATCTGGTGGCACCAGCTTCGTAATAACTCGTCTGAGGCATTTAGCTAGTATTTTAGCCAGTATTTTTGTCTTTGTGTTGAGGAGCGACAACAGATGGTAAGAGCTGCACTCATCCGACTTTAAGTCTTTCTTAGCACAGTCATGATCATCGCCATACAGAGATAGTACTGTAGCAACCCCATTTCTTGTGCTCCTTCGAACAGAGTAAGGAGATGAGACATCAGTTTACTGGCGAGACCCTTATAAAACTCTAACTGGAACTCGTTGGGTCCAGCAGTCTTGCCAGATTGTAAAGCTGTAATTGCCTCGCCAATTTCCAGCTCAGTCAAGCTTTTTTTTATAGGAAGACCATGTCTCCTAGGGAAAGCTGAGGCACCGAGACATTCCTCAGTAAGTCCTGTGTCTTCAGCGATTACAGTATTCTCTGACACCAAGTTTCCTTTTCCATCTGCTCCTCCTCCAGAGGGAGACCTCACAATTAAGGCCCCTTTCTTGTCTCCCAACCAGGGTAATAGCTTGCCTGCTTTGTCTCCGACTTTGTAGAGGAAGCACTGAGAGGCCAAATACAGGGTCAGAGCCTCATTCTGCCTTAAGTCCCAGAATTGTTGTTGTTTCAGTCAAAGGGCATGGTCACTGTGTCCTTTCTGCGCAGTGATGCATCTCCCTTACAGTGGAAGAATATCCACCTCAAGGTGTACAGCTGCTGCAATGTCCTCACTGTGCTTGGCCGCTGCTAATGAGATATCTTGGCCCCCCTAATCGCTGTTTTGTAAGCTTCCAACAGAGTTACCGGGTGCGACCGAGTTCTCGTTTTCCAAGACATAGTGCTTTCTAGCGTCTCTGAGTAGTGTTGTTACCCATGTCGTTCAGGATCCAGCTGCCATGTGCGTTGGGCCTGTGAAACCCCATCTAAGAAGTCTACCCTCAGAAGGGAATGATCACATATCCCTGTTGTGAGATAGTGTGCAATTTTAGCTCGAGCCTAGAGCAGCGCATGCGCTGCTTGCTTGGCTTTTAGTAAGGGGTAAAAAAAGTGCTACCAGATGCTGCCATGGCCGGCCTAGAGCTTGAGTGCATGTGCGCGGGCGCGTGCTTGAACACTTCTCACCCTTTCCTGGCTGTTTTCTGCGCATTGCTCATTCTTTCATTACTTGTTTTAAGCCTGGCGAGGCGCAGGAGCTCTCCGTGTCCTGCAGCACCTGGCCTTCTGGTCAGTGCCTGCAGCTAAACTCGCTCTGCCGAGCTGCTCCCGCTAACAGGACCCCATGCTTGCAGCACTTGGTTTTCATTTATCTAATTCATCATAACGGGAAACATGACAAGTGACTTGCATCTAAGTTCAGCAAGGATATTGTTGTGAGGGCGAAGGGGACATGAATGTTTAAAAACTATTGTCTCATCAGCACAACGTTCTGGTACAATGCGGGAATGTGTAGAGCTTTCACAGCGAGCTCTGTTTGCCCAAGTGCGCCACATCTAAATTGTGACTTTTTCAAACAGCTAGGCTTAACTTGAGATATTCTGCTTTTCTAAGGATATTCAACCTTTTAGACTTATCTGTGCTCTGCCAATAGATTTGCAGTTATGTGCTTTTCTAATAAGTATATGTGAGTAAAAACCCAGGCAAATTATAAAAAACAACTAACACATAAAGAGTGGGTAGACCACAAAAAGAATTACATACCACTACTAATTGTACATATCAAATTACAAATTTAATACACGTTTGAATCACATTCAATAAAAAATTGATACATTATTTTACACAAAAAGATAAAAAAGCATTATAGCATATGCATAACTTCAATCATAAAGATAATCATTTTTTTAAAAATTAGTTAGATGGTTTCCTGTCTCCTGTTTCTAATAAGTAAACACATTGTAGCACTTTGTTGCCAATCTCTCGTAAGTCACTTATTGCCTATACGGACAGTTATGCATTGTACATCTGCCAGAGGAACGCTCACTCCCTGTTTAGGTGATGTTTATCATGCGCAAAATATATATATATATATTGCTTTTCAAACCAGCCCCCAAAAAACAAACACACACCTCTTGCATAATGGAAGTCGGTAGTCATAGTCAAAAAGCGCCATTGTCTTTCTTCCTCCAAATCACACCCTGTCCTTGACTGTTACTAAACAGTGGCATGGGTAACTGGGTGTGTGCGATCAAGCACCTGAACCATCTCCTCTGTTCCGCCAGATCGCCACACCAAGGGTGTGGCAAGTAACAGTGAGAAGGCTCTTTGTCTCAGCGAGTATTGAACACAATGTGCCATCACCACTGGAGAGCGTCTCCCGTGGAGGGCTTGAGCTATTATCAACTAACTCATATAGCTCTACTTCCCCCTGCTAAACCTGAGGTGCCCTCAAAGCAGCCTTAGTGGCAACCCTGCACACTGACGCTACTCCACATAACATCTGCCCCCAGAAACTCGCTCCAACTCTCTGACTGCGCACAAGAGTGCAGCAGAGAGGGCGGGAGCGGCGAGGTGGCACCGGCAGGTTCCGCAGGTCTGTCAAACATATTAACTCTGCAGGCAGGAGTGGAAAATGTCAACATGTAAGCTGTCTGGGACCATGAGCTGCGCTTTGAACAGCTGGCATGCTCAAGCCCTTTGATGACTGTTGCTGCTGCTTCGGCGTGAATTGGCGGTTGGGAGGTGCGTGGGGCGTCCGAATGCATCACACTGAAACCCGGCGATGGCGTTTAAAGCAGGAAAGCAGCTATTTCAACTAGGGGAAGCCTGACTTTTAAAAAGGATGTGTTCAAACTGCCCTGTCCGAAGTTCGGTAACACATGTGGGGCATATTACCAACAAGTAGCGATATTTATCGCTAAATAGGCTTAGCGACGATTTTTTTATCGCTGCCTATCGCTGGATATGTTAGCGGAGAAAACATGCTATTAGCAATGTTTTTCTTTATTGTGCTAAAATATCCAGCGATAGCAGCGAAATGCGTGAATATCGCTGAGAATACAGCGATATTCACGCATTAGCGACGAAATGCTCTTAGCCATGTTATCCACCTCCCATTGGATAACATGGCTAAGAACTGGTCTAAGCAGGTGTTAGTATTTGGAGATATTCGCGCTTAGGGCGAATATTTCCATTGCTAATAGGCGATAGCGGCGTTAGCAACTGCTTTCAGTCGCTAACTGGTTGGGTACGCCCACTTTGCATGTCATTAGCGATAAACATCGCTGACATGCAAAGCGGGCCCCAAACCGCTCGCTATCGCCTAAAAGCGGTCGCTAACATCAGTTAGCGACAGCTTGCTAATAGAGCGATAGAATTATCGCCGCTTAATATTATTCACTCGGCGATAATTGCCTATCGCCCCCCTTGGTAATATGCCCTGTGGTGTCTTTTGGGGGCAGGAGAGTGGAGGAAAGAGGGCACAGCTGCTGTTATTCTAAATGCCACAAACTTACTTTGGAGAAAAGGGCTGGCTTTGTTTGCAGATCGGAAACAAGTTGGACTTGATGGCAATTCTGGTAAAGTGGCACAGTAAAGACCTTTGTTTGAGCAATCAGTAGATCAGACATGGCCCGCGTTTTGCAATTGCACATGTTACGCTCACATAACCAAGCATTCATTTGATATCATTTTGAGGAAAGAGCAGTTTTGACCTATACATTTTAAAGGTTTTAAACTGACACATTTTGTGAACTGGAAGAGGCCCAAAAAAGGCACGCCTTGCAGTAACACAGAATTATATTATTCACTCAGCCCTCCTAGTGTTCACATGTTACAGGTAGGAAAGGGGTGGGGCGTCTTCGTGTGACGTGCCCTGTGAATGAAGGCTGTTGGGCAGATGCACCAGGGCACGGATCACTGACATAATATCAAATTCAATATTATAGAATTACCAAAATATCGAGGAAAAAAATAGAATACAAAAATATTGAACTCCTATCTCCAAACAGGTAAGTGCAAAAATATAGAGTCAAAAATATCGTTGTAAAAAACATAGATAGACAAAATATTGAATTTTTAAATGTATTAAAATTAATAAAAAATAATAAAATATTAAATATAATTAACTTAAACATACTTAAAATACTTAAATAACCTTAAAATTAATAAATAATTAATTTAAGTTAAAAATAAATAAACATACAATTTAATATTTAAATACATACATATATATAAACATAATATTAATAAAAAAATATAAAATATTTTTACCATAGGTTAGCAGGACAGTAAAATTTACTATTACCACTCCACTGAGTGCAACAGTAGAGAAAGCGTTAGATAGCTTAGGGGTAAAAATTACTATTCCCACTCCAGTGAGTGCAACAGTAGGGAAAGCGTTGGATAGCAGGAAGGTAAAAATTAATACTCCCCCTCCAAAGAGTGCAACAGTAGGGAAAGCGTTTGCTAGCGTAGGGATAAAAATTACTATTCCCACTCCAGGGAGGGCAACAGTAGGGAAAGCGTTGGATAGCGGGTGGGTAAAAATTACTATTCCCTCTCCAGAGAGTGCAAAAGTAGGGAAAGCGTTGGGTAGCGTAGGGGTAAAAATTACTATTCCCACTCCAGGGAGGGCAACAGTAGGGAAAGCGTTGGATAGCGGGAGGGTAAAAATTACTATTTCCACTCCAGAGAGTGCAACAGTAGGGAAAGCGTTGAATATCGTAGGGGTAAAAATTACTATTCCCACTCCAGAGAGGGCAACAGTAGGGAAAGCGTTGGATAGCGGGAGGGTAAAAATTACTATTCCCACTTAAACATACTTAAAATACTTAAATAACCTTAAAATTAATAAAGAATTAATTTAAGTTAAAAATAAATAAACATACAATTTAATATTTAAATACATACATATATATAAACATAATATTAATAAAAAAATATAAAATATGTTTACCATAGGTTAGCAGGACAGTAAAATTTACTATTCTCACTCCAGTGAGTGCAACAGTAGGGAAAGCGTTGGATAGCGGAAAAGTAAAAATTACTATTCCCACTCCAGAGAGTGCAACAGTAGGGAAAGCAATGGATAGCTTAGGGGTAAAAATTACTATTCCCACTCCAGGGAGGGCAACAGTAGGAAAAGCGTTGGATAGCGGGAGGGTAAAAATCACTATTACCTCTCCAGAGAGTGCAAAAGTAGGGAAAGCGTTGGGTAGCGTAGGGGTAAAAATTACTATTCCCACTCCAGGGAGGGCAACAGTAGGGAAAGCGTTGGATAGCGGGAGGGTAAAAATGACTATTTCCACTCCAGAGAGTGCAACAGTAGGGAAAGCGTTGAATAGCGTAGGGGTAAAAATTACTATTCCCACTCCAGAGAGGGCAACAGTAGGGAAAGCGTTGGATAGCGGGAGGGTAAAAATTACAATTCCCACTCCAGAGAGGGCAACAGTAGGGAAAGCATTGGATAGCGTAGGGGTAAAAATTACTATTCCTAATCCGGAGAGTGCAGCAGTAGGGAAAGCGTTGGATAGCGTAGGGGTAAAAATTACTATTCCCATTCCAAGGAGTGCAACAGTAGGGAAAGCGTTAGATAGCGGGAAGGTAAAAATTACTATTCCCATTCCAGAGAGTGCAACAGTAGGGAAGGCGTTGGATAGCAAAAGAGTAAAAATTACTATTCCCACTCCAGGGAGTGCAACAGTAGGGAAAGCATTGGATAGCACAGGGGTAAAAATTACTATTCCCTATCCAGAGAGTGCAACAGTAGGGGAAGTAAATACTTCATATTTGAATAAAAATAAATTAAATGTTAATACCAATTACAAATTAATTAAAAGTAATTAACAATTTTATATAATATAATAATTAATCAATTAAAAATACAAATAAAAATTAATTATTATAAAGTATTACCTATTAATAAAAAATATTTACCAATTAACAATTAATTAATTAACAATTAATAAATAATTGAAAATTACAACAAAAAACCAATAAACAGATTAAAATATTTAATTAATTACAATTAAATTACTTCCCACCCTATTCCCCTACCCACAACCCGCAACAGAAAATAAATTAATAAGATTAACATAATTATCAATCAATTAATTAAAATGAATTACCAATTATATTTTAATTAATTACCAATTAAAAATTAATTAACAATTAATTCAAAATAAATACCAATCAATACATAAAAATATTTAATTAATTATATTTAAATTACTTCCCACCCTATTCTCCTATAAACCCAAAACCCGCTCCGGAAAATAAATTAATAAAATAAACATAATTATCAATTAATAAATTAATTAAAATGAATTAACAATTAAATTTTAATTAATTACCAATTACAAATTGATTAACAATTAATTCAAAATAAATACCAATAAATAAATTAAAATATTTAATTAATTATATTTAAATTACTTCCCACCCTATTCCCCTATAAACCCACAACCCGCTCCGGAATTATATTACGCGAAAATAACATTAATTATTTAAAATAAATTATAAAATAAAAATCCACTTTTAACACATATACTAACATAAAAAACACTTACAGGTCGCTCCACCTTCCGCACGGCCCCCGTGTGCTGGACTCCACCGCTGCTCCTGCTTGCTGCCGCCGCTGATTGCCTCCAGGGACCCCGCCCTCAGGCCTTCCCCCTCGCCACCTCCTCCGCGCTCTTTTCCCGCCTTCCAGACCCCCGCCGCTGCTCCCCTGCGGCCGGCCCCCTTCCTCTGCCCCGATCCCCTTCGCCCCCCTGCTCCCGCCTCCCAGCTGCTCCTCCCTCCCAGGTGTCCACATATAGCTGGGACCGCACGGTAGTGAGCTGTGACCCTTCCAGGTCGCTCCACCTACCGCACGGCCCCCGTGTGCTGGCCTCCACCGCTGCTCCTGCTTGCTGCCGCCGCTGATTGCCTCCAGGGACCCCGCCCTCAGGCCTTCCCCCTCGCCGCCTCCTCCGCACTCTTTTCCCACCTTCCAGACCCCCGCCGCTGCTCCCCTGCGGCCCCGCCCCCTTCCTCTGCCCCGATCCCCTTCGCCGCCCTGCTCCCGCCTCCCAGCTGCTCCTCCCTCCCAGGTGTCCACATATAGCTGGGACCGCACGGTAGTGAGCTGTGACCCTTCCAGGTCGCTCCACCTACCCCACGGCCCCCGTGTGCTGGCCTCCACCGCTGCTCCTGCTTGCTGCCGCCGCTGATTGCCTCCAGGGACCCCGCCCTCGGGCCTTCCCCCTCGCCGCCTCCTCCGCGCTCTTTTCCCACCTTCCAGACCCCCGCCGCTGCTCCCCTGCGGCCCTGCCCCCTTCCTCTGCCCCGATCCCCTTCGCCGCCCTGCTCCCGCCTCCCAGCTGCTCCTCCCTCCCAGGTGTCCACATATAGCTGGGACCGCACGGTAGTGAGCTGTGACCCTTCCAGGTCGCTCCACCTACCGCACGGCCCCCATGTGCTGGCCTCCACCGCTGCTCCTGCTTGCTGCCGCCGCTGATTGCCTCCAGGGACCCCGCCCTCAGGCCTTCCCCCTCGCGCCTCCTCCGCGCTCTTTTCCCGCCTTCCAGACCCCCGCCGCTGCTCCCCTGCGGCCCCGCCCCCTTCCTCTGCCCCGATCCCCATTCGCCGCCCTGCTCCCGCCTCCCAGCTGCTCCTCCCTCCCAGGTGTCCACATATAGCTGGGACCGCACAGTAGTGAGCTGTGACCCTTCCAGGTCGCTCCACCTACCGCACGGCCCCCGTGTGCTGGCCTCCACCGCTGCTCCTGCTTGCTGCCGCCGCTGATTGCCTCCAGGGACCCCGCCCTCAGGCCTTCCCCCTCGCGCCTCCTCCGCGCTCTTTTGCCGCCTTCCAGACCCCCGCCGCTGCTCCCCTGCGGCCCCGCCCCCTTCCTCTGCCCCGATCCCTATTCGCCGCCCCGCTCCCACCTCCCAGGTGTCCTTCCTGGCTCCGCCCCCCCACTCTCCATTTATGGCAGAGTCCGCGCGTACACGCAGCATCCACGCGCAGCGTGCGTGCCGATTGTGCGCCGAAGGCACGCCAAAGGCAAGCCCGTCTGCGCCCGTCCGTGCCTGGCCCGCGCCCAGCGCCAGAACCCCTGGTCCCCGAAGACGCCAGCCCACCCGCCGGACCTACAACTACACCACCCTCATCGCACTCAACACCGGCCGAATCCCCGGCTGCCACCGAGCCACCCCAGGACGCACCCACGGACCCTTCACCTGCCAAGCCTGCAAGTTCTCCTGCATCCGGACCTGCACCGCACCCACCGAGAAGAGCACCGGCAGCAACCACCTAAAGTGCATCCTGCTCAATACCCGCTCCGTCCACAGACACGCCGTAGAACTCTGGAACCTCCTCGACACCACAGCTCCAGATGTCGCATTCCTCATGGAAACCTGGATGAACGCCTCCTCAGCGCCAGACATCGCCATCGCCATCCCGGACGGATACAAGATCACCCGGAGGGACCACGCCAACCAGTCGGGAGGAGGCATCGCCATCGTCCACAAGAACACCATCAGCATCACAACCAACTCCGACGACACCCTCACAGCCGCCGAACACCTGCACTTCCAGATCCACACCGACCCCAAGACCACCCTCAGAGGCACCCTCATCTACAGACCCCCGGGACCACGCACACAATTCAGCGAAGACTTTGCCGACTTCATCAGCCCGCACGCCCTCCCTTCCACTGACTACATCCTCCTCGGGGACCTCAACTTCCACCTGGAGAACAACAACGACCGCAACACCACCACCCTGCTCGACAACCTCTCCAACCTCGGACACAAGCAACTGGTGACCACCCCCACCCACTACGCCGGCCACACGCTCGACCCCGTCTTCTCCTCCAGCAAGGACATCTTCTTCAGCCACGCCACCAGACTCCACTGGACGGACCACAGCTGCGTCCACTTCAGCTTCCGAAGGACCACGCACCACCACCACCAGCAACAGGGTCCCCGCAGAAGCTGGAAAAAGATCACAGCCGACCAACTCGCCGCATCCCTGAGCCAGAACCCTCCCGCCAGCTCAGCGAACCCCAACCAAGCCGCCAACAACCTCACGAGGTGGATCAGCAAATGCGCAGACGACCTCGCTCCACTGAAGACCCCTCCCAGCAGACCCGGCAACAAGAAGGCATCCTGGTTCACCGACGAACTCAAGAGCTCCAAGAAGATCTGCCGAGCCCTCGAGAAAGCCTGGCGCAGAGACCCAACACCAGACAACATGACCACCCTCAAGCTCGCCACTCGAAAACACCACCAACTGATCCACACCACCATGAAAACCGCATTCAAGGAACGACTGGACAACAACGCCCACAACAGCAAGGAACTCTTCAACATCGTCGAAGAGCTCTCCAACCCCAGCACCGGAAACAACAACATCACCCCATTGCAAGACCTCTGCAACTCGCTCGCCTAGTTCTTCCACAGCAAGATCGCAGACATACATAACAGCTTCAGCACACAGCCGACGCACCCTACGACCGCACCATCGCCCCCCACCACCACCCTCCGCGCCTGGACCCCGATCAACACCGAAGACACCATACGCACGATGAACTCCATCCACTCCGGATCACCAACCTACTCCTGCCCTCACCACGTCTTCAACAAGGCCGACTCCGTCATCGCTCCCCATCTACGGGAAATCATCAACGCCTCCTTCGACACCGCAACCTTCCCAGAGAGCTGGAAGCATGCCCAACTCAGCGCCCTACTGAAGAAACCATCAGCGGACCCCATCGACCTCAAAAACTACTGCCCCATCTCGCTCCTCCCGTTTCCGGCCAAAGTCATCGAGAAGACCGTCAACAGACAGCTGGCCGCCTTCCTCGAGACAAATGGATGTCTCGACCACTCGCAGTCCGGCTTCCGGGCCAACCACAGTACCGAGACCGGCCTCATCGCAGCCACCGACGACATCCGAACCCTGCTCGACAATGGAGAAACAGCGGCCCTCATCCTCTTGGACCTCTCCGCGGCGTTCGACACGGTCTGCCACCACACCCTAGTGCAGCGACTCAACAACATCGGAATCCAGGAGAAGGCACTGGAATGGATCATCTCCTTCCTCGCCGGAAGGACACAGAGAGTCCGCCTCCCTCCGTTCAGAACAGAAGCCACCAAAGTCATCTGCGGCGTACCACAAGGATCTTCACTCAGCCCCACGCTGTTCAACATCCACATGAGCCCCCTCGCGGCCATCGCACACCAACACAACCTCAACATCATTTCCTACGCCGACGACACCCAGCTGATCCTCTCCCTCACCAACGACCCCGCCACCGCCAGAACCAACCTACACGAAGGGATGAAAGACGTAGCCGAGTGGATGATGAACAGCCGCCTGAAACTGAACTCAGATAAGACGGAAGTCCTCATCCTGGGATTGTCGCCCTCCGCCTGGGACAACTCCTGGTGGCCCCCTGCCCTGGGCAGCGCACCCATACCAACAGACCACGCACGCAACCTGGGCTTCATCCTGGACTCCTCCCTCTCCATGACCAGACAAGTCAACGCTGTTTCCTCGTCATGCTTCAACATCCTACGCATGCTACGTAAGATCTTCCGGTGGATCCCCACCGAAACCAGGAAGACGGTCACCCAGGCCCTCGTCACCAGCCGACTGGACTACAGCAACTTCCTCTACGCCGGAACCACCGCAAAACTCCTGAAAAGACTCCAGCGCATTCAGAACGCCTCAGCACGACTCATCCTGGACATCCCCCGTCACAGCCAGATCTCCGCACGCCTGAGAATCCTGCACTGGCTCCCCGTCAACAAGAGAATCACGTTCAGACTCCTCACCCACGCACACAAAGCTCTCCACAACCAAGGCCCAAGATACCTCAACGACCGCCTGAACTTCTACACTCCCACCCGCCAGCTTCGATCGACCAGCCACGCCCTCGCCGCCGTCCCCCGCATCCGAAGAGCCACAACGGGAGGAGGATCCTTCTCCTACCTGGCCGCCAAGACGCCACCTCGCCTTCAGGAAGCAACTCAAGACCTGGCTGTTCGAGCAGTAGCGGACCCCCCTACCCCAAGCGCCTTGAGACCCTCCGGGTGAGTAGCGCGCTATACAAATGCTTTGATTGATTGATTGACATTTTTAAAATATTGACATGTTTTAAAAAAATAAATATTAAATTACTTACCTCAAATATTTTTGTTGTTTATATTCTGTGCATTCTATATTTTTGTTGTCTATATTCTGTCCATTCGATATTTTGTCCATTCTATATTTTGGATTCGATATTACTGCTATTCTATTCAATATTTTAGTAGTCTATATTTTGTCCATTCGATATTGTGTCCATTCTATATTTTTTATTCGACATTTAGGCAAATCGATATTAATGACTCGATATTTTGAGTGAATACCCGAGGGCACATCATTTTCCATTACATCGATCACTCTTACATTTCAAACACATTTTTGGACTACTGAACTTTTGCTGATTTTTTTTTTTTGACGAAATGCAGAATTCAAAGGATTGTCTAAAGATCATAGATTCCATAATTCATGCTACACCACTGATCTTTGTGTACGTTTTAGACTCTGCACTGGCTCTGCACGTTGTGTACTGCAAATACAATCCGAACAGATTTTTTAAATTACAGATCAATAGTTTTCTTAAACTACCTATACTTCAAATGCATTTCCTAGATTTCCAGTAGTTTTTTCATTTGTTTCCCAGACTATGCACATATTATTTCAAATCTGCTTGCTAAACAGCAGAGTGTTCAAATATGTCCAATAGAGTAGACAATTTAAAATCTGGTGTATCCCACAAACACGCATAAGGTTTTTGATGCATCAATGTCTGATGTATTTACATGAAAGTAGACAACACGCCAGTTTTGATTTTAGGAGAGCATTTTTAAGCTTTACAGCAGCATTAAAGATTGTAAACCATAGTTAATAGGCGAAAATGTAAATCTTATTCTAATACAAACACAAGTTAAGTTAAATTAATATAATATAAGTAAGATGTGTTCTTTTGTAGCAACCAGTAAATGTATAACTTACAGGTAAAGTATAGATTTACTTTATCTTTTCTATTTAAACGAAAGGCATACAAACACTATTTCCACATACATTCACATCAAATTTCATTTTATGTTTGGTAGAGACATTACATGTTGCAGTACCTAATGAGGTTTAGCCCTTTTCTTGCGTCAACGTTGCACACAATCATGAAAACACACAAGTGTACAAGTATCAGGTGTTTTTAGTCTTATACTGTGATTTTGAGCTATTAACATTGTAAATGGCAATGCCTTTTAATATTGCAGGTTTTTTAAACACAAGTAAAAGGCATTGTCATTTACAATGCCAGTAGCTCAAAATATTGCAATTGCGAGACCTATTGCATTGCAAATCCTTGTTGAACTGGTTGCTGGTGTGCCCATGTGTGATGCAGTAATCACTACGGGAAAAACTTTGATGAGCCCTGGAGTAGAAGAACTTCTGCCTGGCAGTGGGGTGGTGCAGTTGCCAGAACTTCACGAGCTCCATGGTCTCGGGAAATCTCACCAGTTGTGTTCTCCCCCACCTACCTGCCAGGTGTGATCTGTCGATCTCAGTCAATAAGAGTAGGTTCAGGTCTCCAGACAAAACTAATGTTAATATCCCCTCAAGAAGCCGGAGTAAGAATGCTCCAATTGCCTCCACGATTTGGGTGGCGGAGCATGCCAACCGCCATGTAGTATGCTGTAAGTGCTTTATTGACGCTTTCCCTTTAGGATCTTGTTCCATTTTGTCATACATTCTACTTAGAGTGTTTATGTATTCTTTTCCCTACGCATTCTGTTCCTCCCTCGTCAGATTGCTGTTGGTGTCTCTTACATAGACAACCTCTGCCGTGGGCTCCCTTTATATGTATTTATTTAGTAATAAAATAATACTTATCTACTACCTTCTCAGTTCGCATTGGAGTAATTCCTCCTACCTCCACGCTACAATTTGGTACCAGGAGTAGGGTCATCCTTTAATAGAACTTTATTTGTTTTTTTTCCTTCGAATTTCGAATTGGATTACTTGGAGCCTACGGACAGGAGCGTATCGTTTATTTAACTTTGCTTCAAACATCTTCAAGCAACTGCCAAGTTTCAAGTTTCATTTTGAATCGCTACTCACGTGATCGATGCTAGAGCCACCCGCATTCTTCATTCTTCTTGAGACGTCTAGCTTGCAAAGCTCCGCTAAGGATTGTGGGATTGCACATCATTACGTCATACGTCTGGCTGCCCTTTTGAATTCATTACTCCGATGTTTACATCGCGATCGTTTTACGATCTTTCTACAGTTGTCATTTTACTCAGAAAATATTAATTATTATTCTATTTCAACGCTTTAATTCATAGCACAAACTACAGCGACGATCTTTAGAAGTTGTTCTTTTCATGGATTCATAATATTCGAACCACTTTCTGTAAGTTCTGTTTTCATTTCATGTATTAATTTATTTATTTATTTTTACTCTATTATTTTGTATAATTCATTTGTTTTGTTCATGGCTTCACTAAAAGGTGTCATACAGCCATCACCATTTTTACAAAAACCTGGCAAACCAGATATAAAATGGTCTGAATGGATAAAAGACTTGGAAAATATTTGACTGCTATTGATGCTGATGATTATACTAATACTAGGAAATTAGCACTATTAGTAAATCATCTTGGGACTGCTGGTCGTAGAGTCTTTCAAAATCTCCCTCACTACCCTCCACCAGTGTCAGAAGATGAAGAGTGGAATGTGTATCTTGAAGCAAAGTTACGACTAGGGAAACAATATCCTGATGCTACTAGTGTAATCTTAGAAAGATTCAACTTTGCTATGTGCAAGCAGTCATCGGAAGAATCTGTTGAAGACTATATTGCCAATTTAAGAGTTCTTGCTGAGAAATGTGACTTTGGTAATGGTGTTGATATTTATATTAGAGAACAATTCACATTTCATTGTTACTCCAAAAAAGTCCAAGAACAGTTACTTACTTCCATAAATCCTACTTTAACAGAGACCATCGATGTAGCAAAAAGCATTGAAAGGTCAATTGTTACGTCCAAAGTTTTAGCTACCAGTCAACAATCTGGAACTTCTTCTCACCACGACCTAACTCAATCCATGAATTTGGTGTCTGAGGAAAATTCTGTCTGTACTATTATTTCTAAAGGACCTAATAGGAGAATGTTCAGGAACCAGACTAATACCAAACCTCAGTTAATTTGTTTTTGTTGTGGCTCAAATAATCATATTGGTAACAGTCCTTTATGTTCAGCGCAAGGGAAAAAGTGCACCAATTGTCAGAAGTTTGGCTTTTTTTCAACGTTTGTAACAGAAGAACTCTGACCTCTAATTCTAAGAACTATAGACCCCGAATTAATACTATTTCAGTTGATACACCTGAAAGTTCAGACTGTTCTTCACAATTTGCAAACATGGTTGTTGCCACAGATGTTCCTGAGTATTCTGACAAACCTATCAAGGGTCCATTTGTTGATATTGTTGTTGATAATAAGGTCATTTCCACCATGGCCGATTCAGGTGCACCTGTTACAATTAATTAATTAATTAATTGTGGGGTTTGTAATGCGCTAGAATCGAATACCGAAGGAGTATCTCTGCGCAGTAGACCGCTGGGGAACCCGTCCTGGCTTTCCCTGTGAGATGGTCCCTACTGGGTATCTCCAAGGTGAAACCAGGCATCCCCAGCGTATGTGGGGGGCCGTTGTGGAGATGAGGCAAGCTAATGCCCAGAGTGATCCCTGGTTAGAGTAGGCACCGAGATGAGAATTATCAAGTCCGCTCACCCTGGTCCACGACCCTGCCGCATCGGGAATTGAACCCTGGTCCCAGGCCGTCCTCTGCTCTCGGGTCTGCCGCCTCTAACCAGTGAGCCACACCACTCCACAATCCTTGCTGATGTTACATTTTATCAACTATGGCCTGATAAGTTTCCGCTTCTTGCCCCTGACATAAATCCAAAAGCATTTGGAGAACAGGACATTAACTTAATAGGATATTTTTGGGACATACTTACTTGTCTAGGGAGATCAATTAAAACTAAGATTTATGTAGCGATTAAAGGAAGAAATATATTTGGATGGAAAGATCTGGGTCTGTTGGGAATTATCCTACGGCCGGGACAAGATCCTCCCATAATTCTTGGTGAATTACCTCAAAATGTTTTAGCTATAACTAATGAAAATACTATTGTTGATAATCTCACAGCAGATTTTCCTGAAGTTTTCAAAAGTACGATTGGTAAGATAAAGGGTTTTGAACATACCATGATTTTGAAAGATAATGCTAACCCTGTTGTTCACAAAGTCCGGCCTATCCCTATCAGTGTCAGAGAAGACCTTAAAACCCTTCCTTCTAATCTGCAAGCTGATGGCATTATTGCACCTATCAATGCTTCAGAGTGGGTTTCTCCGGTAGTTTTGCGAAAGAAATCCAATGGGGATTTAAGGCTCTGTGTAGACTTAAGATCTCTCAATCAAAATATATTGGTTGACTGCCACCCTTTACCACACATACATGAAATGTTGGCCAACATTGGTAAATCTAAATTTTTCTCAACCATAGATCTGCATTCAGCATACCATCAAATCCAATTATCACTTGAATCTCAACCTCTCACAGCTTTCGTGACACCATTTGGGGCATTCAAATATCTAAGATTGCCTTTTGGCTTAGCTTCGGCCGCAAGTGTGTTTCAGAAATTGATGGACAATCTTTTTGGTAATTTAAGTCAAGTGCAGGCATTTCAAGATGATATATTGATACATACTGAAACTGAGGAAAAACATTTGACTATTGTGAGACAGGTACTTTCTATCTTACGTGAGAAAGGTATGACAGTAAAAGCCAACAAATGTAAACTACTTGTTCGTGAGGTTGAATATTTAGGACACATAATATCTAAAGATGGTATCAAACCTAAGTTTTGTAACATCGAAGCTATTCGCAATGTGCCTCCTCCCTCAGATAAAGATACCTTGAGGTCTTTTCTTGGCCTTTGCGAATACTACGCTAGATTTGTGCCTGGATATGCTCAAACCATTCAGCCACTCAGGAGCCTATTGAAGAAAGGCTGTAAGTTTGACTGGTCTTCTGTTCTTCAGGATATATTTGAGAAGGTTAAACTCCTAGTTATTAATGCTCCTGCTTTGCAACCTTTTGTGCCCAGAGCTAAACCTTTCGTTTCAGTAGATGCTAGCCAAAAGGGTTTGGGAGCAGTTTTCGGACAATGGGTGGATCATAAGGAGAATACTATTGCTTTCGCTTCTCGCGCTCTGACCACAGCTGAATGTAGCTATAGCACGATTGAGCGAGAGGCACTGGCAATTGTGTGGGCCATTCAAAAGTTTAAAACGTATATTTGGGGTATCCCATGTGAAGTGTATACTGATCACAAACTGCTTGTATCTTTGTTATCTGGCAATGGTTTGGGTAGAGCATCTGCCAGATTAGTGAGATTACTTTCCAAATTACAGGAGTACAATCTGACAGTGAAATACATCCAAGGGGGTAAAAATATACGTGCTGATTGCCTTTCCAGGCTGCCACCTCCTAGCAATGCTGAGGATGAACATCACACTAGTTCTGATTGTGTTGTGGGTTTAATTGATGCTATTGCTTCATATTCTAGCGCCATTTCTCAAAATGATTGGGTGGTTGCCATGGAAAATGATGAAGTTTTAAAGAAAGTGGAGGTTTTCATCAGAACTAAATGGCCTAACAGTAAAAGTCTTAGTAGTGAGTTAAGATCTTTTGCACAAGTTAGTGAAGAGATTTCATTTGAAAGCGGAATTTGTGTCAGGAATGGCCTTTTTGTCCCTCTTACTTCACTAAGGTAAAAGATCATTGCTTTAGCTCATGAGGGTCATTTAGGCATTTCTGCTACATGTAAAAAAATCAAAACTATTTATTGGTGGCCCAACATTGACAAACATGTACATTCTTTAATTGACAAATGTTCTACATGCATTGTTTCAGATAAACATTGGAAGGTTAACAAACAACCTTTGTCTCCAGTTCCATTTCCCGATCAACCTTGGGACAAAATTGCTGTTGATTTTTCAGGTCCTTTCATACTTCTCCCATCTGAAAGAAGTTATTGTATTGTCGCCATTGATTATCACTCGAAATGGATTTACTATTCTTTTGTACAAAGTGCTAATTCTGATTCAGTTATCAGTTTTCTTCAGAATATTTTTAAGATTGAAGGTATTCCTAATTCTGTGGTTACTGATAATGGTCAACATTTTATTTCTAATCAGATGACTGATTTCTTTAAATCTAATGAGATTAGTCATCTCAGAGTTGCATTGTATAGCCCATCTTTTAATGTCCTCGTTGAGAGAGCAAATCGCTTCATTAAGGAAGGTATTCAATCTGCTATTTCATCCAACGTTGATGTTGCTGAATTTATACGTAACAAAGTATGGGCATACCTTAATACTCCACATTCTAGCACGAATGTTACTCCTTTCAAAGCTCTACGGGCTAAGTCTAAACTTTTACCACACTGGTTTTCTAAATTTTCCGTTGGTAAGGAGTTAAACAAAAAGAGAAGTTTGGTCACTGATTTACAAGTTACTAAACATTTTGTGGCCAATAAACAAGCTATTCAGAAAAGATTCCATGACAGAAACAATATACGCTCTAATTGTGTTTTCAATGTGAATGATTGAGTTATTATCAAGAAACCTTTTAGAATTTGTAAAGGTCAATATAAATTCACATTACCTGCTCGCATTATCAAAGTCACACATTCTTCTGTGCTACTTGACAATAGAGGTTGGTGGAGCAAAAACAATGTAGTGAAAATTTCTGATTCTCATGTTGATATTTTTAACAGAGCGTACTGCAATGATTCACCTGGAAATGATTCTGATTTTACATTTGGTCCTGGATTCGATTGTAAAAATAATCATACTGATGCACCTATTTCTTGTGATGGTAATTTTCAATGTGATGTTTCTAATGATTTTAATGTTAAGGTCCCTACTGATACTCGTATTCACAAACTTCCTGTTAGATTTAAAGATTATGTTTTATATTAAAGTTTTTTGTGTAAGGGGAGGGGGTATGTAGTATGCTGTAAGTGCTTTATTAACCCTTTCCCTTTAAGATCTTGTTCCATTTTGTCATACATTCTACTTAGAGTGTTTATGCATTCTTTTCCCTAAGCATTCTGTTCCTCCCTCGTCAGATTGCTGTTGGTGTCTCTTACATAGACAACCTCTGCCGTGGGCTCTCTTTATATGTATTTATTTAAGTAATGAAATATTACTTATCTACTACCTTCTCAGTTCGCATTGGATTAATTCCTCCTACCTCCACGCTACATGCCATTTGGCCATGTCTCCATGCCAATGACTACCGCACCTGTGTAAATGGGGGTGCTGGTGACACACCGCCGGGCACAGGCGGTAGATACCGTGATTTGTGTGCCATACTATCAGATGATTGTAAAGAAAAGGAGTCTGGTCCTGGGACAGAGGGGCAGCTGGACCAATCTATCGTGAACTAGAAAAAATTGCTTGCCCCCACTAGTATACTATCAGATGAGGAACCGCGATTTGGGTGGCGGAGCATTGGATGGAGATTTGGAGCCAAAGTGGTAAGTATACAGAAATAAGTTAAAGCTGTCTGATATGCCAAGTGCCAGACACTACTATAAACCGTCCCTTAGGGTCCACCCATGTGTCATCCCCCACAAAGAGAAATGCCTTTCTGATTAGGATGGCCAACCCTGTGAATCCGAGATGATCCCGCATGGGCTAGAAGTCTACATCCTCCTTTGCTACGTATTTTGCAGAAGGTGCCCCGGAGATGCATTTTCAGGAGAAGCACCTCATCAGGCCCATGCCTTCTCAAGTATCACACAACCATTCCTCTCATAATCCTGCTCCCCAGACCATTGACACACCTAAGTGTCCCTGTACGGGGTTTATGTGATTCCAGCATGTGTCCTGACATAATGCGGTGACAATGCAAGTTTAGCACTGTGAGCTTCTATTTGTGCTGCATCCCCAAGCCCCGGCTAACATACAGCTGTGTGTAAGATCAAACATCCCCAACAAAACTGCCCAACTACCCCACACCCTGCGAACCTACGCCACCAGCTCAAAACTGCCCATCCCCCACATTGCAGGAAGCCTGTTCCCCTACCCAACTGTACCCCATTGCAGAAACACCCCTGAGTTAGTGGATACTCCCCATGAGGAGGGGTTCTCCTCCAGTTTTGACCCCATTGTGATACAGAGGTGAGTTCCGCAGATGACCATCATTACTAAGTGGCATGGCTCAGGTGTCAAAGTAGTTCCTGCAAGTTGTCAGGACACCTGGCCCTCGCAGCAGTCTCTGTAGAGGATTGACGTTGGAGCTTTTGGCCTTACGCCATGCCCTCGGAGCATAAACGGCACCTACTTCTCTTATTCCATTACAGCGCCTGTCTTCATGTGTCTGGGCCATTAGGGACTCTGGTGTTCCTCCTGATGGGGGCTGCTGCTTCACAGTCTAGATTGCTCCTATACCCAGTCCTCGGTCTCCTTCCGTGTGTCAAAGAATAGTGTCTTGCCTTTAAAAAATTAGCTTGAGACGAGCTGGGTAGAGTTGCATGCATTTAAGTTGCATAGTGCAAAGCATTTGCTTTGCCTTGGCAAAGGAGTGCTGCTGATGTTGTACCTTGGCAGTATAGCCTGGGAACACCATGACCTTCGCATTGACACAAGTCAGGGAGCCCAGTAGGCTGGAGGACCATAATATAGCATCCCAGTCCTCACAGTTGAAGATGCGGGCAATACAATTCTGTTGTCTACCCACTCCACCAGGTGCAGGCAGTTGGTCAGGGATCTGTTTGTGTGTTCCACTAGAAAGCATAGAGAGACATCTCTGGCCGAAACCCGGGTTTTTAGCCATTTCATAATGATGACCATTACAGCAGTTCCTTCTGCCCCCTACAGGACCCCCACAATCGTACTATTGTTATGAAGTGATCGCCCCTCAGGGTCCTCATCTCGGGCCTCAAGTTGCTGCACCGCTTTCTGTACGACTGCAATTGTAGATAGGAACCCACAAATAGAGCTCCTTGCTCTGGAGATCATGCCCTCTGCCTCCATGACCCTTGCAACTATGTTGCATAAGTCTTGTCTGAGCAGTGAGATGTCTACGCTCAGTTCCTCTATTTTACTCTCCAAGGATGACATGGAGTCCTGAATGGCCTGCAAAATTGAAGCAGTCAGCTCTGGAGCTGGGGCATCCCTAATTCTCTAATGGTTCCACCTCCAGGCCAGAGGTAGGCTGCGTAAATTTGTTAACGAGGCCCTGGGTATGTCGGAGAGTAGACATGTCCAGCCCCACAGTGTCACTTCAGCCACGTCCCACGGCAGCGAGCAGGGGACAGGACCCCTGATCAGCCTGGATAATGGCATGGGACGGATCACTGAAATATTATCGACGGACACATTATCGACTTACCAAAATATCGTTGACAAATTATCGACGACAAAAATATCGACTTACTATACTTATTACACAAACTACAAAAATATTGAGTAAAAAATATCGAGTACTAACTATATCGAATACATAAATATCGCTTAAATAAATATCGACTACAAATATATCGTTGGACATGAAATTAGCACTAACACTACAAAAATATCGACTACAAAAATATAGACTACCAAAATATCGTAAAAAAAATAATATCGAGTTCATGTTTGTACACTTTTCTTTCTAAAATACCATCTTTATCATCAATAAAAGTCATTTCTCACTAAAAAATACATTTCACATATAATACCTGTTACTTACATAAAATTACTATTAATCCACATTTGCTATACATTCTATTACATGAATTTTATCATTTTCTACTATTCTTTGCATTTAACTAACATTTTCATTACTTATTTTCACATATAAAAATATTTCATTTAAACACGAACCTGCTTTAATGCGGGAATAACCACATAACACCATTCTCACATCAACAAACACTCCAATTAACTAAAAAAATTTCAAACTAGCCTATACTATGCTTCCTTACATCCTACAACCAATCAAATCAAAGCACACATAACACATATACTATAAAAGGGATACATGCATTCTACCATTTGTTGCTGCTACCTCTCTGGAAAGTAGATGCCAACACTCTGAAGATTTTGTTGCAGAATAAACATCTTTAAAGATCCAGCTCACTAGCTAATTAATCAAGTAAGTAACACAGCATTTTTGTAGAAAACTAAATTATAAGTGCACTATTTTCCTTGCATCTCCTAAGTCTTACACTTATTTTATTTTCATCTCTTCCTACTTTTCTAATAGAAACTACTCCAACACAATTCCTATTACATGGTCATATTTCTTCACGTGCACAATCAGATAGTAAGTATATAATAATTCTCTGTTACACACCAACTGCTGTTTTTAAACACTAATTTACAAGAGTATTTAATTTTTAAAAACATTATATTTACAGATATACTGAAATTGTGCTATTTCTACAGCAAAAACGATAAAACTACACTAATTACACATGTAAGTATAGATGTGTTTGTTATAAAACTGCCAATTTCATTAATGCACATTTAGAAACAACATATCTTGCTTTTTACATCTTCCCTATAGATCATTTGAAAGATCCAACATCAACTATACCAAAACACAAGAATACCCTTCTGAAAAATGTAAGTATAATTGTAATTTTGCAAAAAGTGGGCACAAAAAACGCTAACTATATTCTTAACACCATGTTATATATTTTGAATTGCCTCTACAGATATTCAGAAAACATCATACATCTATTCTACATATCATATGAAAACATCCTACACAAAATATACCAATATACAAGAATAGCCTTGTAAAAAATGTAAGTATACTTGTCATTTCTGTAAAACTGCCGAAAAAAACACAGACTATGTTCTTAACAACATGGTATCTATTTTATATTTCCTCTACAGATATTCTGAATACATCATACAGCTATTCTACCTACAACAAAGAAAACGACATATTTAGAAGTTAGTATACGTTTAAATCTGTTACATTTCCAAACGGTTCAGTATTAAAATTATAATATTTTGCTTTTATTTCTTCTATCTACTCTACAGATCATACCTGTACTAACTTGATGTACTCCAGCAATTACTACTATTCTACTATTTAAACAAGTAAGTATATGTAATGTTTACATCAAATGCACTAGTAAGCAAAAATGACAACTGCTTTTGAGTAGGAAATACGTTTGTTATATGTAAACATTAACGTTGCTTTTCTATATTTTCATACCAACAGCAAATAAAGTCATACATACAAGAACATCATTGAAAAGACATTTCTGCTTCTGTGACTACTACTTTGATTAACTGTAAGTATAAATGCATCAATAATGATGTTAGCACCACAAAAGTAAAAAAATGTGTTCTGATTTTGTTTCTTTCTACTCTTTCCTAGAACAAGTAAATCAAAATGACTGAAGGTGCAGAATTTGTCATGTCTCAGAAAAATAAATTACTATTATGCTACATGGGTTATGTGTATAATCAGGAGAGACAAAGTGGTAGAAAGGTTTTTTGGAAGTGTACCAAATATTACTCCAACAAATGTTATGGGAGGGCCACTACTGAGGAAAGTAATGTGCTATTTACTACAGAACATAATCATCCCCCAAATGTCACAGAAATTGAAATTAGAGATGCTTTAGAAAGTATTAAAAGTGCTAGCACACAAAGTGACAAACCCACCACACAAATCCTTAAAGAAGAACTGGTAAAAATCCCAGCCCATGCTTCAGGTCAACTACCCTCTATTGACTCCCTGAAACGCACAATTGCACGCACTAAACGACTCACTAGCACAACCCAACCCAACCCAACTTGTTTTGAGGAAATTATTATTTCACCCGAAATGGCCATCACACACAATAAAGATAAATTTATTCTTTTTGATAATGAAAGCAGTACAAACAGAATAATTATGTTTGCAACTGCAAGTAATTTACAAAAAATCCAACAGTGTCCCCAATGGATGATGGATGGAACATTTAAACCCTGCCCAAAACCTTTTTACCAACTGTATTCCATCCACGGTTTATACCATCATTCTAACATACCTTTCATTTACTGTTTGCTACCCAACAAACAGCAAACAACTTACACCGAAATTTTAAATGTTCTCAAAACGGAAATCAATAATTATTTTCCCAAAAAAATAATTATTGATTTCGAATTAGCTATGATTAATAGCATTTTGAGAACATTTCCCCACACAGCAATCCAGGGTTGCTATTATCATTTTAATCAGAGTATATGGAGGCATCTCCAAAAATCTACTTTAAGTATACTATACTCTACAGATAGCACCTTTGCCTATCAAGTTAAAAAGTTAATAGCCCTGGCCTACGTCCCTGTTACAGATGTTGCTGAACATTACAATTTATTAATTGACAGCGCATATTATAAGAGGAATGAGGATAAACTAACACCATTGCTAGACTATTTTGAAGACACTTGGGTGGGAAGGTTGCACAGATCAGGACATCGACGCCAGCCCAAATTCCAAATCCCTTGGTGGAATGTCTATCTCAGTACTTTAAACCAAGAGGCTAAAACCAACAACAGTGTTGAAGGGTGGCATAATGCTTTCCAAGCAACTACAAACAGAGGCAAACCCACATTCCATAACCTTCTAGAAGCTTTGAAAAAGAACAAAGCTATCAGGAACTAAGAATGGAACAATCAGTGTCACAAATAGGTTCAAAACTCACTAAACAAACCAAACAAATGTTCCGACTACTTCAAAGTCAAGTCACATTATACCCTACAACTAGAGGATTAGAATACCTGGCAATAATAGCAAAAAGTCTACTATAAAAATGTAAAGTAAATATACGAATGTCTTCTTACAATTATAATAAAAATTACATGTCATAAACATATATAATGAATTATAAATAAAACATATTTGTTTTACAAACTTTTGAAATTTATGTAAAAAAATTTGTAACAAATATGCAATGTTTATAATTTTTTATAACATACACATAACATTAAAAATCGACATTTCCCACCCAATCAAAATTGTAAAATAAATACTTACAATTTTTGGACTTGAGAGACGCAATCAAGGAAAAAGCAATCCATACAATCCAATCCAATATCTGACTATTCCAATATGGGAAACCCTCAAAAACCCGAAAATAAAATGTAAAACGTAAAAAAACGCTCCAGGAAATCCCGAAAACAGTAGTGTGGACACTTTAGGATTTAAAGTTATATACACACAATTTTAAAAAAACGGTCATGCATATCAATGTATCAATCCGAATCGAAACCCTCAAAAAAACCCGAAAAAGGTTTAAAAGGTGTAAAACCCGCTCCTGGCAAACACGAAAAATAGGAGATAAATGTCAAAATATAAGCATAATAACTTAAACATTTGTTTCTCCGTTAAAAAAGACGCTTCCTTCCATGTAGTTTTCATGCGAGGAACCGATACCTGTAAAATAACATACATAACGAAAGCCACCCACAAATACCCCCTTCACATTTGTAAATATACTAACAATGAACATTAACCATGTAAGAAGACATTTCCGAACACTTAAAATTAGACTTGAAGGAAAAAAAGCACGACACATCTATAATGGAGACTTTTCACCCAAACGCTACTTAAACTATTAATACATACACCAAAAAACACTACAAAGTTCGATTATACCCTCAAACATGACCACTTACTTATAATTTGTAGTTAAAAATAACCTTACCTCTCTCCACGCGAAGCAACTCCCAACCGCGAGCTTCTCCAGTCCTGAATGGAGCGCAATAACCTTACGCGGTAAAAAAGTAGTCCCCTTAACCCATTTGTGTAAAAGGATAATAGAATAAACAATGTCATATGTAAAATATATAATACATACACATGTATAATGTAACAAATTAATACACTATACTCATGACAATTTTCCTTTATTAAGAAAAATAAATATATTTAATATAAATTAATATATAATATTTATTATATATTAATAATATTAAATAATTATGTAAGACTTTGAATAAAAGATGTAAATATTTTGTTATTGTGTATATTTATATGAATAATTTTGTGTTAAATTTTAATAAAACATTATAAATGTTTATGGTAATAATTAATAATGATAAATAATATAACTTATTTATTATTATTAATATAACAATTAGAACCATTTACTATATAAAGAATGGCCTGAAAAAAAGTATCTATTTTATCTGTGAATGTATATATTTTTGTTAATAATAAATGAATGTTTATGTTTATTAATTAATAATAATAATAATTAATAAAATAATTATTATTTTTATTAATTATTACAAAAAGTTTTTTAATTATTTCTAACTATAACAAAAGTATATAATTGCTTTACTAATATTTGGTCAATACCAGATATTATAATTAAACATATTGTTTCCCTATACAATTATAAACTTTACAACCAAATCGATTTATATGTTTAATGTAAAAACAACATTTTGTGAAATATACACCAAGAAATTTTTTTTTGTATTTTAATTTATCCTAACAAATGTAATAATAGTCATGTTACTTGTTAAAATGAAAAATGTATTATATATAATTTATTATATTAATATTTAATATTAACATTATTAAATATTAAAGTAAGAAATGTATAACAAATCATTGTTTAATGTATTTCTATATAAATACTTTAAATTGTAAGTGACTGATGGGAATATGTAAAATTTACTGAAAGAATGTAGTAAACAAATTTTTTTTTTACATTGACAACATGTATATACATGTAAAGATGTTATTCTGTGAATAATAAAAGTAAAAAAAAGTGATGTTATATTTGTTTGTGATTGTATTGTAGTACACAATAAAAAATTAAAAAATTGTTTAATAAAGCTATTTGAAAACATCCATGTTGCATTAATTTTTTATATTAAAATACAGTAATGAACAAATGTATACAAATGTGCTGCACACTGACCAATTTTATATGTATTATTACTACTCCAGTCAATCTAATATCATAGAAGCTGCAGGACACTAGCAAAAAATTATTTACTATTCCTACTACACTCAAGGTAATACCATAAAATGTGGTGGAGAGTCACCAATGTTTTTTTATTAATCCAACTCCAGTGTAGGTAATATTACTGATGGTGCTGGACACCAACCAATTAATAATTAGAATTCCAACTCCACTCTAGCTACTGTCTGGAAACATGCTAATACATATATTTTTTTGATCAAAATAAAGCGTACTAATGTAAAGTTATAATAATTTCTATTTTCGTGTAATAGATGTAATGTATCAGTGTTAAGTTACACTATACATCAGCACTCTAAAATACCAAAAACTGTCCCAAAACACTAAAAAGACCCCTTCACCCTAAAGGCCAAAACTGACCCAGAACCCTACAAATACCCCTTTATCAATAAACTGAAAACTGACCCAGAACCCTACAAATACCCCTTACCCACAAACTGAAAACTGACCCTGAACCCTACAAATACCCCTTTACCCACAAACTGAAAACTGACCCTGAACCCTACAAATACCCCTTTACCCACAAACTAAAAACTGACCCTGAACCCTACAAATACTCCTTTACCCACAAACTGAAAACTGACCCTGAACCCTACAAATACCCCTTTACCCACAAACTGAAAACTGACCCTGAACTCTACAAATACCCCTTTACCCACAAACTGAAAACTGACCCTGAACCCTACAAATACCCCTTCACCCACAAACTGAAAACTGACCCTGAACCCTACAAATACTCCTTTTCCCACAAACTGAAAACTGACCCTGAACCCTACAAATACCCCTTTACCCACAAACTGAAAACTGACCCTGAACCCTACAAATACCCCTTTACCCACAAACTGAAAACTGACCCTGAACCCTACAAATAGCCCTTTACACAAGAACTGAAAACTGACCCTGAACCTCAAAAAAACTCCTTTACCCACAAACTGAAAACTGACCCTGAACCCTACAAATACCCCTTTACCCACAAACTGAAAACTGACCCTGAACCCTACAAATAGCCCTTTACACAAGAACTGAAAACTGACCCTGAACCTCAAAAAAAGTCCTTTACCCACAAACTGAAAACTGACCCTGAACCCTACATATACCCCTTTACCCACAAACTGAAAACTGACCCTGAACCCTACAAATACCCCTTTACCCACAAACTTAAAACTGACCCTCAACCAAAAAAACTCTTTACCCAACACCTAAAAAGTGACCTTAAACACTATAAATACCCCTTTACCCACAAACTAAAAACTGACCAAGACCCCAAAAATACACCTTTACCCCTGAACTTAAAACTGACACTAATTATTAAAAAACACCCCTTAATGCACAAACTGAAAACTGACCCTTAACGCTTTCAAAACCCATTTACCCTCAAACGTAAAAATTTCCCAAATCCCACTAAATACACCTTTACTCACGAACAGAAAAATGACCCTGAACCCTAAAAAATTAACCTATAACAAAAACTATTAAACTGAGCCTGAACACTATAAATAATAATGAACACGCACTCTGCAAACAGTACACAGGGAGGAAAACGAGACGCACTTACCTCGTTATAGCTGAACTTTTGGCCATCGGACCCCTGTAGGCTCCTGTGTTCTCCCTCCCGCCGCCGCAGCACACCATCTTGCGGCCGCCGGGTGGAGGGAGAACTACCATCCCCAGGATCCTTTGCGGCTGCTGATGCGAGATTGGCGCCCGGAGGCGCTCAAAAGTGACGAGGGCCCCGGGGGAGCGGGCGCACTCTGCAAACAGTACACAGGGAGGAAAACGAGACGCACTTACCTCGTTATAGCGGAACTTTTGGCCATCGGACCCATGTAGGCTCCTGTGTTCTCCCTCCCGCCGCCGCAGCACACCATCTTGCGGCCGCCGGGTGGAGGGAGAACTACCATCCCCAGGATCCTTTGCGGCTGCTGACGCGAGATTGGCGCCCGGAGGCGCTCAAAAGTGACGAGGGCCCCGGGGGAGCGGGCGCACTCTGCAAACAGTACACAGGGAGGAAAACGAGACGCACTTACCTCGTTATAGCGGAACTTTTGGCCATCGGACCCCTGTAGGCTCCTGTGTTCTCCCTCCCGCCGCCGCAGCACACCATCTTGCGGCCGCCGGGTGGAGGGAGAACTACCATCCCCAGGATCCTTTGCGGCTGCTGACGCGAGATTGGCGCCCGGAGGCGCTCATAAGTGACGAGGGCCCCCGCGTCGCGGGAGCGCGCGCAGACCGCGCCGGGCTAAGCCCGGGCAAAGGGCGGGCCCTCTGTGGCCCTCAGAGGCCCGAGGAGCCTGGCCTGTGCCAGATACCCTGCCCGGTTGCCAGCGGCCAAAGGACATCGAGACTGCATAACTGTAAGTTGGCTGTCACATACCATTGTGAGCCCCTGAGCTCTTGTTGCATTGAGATTGGTACTGGTATTTGACAATTAGCTTTTTTCACCCGCTTAGTGGGTTATTTACTGGGCCTGCCATGAATCACCCAGAGACTAGAAGCATGGCAGCTGCTGGGGCAAAGAAACTAACTGGTACCTTAGACGATTTTATAGTGCGCACACATGCCCTTATTGATGAAGGGATCATACTGATGGACAGAAGGGTGTCCCAAGACCTAGCCATGGCAAAGCGTTCCTCTCTGGGGCATATTGCACAAGCTTGCACACCCAACAATGTATCCGCCCCAAAGACACTCGTAATGGCACACAAAGACCAGGGTTGCGACTTACCTGCCTCGCAGGAAGGCCTGGAGGCAACCCCAAATCTTTCCTTGTTACTGGAAAATGGCCCTGCGGCAACTGAAAATGAAACCACAGTTAGTACCCTAATTGAAAGGGGGAGGAAGGAGGGGGCAATCCCTAAACTAAAGAGTACTAAACAAAAGCCGATTAAAACTACTACTCGCAAAGGGAAAAAAGCCCAGACTGGCAAAACCCATGACCCAATCCAGTTGGATCCGACCCCATTAAATGTGTGCACCAACCCAGACGCTCACACCAATATTAATGGTGCCGCTGGTGGGCCCCGGGTAAGTGTGGGCATAACACTAAGTCTGCCAGATGAAACTATCTTGGATAGTAGCTTGGAGGGGATCTTGGAACTAAGTGGGGTAGTTGACAATCAAGCTGGAGGGAGCGAGGACAGCAGTAGCCTAAGCATGGTTAATAATAACATCTTTGCAATGCTAAAAATCCTCTTAGAACCTATTGAGGTTAGGCTACGATGTCTGGAAACAATATTGACTAATATCCATAAAGATATTAGTGCCCCTAGCTTCAATTCGAACAATAAAGTTCCTAAAAAAAAACCAACTACGAATAGACCACCCACAGCTGCTAAAAGCGATGTTAACACTAATCTACCTCCAAAATCTACCACTAATCCACCTCCAAAACCCACCATTAACCCACCCCCAAAATCTACACCAATACCTAAAAATTCTACCATAACTGACAAAGCAGCGCCACCCACACAAATTCCTAAGGATAAAGTTAATGTAGAAAAGAGGGAGACACGTAGAAACATACATCTACCACCAGAAGCCTCAACATACGTTGTGGTCCTTACTGGAGTCCCCCAACCTGATGATAAATCACATGAAAATAATGGGGGACTTGTAAATAAAACAATTCATTGGTTAAATGATAACTACCCTCTCCCCCCGGCCTTCAAAAGCAACATCCTTATGGTCGAAAGGGCTCCTTGGGTCGGGTATAACAATAAAAAAAGGACACACGGTGACTGCGTGGTAATAACATTTGAGAATCCCCGCACCGCAGAATTTATTACATCGAGGCCCCCAAGAAATTATGGTTTGTCTATTGTGGCTAGGCCATTATCCTATTTTTACCCAGAGGGTGAACAACCGGATAATAGGTGGAGTTGGATCAGGGACAATCGACACCATGGTGGTAATATTGGTCAGTCCTCTGATAATAACTACCACAACACACGGTGGAATGGGAGGCATGATGATGGTTGGAACACTGTGAAACACAAAGGTAGGCCTCCTTACTTTTATCCACAAGGTTATGATCCAGGATGGGCAGGCAATCTGCAATTTCCTCCGTTTTTCCCATGTTACAACCGGTTTGATTGCTTGGAAGCAGTGGACTGACTCCCCAAGATCAAGGAAGACGACCGGCTGCCTATCAATCCCGTAGACCTGGGTTCTACAAGTTGCCTGGGGTCTGAGGAAACCCCAGAAATACAGGGGGGGAATGAGCACATACAAGGGAGCCAGGTCTGCAGACTAGGGGATACTGTAGATATTTCATCTGTAGATAAAGATTACTGTACGGTGCTATTTTGGAACGTGGCTGGGTTAAAACAAAAGATTACCAATCCAAGCTGGGATGAGGCCATTACCGACGTGGGAATACTAGCCCTTCAAGAAACTTGGGCCACCACGCCGATACACCTTAATGGCTACAAAACTTACTTTACCCCTGCGGTGGGTGGAGTACACGGAAGACCCAAGGGGGGGTTGATTGTATACATATCTAATCTTCTAGTATACGATAAAATTTCTTTTTCCCCCGGATCCAGCTACTACCAAAAAATAGTGATATATACAAGGAAGGGTCCAAAGATGGTTCTTTTTAATTTCTATAATAACTGTTCAGGTAGCATGATTAAGGACGTACTTGATACACTAACCCTAGAAATGCAAGACGAACTTGACAAGAGCAAGAGGGCTGAAGTCATGTTATTATGGGGGGGTGATTTTAATTGTACTCTCTGCAAAAAGGGTCAAAAGGGTATTTGTGGTTTAATGCTGGAACAAGATGTCAATTTGACGCATTTTGAACATACCCTATTAGGCGACTCATTAAATGAAATGATTTTTAACTTTAATCTTGGGTTTGCAAATGAATTAGCACACCATACAACGACATTTGTTCCAACTTTTGTCGGGCGGGGTGCCTCATCCATTATCGATTTTAGTTTATGTACACTTAGCTCTGCGAACAGATTGATTAGAGCAAACATCATGGATCTACCACTGAGTGATCATCTGCCACAGGTATTAAAAATGGAGAACCTATTTGCTGTAGTCGATACTAGAGAATGTCAGAACCAAATGGTTCAGGACGTGAGGTTGGGTGCTCAAAATGGTTACAACCTTAAATGGAGCAGACTGGTCCCGGATGATTTCCTGTATAAAATATTGAGTAAATGCATGAGTAGCTTTTCGATCTGTTTAGATGAATACGCAGAGAACTGTGAAATAATATCCCATTTTAATATCATTTCCAGTCAAATTAAGGAAGCATTGTGGGTTAATAGGAAAAATTCCCTAAAGTCCAATAGGAAATGGTTTGATAGGAAGTGCACTAGAGCTCTAACAAAGCTTAGACATGCAATTCATAATAGACCACGGGACGTAATCCAAATTAGAATTGCAAGGAAGGACTACAACTTAGCTTTGAGGGACAGGAAGGCCTCGATAAAAAGGGAGGCTTGGGACAACCTATGCGATGCCTCAAAATCAAAGGATCCGGCTGCTTTTTGGAGGGTTATTAACACCCCCCTCTTACATGAACAAAAAGCACGCATGGAAATTGCCATCTCAGAAGATGAGTGGGTGGCTCATTTTTCCTCCCTTTATAAGGCTGTGGAACTAACCCCTGAAACAGGCCAGGATGTGGGGTTGCCAAATTTAGATACATCCAGAACTTTGACTGTAACCCTTCCTGAAGTCATAGCAAGCCTGAAGGCGACTAAGGGGGGCAAAGCAGCAGGACCAGACGGTATACCAGCTGACCTCTATAAGGCTAACATCGAATTATGGGGGCCACTGTTAGTTCAGCTCTTCAATGCCGCTCTGGCAAATAGCCCAATTCCTACCTGGTTTACATCAGTAATAGTCCCAATTTTCAAGAAAGGGGACAGGCTAAGTTGTACATGCTATAGGCCAATTTCCTTATTGGACTCTTCTATAAAAATCTTGGGGAGAGTGATTTTAGCTAAACTGCAAAGCTGGGCCGAGGATAATGGGGTGTTAAGCGATTTTCAATTTGGGTTCCAAAAGGGTTTAGGGACCATAGAGCAAGGTTTGAATCTCTTCACCTTGCAACAGAAGTATATAAAGGTCAAAAAACAACGTCTATACCTTACATTTGTTGATTTATCATCAGCTTTTGACTGTGTGTCACATATTAAATTATGGTCAATTATGGCCGATTTGGGGGTAGACAATGCCATTATATGTTTTCTGAGAGAGCTGTATTCCGGGGCCACTGCTAGTGTCAGATATGGGAATAATGGTGAATGTAGCAGACAATTTGGGATTGGTCGGGGTGTGCGCCAAGGGTGCGTTCTAGCCCCCTTTCTATTTTTGTTATACATAAATGGAATGGAGAAGCATCTCGTGCAGGAGGGCAGGGACATGCCTATGGTGAGAGGTAGGCCTGTCCCTGCACTGATGTACGCTGATGATGCTGTTCTGATGGCGCGCACCCCAATGGCTTTACAAACTTTGGTTACAGCCTTTAACACCTTCATGCTTGGTTTAGATTTGAAAATCAATTGTTCTAAAACTTTATCTATGTACTGTGGGTCCAGAACAAACAAGCATGCGAAGCCAATCATCATAAATTCCAATCCCCTAGAAAGAACCCCCACCTTCCCTTATCTGGGGATATTGTTCCATGAAAGTGGCTCATGGACTACAGCAATTCATGCTAGATCTTTGTTATTTTCTAAGACCATTATGGCCCTAAAATGTTTTATGAAAAAATTAGGTAAAAAACCCATAAAAGAGATTTTAACTGTTTATAATGCGACTTGTATATCTGTAGCCACCTATGGTGCAGGATTATGGGGTTATTCAAACATCAGTTCAATCCAAATCATGGAAAATAAGTTTTTATGCCACATTCTGTCCGTACCCCAAAGTACTGCAACAATGATATGCCATGCTGAATTGGGAATATCCTATGTCACTGACACTATCAGAATTCAGCCAGTCCTTCTTTGGCATAGGGTTTGGACAAATGAAGAATGTGTTGTCAATCGGGCTATTTTAAAGGACATCATGGCATTGGACAATATCAGTGATTTCAAATGGATAGGCTACGTCAGAGACTTTCTTGAAAAAATAAGTTGCCCCCAATACTTTGAGGACCCACAATCAATGGAATACATATCCAGAAGAGATTTGAAAAATCTGTGTATGGTTCACCTCAAGGAAAAGAGATATATAGAGGAGGCGAGAAAAAAGACTGTTTCTGCCCACCAGGATATCCTATGTGGAGAGAAATTGCAGCCATATCTTTCATTGTATATGCCCAATCATGAACGGTACCTTTTGACCCGCTTTAGATTGAATATAGTTTTTAGGACATTATCGTTCCCCGTGATGAATTGTTGGTCGAAGGATTTATGTCTCTGTCCATGTGATGATGTTTCCCAACAATCTGATATACATATCTTATTCTTTTGTAAATTTTATACTCTTCCTCGAAAGAAACTTATCATCCCTATCCTTAAAGATTTAAATGTATATAGATGCCGCCTAGCGTTCACAGAGTGCCAGAAAATGGATACTGTTTTTATGGTCGCCTCAATTGCAGAATTTTTAAAATTAGTTTTTAAGTGTCGTAAATCAATTCAAATGGATTGATTATTTTTATTGTATATATGAATTTAATCTTGTTGTTTTTCTTTCTCGTGATTTTTAAAAGAAAGTTTACTCTACCTCTTGTAAATTGTACCTTTCATGCTACTTTTATGGTTATCTTGCTTTTTAACCGAATAAAGTATTTTGAATCTGAACACAACATTAAACATTAATATATAATAAAAAAAAATTTTTTTTTACAAAAACAATAATAAAATATATTATCACATTAGCTATAATAATAATTTTGATTAATTAATATTGTTTAATTCCAATTAATTAATTAACATCAACATAAATTAACACATTACATTTAAATTTATCCAATTAATGTAATAAAGTCATTATTATAAATTAATTACCAATTAATATTTTTAAATGATATGCAATATAATAATTAGATCATTAACTAATTATAAATAATGTGTTAGCAATTTATAAATGTAAATAATATGCTAATTCTTAATAAAATAAATCACTAATTATTAATAATTAATAACCAATGTATCAATTAAAATAATATACAAATCAATTTTTAAAAATAATATTTATTAATAATTAATTAATCAATTAATCAATTAAATTATATGCTAAATACTCAATTAAACAATTAACTAATTAATATTAATTAATTACCAATTAAAATCTAATTAAAACAATTACCAAACATATATTAAATAATTAATTATTATTAAATTACTTCCCACCCTATTCCCCTATAAACCCACAACCCGCTCCTAAACATTAAGTACTATTTATTTATATTTTATATATATAGTATTTTATAAAATCATTATTTTCTAACATTTTCTCGATATTTTTTACTTTCACTATATTTCGATATTTTGTCTGGTCGATATTTTTGAGTCGATATTTTTGTATTCGATATTTTTGGGTCATTTTTACAGTCGATATTTTGTCCAACGATATTCCTATAGTCGATATTTAGTTAATGCCGATATTTTTCCGTCGATATTTTGTCCATTCGATATTATGTAGTCGATATTATGTCCAGTTACCGCATGGGACGGGTTTGCGGGGTCCCACTCAGGCCAAGGGGCTATCCAAGTCCCAGGGAAGGCTAGTGGCAGCCAGTTGACTCCATCCAGAGAATTTGAGGTCCAGGCATGCAGGTCTCTTCCAGAGTCAGCTGAGCACTCCCCGGTGCAGCGACGCCTCTGAGACCCACCTGAGTTTGCATACACTCAGTGGGTTTCCCTCTATCAAGGTCACCTCCACCAGCCACGCCCGGCACGTTCAAATTCAGCTCAGGACCCTCCTTTCAGGATGCTGCACATCTGGTCGTGATGTGAGGGTCACCAGGCTCAGCACTGCTTCTCTGTGCCACGCATTTCCACGGTGGGACATCAGCTGAGTCACTGCAAGTGTCAGAGACAGAGGTTAATGTTCACCACAGCACACCTGGCATCCACGTTGTGAGGCGACAGGCCTTGCACCACTGCTCATGACACTCGCTCTTCCTGAGGGCACGCGGATCAGTCACTGTTGGGTGCTGGAGCTGGAGATCACTGCTTGGTGTGCCCCACAGTCATCAATGGTCAGATTTGCATGCAGAATTCTGCATCTGTGGATGGATGTTTGCTGGATGATAACAGGGTTGAGTGGAGAGCTCAGCAAAGAGCGTCAGCCATCTTCAGAAGCTTGGCCATGCCCTCTTTTGAATTTTTTTCAACCAGTACTGGTGCTATAAATAGGGGTGGCATTCTCAGAATCCTCCTGAATTTTGCTTCCCAACTCAAAGATGGCCTTTGACTCAAGAGCTTACTGGGCCTAAAGTCTCAGATTCACCCTCTTGATGTCCCTCTGCTTAGTGTGAGAGGTAGTTTCAAGGCAGACAAAGGGGCTCATGGGAGCCAACCATACTGTGACACCAGTTTGAGCCATTTTTCAAGCAGGATAGCTTTTCTAATAGGGCAAAGCATATAACCTCGTGACAGATGCCTTGAGGTGACGTTCTCACGTGTGGTGTACTAAAGTACATCAAGCATGTCATACGCATTGATGAGAAAAAAGGTAAGAGAGGTGCACAATTTTTTCAGACGTGATTCAATACAAATACATTTATATGTCTTTTTTTTTTTTTTTAAGTTCTTTTTATTGTTGCATCATAAGGATCACAGACACAAAATAAATTCTCCGCGGAAGAGCGTCAACATTCCGCTCTCGCCGCCACATGCGCAACTTTTTACATAGGAAAGGAACTTCGTAGTCATCATAGCGAACTTATTTGGCACATTTTCCTTATTTTCCCCTCCCCCCCTTAACATAAATAAAACACATTAACCATGAAACACCATTGAAACCCCCCCCCCCCCCCCCCAAGCAGCATGTCTCCCACCCTGGACCCCCTCCTCCCCCCTAGATCACCTTAGCCTCCCAACTGCTGTGATACAACCATCGCAATCAGCACCACATCTAGAACACCCAGAGCACCGCTATACATTACTCAGTAAAGTGCGTACCTCCTAGTACCCCACCCGGTGGCCCCCACTCCATCCACAATCATTTCTTAGTAACTTATTCTAGTCCATGGTAGTGTCTCCACTTAGTCCATATTTTCCGGAATTTTTTGGGGCAACCTCTAGCTTTATAGGTCACTCTCTCCGCTGCCATGTACAGATCCAGGCCCCTTCTCCATTCCTCCAAGTCAGGTTTTTCGGGCGCCCCCCAGAGTCGCGCTATGTCCCTCTTCGCCACTACCAAAGCTAGTAACAGAAAGATCAGCAAGGGGCGTGTGAGATCCACCTCCGTGGTCATGCCCAGGAGTGCTAGTTTGGGATCCTGCGGGACCTCCACCTCCAGTACCTCTCCCAGCTCCCTGAAGACAGCTTCCCAGTAGTCCTGAATCACAGTACATCCCCATATGATATGGAAAAAATCGCCCGTGTGGTGGTGGCATCGTAAGCATGTAGTATCAGCAATCCTCCCCATTCTAAAGAGCCTCACCCTGTCAAAATAGGCCCGATGAAGTACCTTAAACTGAATGAGACGGAGTCTCGATTTTATAGCCACTTCACGAGGGTGCATGAGAATGAGTTCCCAGTCCAGGTTCTCCATGGCGCCCACATCAGCCTCCCACTTATCCCGTAGGGCCTGCAAGTCACCCAGCATATTATTCGTCAATGTTTTATATGTCAGTGACACCGCCCCCCCTCTGCATCTGTTCCTGTAATAATCGGCCCTCCAGTGGTGCATATTCTGGTATGTCAGTGAGTGATATGTTCTGCGCCCCCCATGCATGGCGAAGCTGCACGTACCTTTAGTATTGGGTGTTCAGAAGGCCAAAATCGTTCTGTAGTGCCTGGAAAGTTTTCAGTTCCCCCCTTGCTATCACATCTCCCACAGTGGAGATGCCAATGTCATCCCATCTACTGAAACCTTTCAGCTTGTTTAGCTCCGCCAACCATCTGCAGCACCATAACGGTGTCTGGCGGGTAGGCCTCTTGTCCCAACCCATTCTTATCGTTGCTCTGCGCCACGCCGACAATGTAATCCTGGTGGCAGGGAGGAGCTGTTGACCCCCCTTCCCCCCGTACAAGAAGTGTAGTGCCGTCTTGTTCGCCCACTTGGACCTCTCTAATGCATACGTGGGGTGGTCAGCTGCTGCATATATCCAATCATTGATCGGGGTAAGATGCTCTGCCCAATAGTAGGCCTCGAGGTTAGGAAGTGAGATCCCCCCACTATACTGGTGACGTTGTAAAGTTGAGAGTGCCACTCTAGGCTGCTTCCCCAGCCACAGGAAGGTGCGGAGATCAGCATGAATTTTGTTCATGGTCGTGGTCGGTAGGGGATAGTACTCATTCTGGAGCGCATAAAGAAACTTGGGAAATAGGACCATTTTATATAGAGCGGCGCGGCCTAGTATGGTAAGTGGGAGCTGTCTCCATCTGTCCCTCTCTGCCTTCGCATCCACCAATATTCTGTTAACATTTTCCGTGAAGGAACGTTTCCTATCCAGGGTGATAAAGACCCCCAAGTACCGAAAACCTTCCGTCGTGTGTATAAGCAAGTCCGGGAGGCACTCCCCCCTTTCAACCCCCTGTGGGTCATACAGGACCGATTTGTGCCAATTTATAGTGTGTCCAGCTATCACCCCAAAGTCGCCCAGCTCCTTGAACGGTGCCGGTATAGTCCTATCTGGGTCTGTCACGAACAATAACACATCATCGGCATACAGTGAGATCTTTTCCTGGGTTGTGTCTGAGCCCCCCCAAGTGAATCCCTTAATGGCCTGATTGTGTCTGATACGTATCGCTAGGATTTCAATTGTAAGGGTAAATAGGAGTGGGGACAGCGGGCATCCCTGGCGGATTCCCCTCCCGATCGGGAATTCTCGGGACAGTCGCCCATTAATCCGTACTCGCGCTCTAGGATTTGAATACAGGAGCCGCACCCAGTTCAAGAATTTGGGCCCAAACCCAAATCGTCCAAGCGTCTCCAGGAGAAAGGGCCAGTGGACTGCATCAAACGCCTTCTCCGCGTCCAGGGAGAGGAACCAGTGCGGATCACTCCTCCCATGGACCTCCTGAAGCCAATTGTGGGTGCGCCGTAGATTAAGTTTAGTGGCCCTATCCGGCAGGAAGCCGGACTGGTCCATATGCACCAGTTCCGTGATGACCTGTCGCAGGCGCCTCGCCGGGATAGTGGCTAGAATTTTTGTCTCAATATTCAGGAGGGAGATCGGGCGATAGGAGGAACAGTCCTCCCTCGGCTTACCCTCTTTATGTATCGGGACAATGGTGGCTAAGGTTAAATCTGGCGGGAGGCTCCCTGCCTTATATGAATCAGTGTATAAAGCCTTCAAATGTCGCAGCAGCAAGTCCGTCGTCCGTTTGAAGAATTCCGCCGGGAAAACGTTGGGTCCCGGGGATTTCCCCGGCTTCAGCGCCGCTATCGCTTCCATAATTTCCTCTAGCGACAGGTCAGGCTCCAGGGCAGCGTTGTCATCAGCAGACACAGTCGGGACCTCCACATCGCTCAAGTAGCCCAGCGCTGCCTCGCAGTCCCCCAGGTCCCTAGCTCTATAAAAGTCCTCAAAGTAGGTCGCAAAAGCGTCCGCTATGGCCTCATCTGAGGACACCCTTCTAGTGTCGGTCAGCTCGATCTGGTCTACCCATCGGGCCGCTCGCTCCCTCCTACTTAGCCAGGCCAGGAGTTTCCCTGACTTGTCCCCGACATCATACAGCCGGTGAAGAGTAGCCAGTGCCTGAGTACGTGCTTCGTCCATGACGAGCTCCCTGTAATGCCTCTGAGTATCTAGCAGCTTCCTAAGGCGCGCCTCCCCTCTCTGCCTGTGATAGTCTGCTTCCAGGGTCAAGATGTTTACCTCCTCATTAGCTATTGCCTCGGCGCGTTTCCATTTGACCTCCCCCAATCTGGACTGGAACCGGTCCCTCAATACTGCTTTCATAGCTTCCCATAGGGTGACTCCGGACTGCACCGACCCTTCGTTTTCGGCCATATAGACCCTTATGTCAGCTCGTATGCCCCACAGAATTTCCGGCGTCTGTAGGTCCCATGGCGCCAATTGCCACAGTGCCTTCCCTCTTCCCCTCTCCCGCCCTAGGTGTACAAATAGCGGGGAGTGGTCCGATATACCTCTCGCCCTATACTCCGCCAGGTCCCCCGCCGAAATCTCCTGTCTGGAAGTGAAGATATAATCCAGCCTGGAGAAGACTTTGTGGGCCCCAGAGTAGAAGGAGTACGTTTCCTGTGTTGGATGGAGCCACCTCCAGATATCGGTGAGACCGATGGTGTCCATTCGGCGTGCTAGAGCTGTTATGGTTTCTACAGCGTGAGGTGTCCCTGATCTATCCTGGGCCGTGCACATTACATCGTTGAAATCTCCCCCCACTATCTGCATCGTGTCAGCCGTGTCTAGCAGGATGTTTGTGATCGCCTGTAGTGTGCGTGATTGTAGTTTGGGTGGAGCATACACCGATAATATCGTGTACCTACGCCTCTTCCACATCCCCTGAACTCCCGCATATGTCCCCTGTGGGTCCAACCAAGTGTGGGTAACTTTGAAAGGTGCTGTTTTTTTGATGAGAACTGCGGTTCCCCTGGAGTCCATGGTGTACCCCGCGTGTGCTAATACTCTATTATGCCCCCGCGCTATGAATGCGCAGTGGTTCCCCCTAAGATGGGTTTCTTGGAGGAGAATGATGTCCGTTGCTAAGCGTTTGATATAAGCATTTACCAAACTTCTCTTAATTTTGGATCCCAAGCCATTTACATTCCACGTTAACACCGAGACACCTGTACTACTCAGGCGTGTATCTACTAGTGTACTTGCCATAGCATTTCACATTGATCGTCAGGTATGGACCTCCGGGGCCAGGACGTCGCCAAGGGTGTGCTGTCCTCGACATGCTGCTTCACATGTAACTCCCCCCTCCCCCCCCGACTCCCCAACACCCCAACGTGAGGCAATAACAGTACCAACTTTCCCCTCCATCCCCCTCCCCACCTCCCTCCCCTTCCAGTTGCGCCCCAACATGGGACCGAACCATCCATGGGAGTAGGTCAGTCGCCCTCCCGCACATCCCTCCCCCAACTAAACAGTATTCAGTTCAAACACACAAGAAAAGAAACTGTAGGGGGTGTGCCAACTTGCTTGCTCCGTAGCGCCGAGCTGCTATCACGTCCGAGCTGCATGCACCGGCCATCATGAATGTGAGTCTTGCGTGTCCATGGTCGGGCCTTGACCCGAGGAGTCTTGTTCCAACTGACGAATTTCCTTAACCAACGGGTGCAACGATTCGCTCAAGAGGTCCATATCCTCCCCGCCGGATGAGGGGCCTTCCGAGCCCTCCTCTTCGTCGCCTTCCGAACGCACCCCTTTCCGCAGGCAGCTGAACCTCGACCCGGCCTCTGAGTCATTACCTGGGGATTCCGACCTGCCTTCCCTGTTGTTTGCCGATCCTCGGGTTCTGTACGGCGTCGCCGTAGCCTTGTGTTTGGTCCTCCGTGACCTCCGCCGCTGTGGCTTAGGCAGCTCCCATCTCGATCTTTCCCTTATTGACCTGTCCATTGCGTCTCGACTGGCCGCTTCCCTGCTGTTCAAGATGGGGCGCTCTTCCAGCCACTACCACGCATCCTCTGGGTGTGCAAAAAAGATAGATTTGTCTTTATATATCACCTTCTGCTTGGCAGGGAAAAGGAGCATATATTTAATGTTTAGGGATCGCAGCTTCGCCTTCACCGAGTCAAAGTAGCGGCGTTGTTTTGAGACCTCCTGGCTGTAGTCCGGAAAGATCATTATCGTGGTGTTCTCAAGGCGGATCTCTCCCAGGGCCCTGGCTTCCCTCAGGATGAGGTCCCGGTCAGCAAAGTTCAGGAAGCGTGCTATAACTGGCCGCGGTCTCGTGCCCTCAGGTGGCTTGGCCAGAAGCTCCCTGTGCGCCCTCTCAATTATAAAGCATGTTGAGAATGGCGCCGTTGGGAAAGTAGTTTTCAGCCAGGTTAGGAGAAAGGCGGCCATGTCCTTGCCCTCAATCCCCTCTCTAAATCCTACAAAGCGGAGGTTGTTGCGCCTGGACCTGTTTTCCGCGTCGTCCACCTTCCATTGGAGGTGACGGTGCGCGACCTGCAATTCAGCCATGTCTTTCTTGAGCGTAGTGATCGACTCCCCGTCCTCCTTCAATTTTTCTTCCGCCGCCGTCACCCTTTCGGTTAGGTTCCGAAAGTCCTGCCGCAGCAGTGTCACCTCCGACCCTACCTCTCCAATCTTAGTCTCCAGGGCAGAGCGCGACGCCTGAATGTCCGTTCTGGACGCTTGGATGGCCTCCAGTAACATGGCCGTGTCGGTGCGGGAGCCTGGTTGGTCCGCCATGGACCGTGGTGCCGCGAAGTTGTCCATCGGGCCCTGCCGCGTGGTTTTGGGCGCCGGGTCTCTCTTCCCCATCGTCCCTCCGTTCAGAAGCCCAGGAGAGTATGTGGAAATAACTGTCACAGTAGTAGGGCTAAGGTCAGCGCGGGAGCCGCCGGATGGTTTCGGCGGGAGCGTGGGTCTCTACCGCGGTTCCTCCGCCCGCGAGACGGGCACCAAGTCAATCCGTACCTTCGCACGTTTCACCCGTAGGCAGCCAGTTCCCTACTGGCCCGACTCCCGCTGGCTCCAGTGTGTCTCCTCCGCTGCGTCGCTCCTGCTCCCAGCTCACGGGTTCCCTGGATCACTCCGCCGCCATGTCGGCGGCAGCCGGCGGCTTAGGGGGGTGCAGTCGTATCTCGCGGATTCAGTGAAACTGGGCTACTGGGCTACCGCTCCAGCGAGCCTCGCCACACGCTCCCCTCGCCTCTCAGTCAGTGTCTGGCCCGCCGAGCTTCGTGGTGAGCCGCTTCGAGATCAGGGCGTCTTCCTCTGTCGCTTCACTCCCCGCCGGCCGCCATCTTGGTGTAGGCGACCGTATGCCTTCGATCCCCTCGATCAATCTCCGTCTGCCTACTGGTGGTGCCCAGTTCCCCCTGGCGGTGAGGAGGATCGCAGGAGCTCCGGGCGGAGGGCGCAGGCAGCCGACCCGTAGGCCGTGGTTCTAGGCACCTCGCGGTCCTCCGCGCCTCGCGGTCGCCATCATGGCCGCCGTCCCTCCGCTGTTTTCTTCGTTTCACACGGGATATCAGCGAAAGCAGGCTTGCACCTCCCAGGCGGCTCTCTCTCCAGATATCGCAGTAGTTTACCTTCGATCTGGTGCTGTTTCAAGCTCGATTAAGAGGATATAAGGCGGATTACGGGGCAGCTCGGCCGGAGCTCCGGCGAGGCACGTCTAGTCGGCCATGCTGCTGGCCACCTACATTTATATGTCTTGGTCCTTGCGCAATGCAGCTGTCTGCTATCTTGATCAAAGAGAAATCAGGTGGAAGCAGCTGGCCAATGACGGTGTGCAGGTTCATAAGCGAGTACTACAGCCCATTTGGAGGTAGGCTTTGGCACATGTGCAGCTTATAACTTTTAGTTTGCTTCACACATGCTCTGTAGGTTTACTTTCCATTCTGACAGGCATGCATTCAGCTGCAGATTATATCAGCATGGTCCATTGGGGACTAGATTCTCGAAAGTCATGAGAGCTCTCTTCGAACACAGAGAAAATGAAGCTATGATGGTGCTGTTCTTCCTCCAGTTTCCCTTCACCATAGCCACCAGAAAATACAGAAGGAACCACAAGAAAACTTTCAAGCAAGTTTCAAGTTCTTTTTCTAAATAGAGAAAACGTTAATTGCTGAAGCCATGATTTCTGTGGGAAACTAAAAGGGAACCATTAAGCAGACAATTTTGGAGCGGATATCTCCGGACCATCGCTTAATTTGAACTAGTGTTTGCAGGTGTGCCCATCAGAACTCATTATTGGGGACCCACACTTATTTTTCCTCATCAGTCTATGAACCAGAGCAAGAGAAGAAGAAACACACAAGGGCGACAGTAGGAGAAAGTCTGAAGAAGGGAGAAGAAGCATCCTGCGAGAGTGAGATAAAGGGGCAAGAAGCCTCTAGTGTATATTAAAGAGGCCAGAGAAGGAGTCAGACTACACAGCCTTGGTATTTGGTATGCCGGCATTTAGTGGCACTGGCAGCAGGTGTCTGAGCAAAACTTTGAGCGCCAGCACTTATTCTTGAACCAATTATAATCTGATTCAGACTCATCGTTCCGCTCAGGTTTTGATTCACAGGAGGGGGATTGAACAGGTTGGAGTGGTTCTTGATGCAGAACCTAGAAAGAAAACTACGTCCCAAGTCCTAAGACAGTCTTCCATTTTGGTGAGTGCTGGAAAGTGCTGTTTTTTGCAAAACCATAAAAATCTTTCCAGAGGTAGAACGCCAATGCAGCAGAGGACACAGCCTGACCTACAGCAATGCAGTATGGTTGTCATTATAAGATCAATTACATGCCCTGTATTTTTTCACTGACTTCACCATGGAAAACTGCGTACCGGAGAGTTCATCTGGCATCCCACGTTTCCAGGTTAGTGGGCAGGTCACCCATGTCTACGCAAGATTTGGTGTTGAAGGATTAAAAGGAGAACAATGATCCTTTTCGCAAAATCATATGATGGGATCCATTTTTCCCAGAGTGCAGATATATACACTACCTAGAAGCCCAGTTTTGCTTCCTGATTTTCAAGCTGTGGTTAAAGAAGTTCCTGTTAACCCCTTGGGCGCGGCTGCGATTCTGCGCCTGTGCGGCACTTTCATTGAGTGGGCGGGTACATGACGGCCCCCAGCCGTCATCAGCACATGAGCACCGTGATGCATGACGGCCGGGGGCCGTCATCAGCATGGAAGGGGTTAAGAGCAATGGAAGCCAGGATGGTTTCTGAAGATGGGGATGAAGCTTCTGCCATGGATGCTGGGTTTCTCACTCTCTGCCTGCTGAGAGATCCATTGGAGGGGTGAGTATACTGATGCCGCAGACAACGAAGGTGCGCTTAAGATCCATTTCCAGGCAATAATGCTGTATGGCGAAGAGCGGGAGGAGAAGGTGCAAAAGATTTGTAAGGAGAAAAATTACTCATTCACATTCTGGAATCAAGGGCAATGAGTGTGTCGCCCTCTATAGCTATGTCTTTCAGGCAACCATCAGGCCGCAGGCAGCACTGGAGCCAAACCAAAAGCAAAAATCGAACCGTGGTAGTAGATTAAGGTACATAGAAACAACACTCCTCCACTACACCTTTCCTCTGCAGAGTCAGGGTTGCAGGTCCTGGGAAAACAAGAGACAATCTCCAAATGGTTGATGTTTTCAGTGGTCTTCAGTGTTCTGAAGCATTTCCAGGGCCGCAGCGGTCATTAGTATAGCAGTTGCCCTTGGGCCTGAGGGGTCCACTGTACCCCAGGTATTGCTCTCCTTTGCAACCCAACAAAGGGTGTACAAGTGGAGGGGGTGCAATTTTCCTTGTTTCCATTTGGACTTATGGCAATCTTGCTAAGCCACTAAACATTTCTGTCCATTAGTATGTAAGGAAGATGTATTGATTTGGACAGTAAATTCTTTGACTGTGGATGAGATCAATCTGTCTCTTGCAAAGCTGCCATTCCAACTGGGATGATGGGCAGTGTTAAATTTGCAGACCCTGCTGTCAGCACTCATTGGAGTGAATGCTATATCTCTGGTATGATAAACATTTCCTTTAATGCCCTAATGCCTCATCTACTGATGTACCATCTACTCGCCAAAATGGTGTGCAGAGTAGGCAAAAAAAAGAATGAAAACAAAGTGCAATATTGCGTATGCCCTCATATGCATCATGATGCTATCACGGCCCACCGTGATGACATGCGAACATGCATCACCACACTTGTGCGCACATATGGCATGACACAGCTGCAATTTTGTTTACCCTTTTATTTACTGTTTCAAGAAGGCGGGCACTAAGGGGAGTGGTACATTAAAATAATAATTTAAATGCCCGCAAAAGTGATTTTTAAAAATGGAGAACCAAGCAGCAAATGGCAACTGCCTGACCCTCCAAAAATCCCATGAGAACAGATTTTTTAAGGGACCATTACAGAAGGGGCAGGGTAGCAAGGGGGGGGCGTGCATGGGGGCAGCTGGAGCATAAGTCAAAGTGTGGGCAAGTTCCCTAAATGTGAGCAAGTAAATGAGATTGACAAGAAAGCCATCCAAGGGTAAGGAGTGGGCTGCTTCAAAGGCCACTACAAGTTTTAATATTGTCTGCTATACGTCTTTTGACAGCTAAAAGCTGTAGAAGAGACCTAAAAACTAGCCGCTGGTCCACTCTAGAACATTTCCCAGAATTCATATAATCTCCTTCTAGGCCAATAACTTTGATGCCTGCTTAAAGTTTGAGATTGGAGTGCAGCAAATACAAGGTGTCCAGAGGACTACAATAGATTCTTCAAACTTTCTTTGGTCAAGGTCCATCTTGTTGGTTTCCAGCAGCTCTCCTATTCTTGCAGGTTTGCCCGGTGCTTTATAGTAGGTATAATCCATTTTCAGTGGATAGCAATAATACCTTTCTACAACCCTGGGTTGGGCTGTTGGAGGAGGAGTCAACTTCAGCAGGATTACTCAGTTTTTTCCAAGGTAAGGGAGACTGTGAGATGATTTGTTAGTTCTTGCATAGGTTCTGCATGCTTTTAAGGGTCACAAATTTAGCCACTGAAATACGTTGACTTCAGAATTATTACAATGAAATCATGTTGCCTCTGTCTATTGATTTGGTGAACTTTGGACCAAAAAGAGCCTTATTTTGTGGTTATTCTTAGTGCATTAATTGTATGCCCTTTTTGTAAATTTCTTCCCTAATATTTGCTCAAGTTTCTGCAGGGTGCAGGAAGTTGTACTGCCTGTATTTTTCCCACCGCCACGGAGAAGTTGGAGGCAAGGCATTTAAGTTCACAGTGCTGTGCTACTTGAGTGGCATAGAAGTCAGATGGTAGAAAAACATGTTTGTCACATATGGTGTACCTGGATAAGGTCAGAAGGCCTCCACTCTTATGCTCAGTGTCTATGTATTAAGAATCCACATTGCTCAATCAGAGGGACAGCTGCATTCTGACTAGAGGTACAGGGTGTGCAACTCACAAATATCTATAGGAAAGCTACCTGGATGTCCAGTAATACATTTATGCAGTAATATTGCCTTTGCTTGGAAGATGTAAAGGAAGCCAAATTTGGCACTGAAGGTAGAGCACAGTCATTTGTCTGACATGGCCTCTAGTATATATATCCATGGACTAGCACTTAGAGTGCTTGCAGCATGTTTAGTGTTGAGGTATATAAGTACCACGGTTTGGGTATGCACATATACATTGGAATGTGCATACATACACCGTGCCAAAGTTGGCTTGTAGCCTGGATATAAATCATAAGGAAGCGCTTGACGAGAAAGGGGCAAATGGAAATAAAGTTGGATTTCTTACCAGTAAAAAAAACATCACAGGTTCCAGTCTCAGACTTGGAATCCACATCTTGATCAGAGAAAACAAGTAGTACTAGGAATAGTGGAGGTTACAGCCATGTAAATCCAACATTAGGTCTTGCAGCGGCCAACCAACAAGCACATAATGACCATAGAGAAGCATTCAGTATAGACACGTATGATATCCAACTTTAAGCAATCCGAGAACCAAAGCCACCAGCTTTGCTAGGTCTCTGGCTGCCATTGCTTGTATTGTATCCATTAGAGCAGTCAGTGAACAGCCGTCCCAGATCTAGGGCCTGATTTTAAAAGCTTGGTGGCTATTTTACTCCATCACAAGTGTGAGTAGGGCTTCATTTGGAAAAAATAAATGCTGATACCCAAAGTTTTCTCCGGAAGCCCGCTGCCTGTACTGCCAAAGGTCATGGTTGCCGAATACCAAAGCTGCTTATTCTTTATTTCACCTTTCATCCACCACCATATGCTCTCTGCTTCTTTATCTTACTCTTTTAGGTTCCTTTTCATTCCTGCTTACTTCCTTGGTCACTGTTTTCCCATATTTCTGTTGCTCCTTCTTCCTCCGTTTCCTACCTTTCTGTCTCTTCTTTCTGGCCAAAGCTTGATGATGAAAAATAGGTCCCACTACCCAAAAATGTGCGCCAGTGGGTCCCACCTGCGACCACCAGCTCAAATTAAGCAGTGAATGTGACAGATATCCTGTCTGCCTTATCACATGTGCACTTTACTCATATTCTGAAACAATAGAAGTGCTAGGGTCAACACAAGATGGAGGCATGCTAAAAGCTTAGGTAACCATGTTCAGGCAGAAGTTGATCTCTACCCCTATTGTGTTCTGATCACTGCTGTGCAGACAACCAGGGACAGTCACATTGCAGCACTTAACTTGAAGTGCACAGCTAGATATCTGTCTGCACCCACTATACATGAGACTTCTTGTGGCTGCTCTTGTTTGGTCAGCACATTTATCGTAGAACAGACCAATAAAGTACCCTATCACAAGTTCAGTAGTTCCTGTTTTTTCACCCCGTGCAGCGTCCACCCCACTTCCTCTTAACCGCTTTCTGCTCGAAACTCTGGAGTGGATTCTTGTGGTTTATGCTGACCATGGGCAAACTCATTTGTGATTTTTTTTTCCTTTGAGTTGTTTTTGCTGCGCTTTCAGTAGAATATGTTTGGGCTTTAAACAGACCTTTTAAAGGCAGTATTAGACAAAAATAAAGTATCTTTACGAACACACAAAATACATGACCCTTTATGGGGCTGGTGTTCTCTCTTACATGAACAATGTTTTACAGAGATCTAAAGCTACATAGACCATATGACTGAAGTGTACTTTTTGACTAAATAAAAAGTTGGATAATAAATATTAGAACATTGGAATGTTGAGGATTCTATTATAGACAATGGAGTGCTCCGGGCTTCTATAGGAGAGCTACATTCAACGTGGTTTTACTTTCACATCTGCTTCTGTGAACAAAGGGATCTCGGAGCCCGAGGGGATTTAAACTCACTCAGGCTCCAAAAGGCCTTTGTTTTTACTAATTAGAACATTCTGCCCATTAAAGGCCCGCTCCCTTGTTAAAGGCCCTCGCCAAACGCTGGAGCGAGCCATTAATGAACGGTAAAGCCCGCTAGAATCGGCCCTAAGGCTATATTACAATCGAAGCAATCCCCAGTGTAAAATGTTGTTAGCATATGGGGTCCTTCAAAAAGTGGAAATGCGGAACGTGCATGATGAGGTGCTCGTGCAGTGGATCGAGGCTGGCAAGGAGTGGGGCAGGAGGCAACCACGCCACTCAAAGGGGCATGTTGCTTTTCTCGTTCACAACTTATGGCGTCCAGGTTTATAAAGCAACCTGTTAGAAAAGTTTATACAGATTCTTTCAATTTGCATGTCCTGCCAGACCTGACACTGGTGATGAAATAGAGCATGGCTCACATTCAAAGCCGGCATAATTGCCACTTCTGGGAATACACTTGCCTCTGTGCCAAAGGGCTATCTGATGCTACACCTACATTGAAGCTACAGGGCAATCAGTGCTTATTGTTATGCGCACAACCATGCTAAGAATCACTTCCTAGAGCTAGCTCGGCCTTTTATGGCCATTCATGTCTTAGATTGTGAAGTATACTAATATTGAGCTAATAATCCCCATTCACCGCCTTGTAAGGTTCTATGTGCATTCTGTCCAGTTTGGTGCAAAAAAAAGACATTTTTAGCACCAAGCATATCTTTGACAAAGACCCACAGATGATCTGCGGATCAGTGCAATCGCAGACTTCCGGTCATAACCACCACCAAGAAGAATGCAAGTACATATTCTGTGACGCCAATTTGCTTCATTTTAGGAAGTAGCCACAAAACCCATTGCATTCAGCTAAATGGCTCAATGAGTTACCTCTCACTGTTGACATCTACTGTGAACCTCAGACTTCCAGAGCTTATAAACATGAGAAGTGTGGCGACTTATATAAAAACACATTCTTATTATCCGAAGGGCAAAGGTGAAAGGACAATTACATTGAGAACTAGTTCAAAAGCCAATACTTAAAGTACCACTCTCGCATTTGAAATCTAGTCATCCAGAATCTTGGGTCCCCTGGTGGCACAGATAAATGTCAAATGTTCCTCATACCCATAGGCATGAATGATGATGACAATTACTAATATATGAGTCAAGCACAAATCAGTCTTTCTCAATTTTCCTGATCTAAAGAGAAATCTGTTATGAGCTCTTCATCCTACACTCCACACTTCAGACTCCTTTTTTTTCACAACAAGTTTTATTGAGTGATTAAGCAAAGTAAGATACCTGGCTCCCCACAGTCAGGAGATCGCCACCAAGCATCGTGGCACATTTTACATCACCAGTGCAAAGTCCAATCAATAAAAGGAGAAAAGACAAACCCCCTCCCTCAACCACCCGCCAACCCCCACCACTCAACTACCCTACTACCCACCCCTTATCCCTCCCTAACCCTATGCACGTGAGAATATAAAACATTCAGTACTTGGTCGTAGTGTGCTAGGTATGACACAGTTCTCAAGCCTCTACGGCATCCTCCACCTATATTTCCTCCTCTTGTTCTACTGGGGGGTCCAGTGTCAATCCCCTATAGTCCGCCCACCGCTTCCAGATCTTAAAATGCTTACGGGGGCATCCTCTTGCTTCAAATACCGGGCGTTCTAGCCCCATAAAGTAGTCTAGTCCAGCCTTCCATGCACACAGGGGGGGAGGGGGGCTCGCTCTCCCTTCCACGCTTGGGCCAGGTCTCTTTTGGCAACAACGAGCCCCAGCAACAATAGATGGCGTTTATATATTCCCACCGACACCCTCCAATACATGGAGCAACCCTAACCGATGGGTGCGGGAAAGATCCCATCCCAATACCTCTGACAGGCAACTCCATACACCCCTCCAGAAACCAATCAGCCCAGTACACGACCACACAGTATGCAGCAGCGTACCCGTTGCAGCCCCACAGCGCAGACACTCAATACTTGAATTGGATTAGCCTAAGTCGCATTGCAATGGCAGCCCCTCGCGGGGATTCCAGGGCTTCTCTCCAATCATCCTCGTCTAGGGGACCAACATCCGCCTCCCAGGCCTCCTTGAGGGGAAGTAGGGTGGAGGAGCAATGAGTGACCAACGTTTGATAGATTCGGGAGACCTTCTTATCTCCAAGGTCTCCCATGAAGACCTTCGCTTCAACTGGGCTAAATTCTGGGAGCGACTCCATGTGAGCGATGCTAGGCGCTAGCGCATGGCGAGACTGTAGGTACCTAAAGAATTGGGTCTGGGGCATGTGGAACTCAGTGCTGAGCTCCTGGAGTGATTTGAGGGTGACCCCGGTCAGCACATGGCCCAACGACGAGATCCCAATGGCGTCCCAGCTATCGAACCCCTTCAGGCTCCTTTTTAATTCATAGATGGTTTGTCACATGAATAAACGATTTCAAGTTCTCAAATGAAGGTCTTTATAGACCCAGAACATAGCTAGCTGTGAGTCATCACCTTTTTGCCCCAAGTAACTACAATCACCTGGGAAATTTGAATGGATACTGCGAATGGTTTGCGCTAGCAGCAGAAACCTCCAATAAGCTGGCTGATATCCTAGACAAATCGAAGATCATATTTCAGTGACCAAACACTATATATCGAATGGAAGATGTTCCTAAATCTAGGACTCTCACATTCACAGAACATTCCTGGGGCAGGTCGAGCTTCTGTCATATAAGTTTAAAGTCCACGACTTGGGATACGATGGGAGCGGGCGCACTTTCGATACGTAGGCATCCAGGTGGCACATGACAACACCCAGCTGATACACCTTAACGTAGACAGGGTCATAGATACGCTGCAACATTTTGTGACCTTCTGGAACAGGCTGGCACTCGGGCAGACTGGCAGTGTCCAAAATGGTGGTGCTGCCTCGCTACCTCTATGTGCTACAAAACTTACTGTGTCTGGTTCCCAATTCTGTCTTCAAGCAGCTGAACTCTGTCCTTGTGTCTTAATTGTGGGCAGGATGGCGCAGTAGAGTGTCACTGAGCCCACTGACAGTTCGGTACCAGGAGGGGGGGACTAGAGGCTCCAAAATTGGACTTATATTATTATGCGGTGCAACTACAGCACAGGTCCCTTTGGTTAGAGGACAGAGACAATTGGGAGAAACAGCTGCTGGCATGGCGAACACACCTAGACACACTCCCATTTCCATTGATGGGGGGTCTCTGACGATGTGCCCTATATAGTTCGCCACAGCACGAATATTTGGCAACAATACGCAGAGAAGCTACTGAGATATGCCCATTCCACAGGGGGCTTCCTATATGGATACTCGCTCCTGTGAGGGAAATTAGCCTACAAATGTCCTTTCAGGTGTGGAGGGAAGGAGGGTGCAACGTCTTGGCAGACCTCTATCCTCTGAATGAAACATTCATCACATATGAGCAGGCCCGTAGTGATTTTGCATTAGGACAAGGACACTATCTACACTACACTGGCCTGATGGAAATTGCTCAAATAACCTGGCCCACGTACCTTGACATACCGCATATGACCCACACACTGGATATTCCACACACATGCGGTTCTTGGCGCAGGCTGATTTCCCTCCTGTATAAAGCTAGCCTATGAGGATGGACTTGATTGGCCCTCCTCCTCGGGCAAGTGCAGCCTGAGATGTTGACTTAATTTGGCACCTGGATGACAAGACCACGGTAGCCATAAGCATGCTTACACACAGTATTCTGCAATGCACGATTTAAACTGATACACTATAATTTTGAGACTAAGGCGCATCTCCCTGACCCAAAGTGACACGTGTCCTAGATGCGATGCGGAGGAAGGTGGATTTCTTACATTTAGTATGGAGATGTCCTGGGGTGAAGCAGCTTTGTGTTCACTAGTGGCGAGGGTGTGGCAGAGTACAGGATTCAGCATTGAGGAGGAGCCATTGCAATGCTTGCTGGGCCACATTAAGAAACCCAGGAAGCGAAAAATGGCTTAGAAGTTGCTACATCTGATGTTAGTTCTAGCTAAGCGCAGGGTGGCTATCACTTGGATGCGGCAGAGAGGCCCGGACATTACAGCATGGCTTAGGGACATCCGTGAGTGGACTTTAGCAGAAGAAGTCCATATGAAACTAAATCGTAGGGATGACAAACTGCAGGCAAACCTTACTGAGTGGCGGGAAGTGTGTAATTCTGCTTTGAACTCGGGCCCTGCTGGCAGGATCGGATTGTGATCACAATTTGGCCCGGGCACTGACGAAAAAAGTGGCCCACATTCAAGGGGCGTGGCCCACAGTTAAGGGGCGTGGCCCACATTCAAGGGGCGTGCCCTTTCATGAAACACCATTTGGTTACACACGTCAATGTCCTTGAATATTAGATGTAAATACATTAGGAATTTGGACAAGTATGGTAGTGCACTGTCCAGTGACCAGCTGAAAGAGGGCATCAAAGATCAGAAATTGGATTATAAATTCAAATCTGTTCCGAACAGGGGCCCAAAAATATGTTTGGCCGAGGGCCCCCAAAATCCTTAAGATGTTTGGCACAGAAATTAACTAAAGTGAGAGGATACTGTTCTTTCACAGGAGACACGGTGGGAAAGGTGACAATGGCGCCATGCTGAGCAACTAAAAAAACAGCAAGGCCGCTTTCTGTCACAAAATTATTCGAGCCCTTCAGGGAAGGAGCACTTAATAAGCAGCGAAGCCCCTGCTATTACTAACCTACTCAGCCCTCCCCAGACCTTCAGCTCAGGAGCACATGAACAGCAGTGAGGCCCCTGCAATAAGTAAATTAATCAGCCCTCCCCAGCCCTCCAGGCCTCAGGGCAATGTCCTGGCAGGGGAGCACAAATCACAGCTGCTGAGTCATCCATGGTAGCCAGGGGGAGGCTGAGGTGAAGATGGTGCAAGTTGCAAAGATCACCTGGCCCCCACAGCGAGACCCATTCTTCCTCGCCCACTATTCCCTCCGCCGTTTTTCTCTGGACCCGACCCACCATCTTGTCGATTCCCTCGTCTTGTACCCTTCTCCCTCGTTTCCCATTGACAATCCTCAAATGTTTCTTCCCTTTTCTGTTTTGCCTTTTCTCCATACCCTTGTATCCCTCCCACCCTCCCTTGGTGCTGTGACTGCATCCCCCCTCCAACCCCACTTAATGGAACTCTGCCTGAGAAAATCTACTATGTGTGTATATATGTGTATATAGAGAACTCTAATCACTGGTATATGAAGTAGACCTGTGTAGTATCTACCATTCCTATGTGACTCTCAGAGTATATCCATTTATATCCCTTCCTTAGGTATTTAGAGATAAATCTAATCACTAGTATATGCAGTAGACCTTTGTACTCTCTACCATTCCTATATGACTCTTAGAGTATATCCATTTGTTTCTCTTCCTTGAGTGACTTTACTACTTGTACATTTGCAATTTTTCTTTCTGTTTGTTTCTCTTCCTTGTGTGACTTTACATCTTGTACATTTGCAATTTATGTTTTCTGCTTGTATCTTTTATGTAACACATGTAATCCTAAGTCCTTATGTTTCGCAACTGATTCTTATGTAAAGCGCTCTGACACCTTCTGGTAAAGTTCGCGCTATATAAAATCTCATTAAATTAAAAAAAAAAATAATAAAAAACTAACACTGTTTATGCGCTGCGTGGGCCCCAGGGGGGCCGAGGTGAAAATGGCTCAAAGGCCTCAGCAACACCTGGCCCCCAGGGAGGCCGATTTTTGCAAACAATCACCCCCTTCCCAGCCACCCTCAGCCTGATTGCTTTGCTGGGCAGGGGGTGAAGGAGAGGACACAGCGGATAATCACTGCACAGTGAAGCTGCATTCATTTCTCTGTCTCTGTCTCCATGCCCTCTGTGGGCCGTTTTTTTTCTTCCCTTTCCCAGTCCACAGAGATCACGGAGACCGAGACAGAGAAATTAATGCAGCTTCACTGTGCGGCTTGGAAAGGGGAGAAAAAAAAACGGCCCACAGAGGGCACGGAGATACCGGCCCTTCGGCCAATGCCCACATGCCCGCATTGCCAATCCGCCCCTGCCTGCTGCGGACGACCAGCGCGAATCAGAAGTGAATGGGGTAGGGTGACCAACCGTCCGTAAATTTCACGGACAGTCCGTAAATCGGACCTCACGTCCGTTGTCCGTGAGGATCCTTTTTACGGACGCCTTTTGTCCGTAGTTTTGGCCATCGCAGGGGAGCAGCACTGCTCCCCTGCGAGAAACCTTAGCACCTTGATGGGGCCGCTGAGCACACCTCCCCGAGCAAAAGAGCAGCCCCTCCCCACCCATTTTCATTCTGTTTGGGGCTGACAATTGCCACATACAGAATGACAATGGGCCCGTCTGGAGTGTTACTGCATGCGGTGGGCCTCCTCCTGCCTCGGTCTAGGGCAGCGCATTTTGCTAGTTGAAAAGAATGTGCAAACACGCAAATGCTGCTTCAGAATCCAGTTCATTCAAAGAAGCTGGTGAAACAAGTTGAGAATAAGGGGCCCGGGCTAGATTTCTTTCAGTCTCATCATTTTAGAAAAGTGCAGTTTCAATATTATTGAACAAAGCCATGGTTGCTTCATTTTTAGTGTATGCATCTAACAACTATTGACAAAGCCAATACTTCTGACTTGTTGTAGGTGTAACATTACTTGTTATTTATCTGGATACAATGACAGAAGAGGCAAAATACCAGTCCAGTGGCACACTATTCTAAAGCTAAACCCAGATTTTTAGCTTAGGTGTTTTAAGCCCTGCCCTTAATTACATCAAACACCCCCTTTTGAGAGACCCCCCCCCTTTTTTTCATCCCGCTTAAAGCCCTGGAAACAACACCATATCGCAGTCACCTCATGTCCTAGCACTGTGCATCATGCATGACTCATGCCTTCTACTTTTTCAGATTGCCTTTGTGCAGGGGCATAGTGAACCCTCCGCCACCCCACCCCTTGCTTTAGGAACTACAGCAAGTGTGACATTTTTGATGGGTCTCTTCTGTCTGGAACCCTGCAGACGAAGGCTCAGCTCATAATTAATATGAAAATGTTGGCGAGTGAGTAAGTGAAGGGATGGATGTATGGATGGATGGATGGATTGGTGAATGGGTTTTTGAAAAGGTGAATAGATGGATCATAGGCGAAAGGATGGATGGATGAGTGAAAGGGTGGATGATCGGTGAGTGAATGGGTGGATGGATGAGCAAAAGGATGGATGAGTGATAGGGGCAATGGATGGATTCATGAGTGGATGAGTAGAAGGATGGGTGGATGGATGGAAGGAAGGATGGCTAAGTGAAAGGGTCAATGGAGAGAGAAAGGGAGGGTGGGTGGATAACTGAAAAGGTGAATGGGTGGAAGGATGAGTGACTGGATGGATGAGTAAGTGAAAGGTTAGCTGGAAATGGCTGGATGGAAGAGTGGATGGATTAGTGTATGGATGGATTGGGTGAAAAGGTGGATGGATGGATGAGTGAAAGTGTGGATGGAGGGATGGATGAGTGAAATGATGGCTGGAAGGATACACAATGGCTAGGTTTGCAAATGGATGAATATGTTTGGATATAAATGGGATTACTTGTATACTATTGCGCGACCTCCTTTGATGTGTCTGTAAAACCTACCTTTTGTCCCGAAGATTTGTCCTGAATTTTGACCCTTTGTCCTGAATTTTGACACTCACCGTCCTGAATTTGCACCCATGACAGTTGGTCACCCTAGAATGGGGACACATCTGGGGGGTAGCAATGAGAGCAGTGAGAAGTAAAAAGTGAAAGACATTTCAGAATGTACTATTAATTACTACCTCATTGTTGCTGGTATTATGTATGTGTGGGATGGAGTCCCATAGTGTCCCTGGCACTGTACATGTGATACTTATATTTGAATGATTGCTGCAATATCTATTAAAATCAAAAATATAAGTAAAAAAAGAGTTCAAATGTCAAGGCTTAGGAAAGAGATGAAGGCACAAAAAAAAGACATGATCATTTCTGCAACGTTTCCCAATCCAGAAATTGCACTGAATTGCAGATGCAGCAACATGCACAAAGGCTGTCATCTGGATAGAGCATAGGGAAGTTGAGAGATATGGCAGAAGAAGGAACAGAGCAAGGAAAAAAGAACTTGAAGACACTTATGTCTGCATATCCACATCACCTGTGCCCAGTGGTTACATATTGTCTGTTAAGAACAGTGGGCTGCATGAAGGTCAATCAATCAATGTACTTGTGGAGTGCGCTACTTACCCGCGAGGACCCCAATGCGCTGAGGGGAAGGGGGGTGCTACTGCTCGAAGAGCCAGGTCTTGAGGAGTCTTCTGAAGGTGAGTAGATCTTGGGTCTGCCGTATGTGGGTAGGGTGGGTGTTCCAGGTTTTGGCGGCGAGGTAGGAGAAGGATCTGCCATCGAAGGTTGTTCGTTGGATGCGGGGGACAGCGGTGAGGGCGAGGCTGGTGGAGCGGAGCTGGCGGGTGGGGATGTGGAAGCTGAGTCTGCTGTTCAGGTAGGCTGGTCCGGCGTTGTGGAGTGCTTTGTGTGCTTGGGTGAGGAGCTTGAAGGTGATCCTCTTGTTGATGGGGAGCCAGTGCAGTTTTCTTAGGTGGGCGATGATGTGGCTACGACGAGGGATGTTTAGGATCAGGCGGGCGGAGGTGTTTTGGATGTGTTGTAGTCGTCGTAGGTGTTTGGCTGGGATTCCTGCATAGAGTGCATTTCCGTAGTCCAGTCTGCTGCTGACGAGGGCCTGTGTCACCGTTCTTCTTGTTTCGGTTGGGATCCACTTGTAGATCCTGCGGAGCATGCAGAGGGTGTTGTAGCAGGAGGAGGGGACAGCGTTGACCTTCTTAGACATGGAGAGGGAGGAGTCGAGGATGAATCCTAGATTGAGTGCATGGTCGGTGGGTGTGGGTGCTGTTCCCAGTGTGGTCGGCCACCAGGAGTAGTCCCAGGCTGAGGGGGTGGATCCGAGGATGAGGACCTCCGTCTTGTCCGAGTTCAGCTTCAGACGGCTGCTCCTCATCCAGTCGGCGACGGCCTTCATTCCCTCGTAGAGGTTGGTTTGGGAGGTGTGTGAGTCCTTGGTGAGGGAGAGGATGAGCTGGGTGTCGTCGGCATATGAGATGATGTTGAGGTCCTGATGGCGGGCCACCAGTGCAAGGGGGGCCATGTAGATGTTGAACAGTGTCAGGCTGAGGGATGAGCCCTGGGGGACGCTGCTGATGATTAACCCTTTCCATTTCAATATAATCCATCTGAATCACCTCAAAAGGGAAGGAGGGGGGTGCAAAATTTCCCACTGGGACAGGCGTACCCTTTCCTGGATTGTGCCTCAAACATACCATACACTGTTGGACCAAGTGAGTCGCCACCTTAGAGATATTCTTATTGCTCCACACTGGGTCCAGCAGCTTGCATATACCTTTGGCGCTAATATGTGTCGGCCCATGAGCCATCGTCACCAGTGGGAGGACATATGCGTTCGGAAGTAACCATCGTCTCTTATCGGTCACATCTGTCTAACATTCATCAGCATCCAATCGCCCCCCACCATCCTTCCATGTCCTCAATTCATCCTCAGTCACTTTCTCTTGTATATTTTTTACACTCTGTACAGTATCTGCAAACATGTTAACGTCTGGTACCCATCTAGCTGGGCCTGCCACAAACATCCGTGGTAATTTTGTCCGAGCAGTCTCTTTTGCCGTTTGATCTGCAAAGGCATTGCCTCGTCCCACATCATCCACTATTGTCTTGTGCGCGCTACACTTTATCACAGCCAGTCGCTTGGGTAACGTCAATGCTGTTAACAGTCGTAATATCAGCGGACCATGCTGTATGCGTTGTCCATGTGAAGTCAGAAATCCCCGTTCTGCCCACAGTCGCCCATAATTATGAGCCACGCCAAAGGCGTATTGGCTATCAGTATAAATGTTCACGTCCAGTCCCTCACTCAGTTCACATGCTCTCAGTAAAGCTATAATTTCTGCGGCCTGGGCCGAATTGTAAGGTATTCTAGAAGTCTCCACTACCGTCTGTAATGTCGTTATCGCATATGCTGCTGTCGATGTACCGTCTGCAAGTTTGAAACAAGACCCATCTACATACAATTCCCCATCCGGCTCATCTAAGGGCTTGTCCGTCAGATCCACCCTCCCTTTTGTCTCGTCCTCTGTCCGAAACAAACAGTCATGCATGTCATCGTCCTTTGCATCTGTGGGGATAGGTAACAATGTGGCAGGATTCAGTGTAGCACACCTTTTTATCGTCACATGGGGTGCAAAGAGGGTCATCTCATAGCCGGTAAGACGAGCACTAGTTAAATGCTGCGTCTGTGTTCTGTTTAGCAAAATGTCCACAGCATGCGGTACCATTACTGTGAGGTCTGAACCTAATACGAGCCCTGCCGATTGTCTTATAGAGACCGCAGCAGCCGCCGTGGCTCTCAGACAACTCGGTAGCGCTCTTGCCACATTGTCGAGCATCGCAGAGAAGTAAGCACAAGGTCTCTGTTTCCCTCCGAAACATTGTGTTAAGACAGACAACGCGCAACCTTCCGCCTCGTGTACATAAAGCACAAAAGGCTTCTGGTAATCAGGTGTTCCCAGAACGGGTGCAGAACATAAAGCAGTTTTTAGTGACTCAAACGCTTCCTGACATGCAGGGGTCCAGGGTAGGGGCTCGCGCACTTCTTTGGTAGTCAGATACAATAGGGGTTTTGTTAGTAATGTATAGTTAGGTATCCACTGGCGACAATACGATGTTATGCCCAAGAATGCGCGCACCTCTCGCTGCGTGTTAGGTACCTTCATGTTAGTTATCGCTTTTATGCGCTCTGGCGTCAATCTCCTCCCTACTTTCGAAAGGAGGTGACCTAGGTAGGTAACCTCCGTTCGACAATATTGGAATTTTGGAAGGGACACCTTATGCCCCCTCTTGGCCAAATGATGCAATAATTTTATCGTAGCATCCCGACAACCTTCCTCTTCATCCGATGCTATCAGGATATCATCCACGTACTGCAACATAACGTTGCCAGGTGGAAGTTCCAATTCGTCCAATTGTGCCTTCAATGCTTGACTATATATGCTCGGACTTTCTGTGAAACCTTGGGGAATTCTCTTAAACCTAAAGCTTCGGCCAGCCAATGAGAATCCGAAAAGATAACGGCTATCTTCATGTACTGGGATACTGAAGAAAGCATTCTTCAGATCCAGAACAGAAAAATACTTAGCAGATGGGGGAATCATTGTCAATATCGTAGTGATGTCCGAGACCACCGGATATTGTGGCTCCACTACTTTATTCACATGGCGCAAATCAATCACAAACCTATATACATCAGGAGTATCATCTGCAGCATCAGGCAACCGTCTTTTAAGGATCGGCAGTATGGGGCTGTTACATATGTTCGAGTCTGTCTCTTCCACTACTCCTGACTGAATCAAATCTTATATTATTTGTAACAGGGCTTTCTCTCCCTCCCTTGGAATTCTATACTGTGGTACCCTGGGTAATTTCGCTCCCACCTTAACTTTTATTGTTACTGGGGCAATATCCATCTTACCCACATCTGTATCATTGGTAGCCCACAAACTGTCGGGTATTCCTTCGAATTCAGGTGGTAGTGGATCGTCTTTAGAGAAACATTGCAGTGGGCGAGCAACAGTCGGGCCTAGCGTGAGGTACACGCCGTCCAGGGAACAATAAATGGTGGCGTGCAACCTCTTCAATAAGTCTAAACCCAGTAAATTTTCTCCACAATTTGAGGTCAATAAAAATGGTGAATCAACAGTGAAAGGGCCAATCGTAAGTGTAAGGGGTTTGGAAATGGGGCTAATCACCGGGGTACCTGAAAAACCCACAGAGATATTGTTCTTGCCAGACAGAGCCGCCCCGGGGACCCGAGAATGAGCCACGCCCTGGGGACCCGAGAATGAGCCACCAAACTTTTCATTGCACCCGTATCCACTAGAAATTTCTGCTGAGACCCCAATAAGTCCGCCTCGACATAGGGTCCCCTCTGATCAACTTCCACAGGCACCGGTCCCTCGCTCTGTCCTACGCTGTCCTAGTTATGGGAGAATCCAGTCAAATCATCCATAGAGTAGTCATCATTGTAATACTGACCACCACCCCTTTGTAGTTGTTGCCTGTCCGCACCATTGTCAAAGTAATTGCCTCCTGGCCTCCCGCCCCCGTCTGACCGCGCATTCTGTCTCCCGGAGTCACCACTACCTCTTCCTCGTCCTCGCCCTGAACCGGCATTCGACTGAAACAGAGGGCAATCCCTCCACCAATGCCCCTCTTGCTTACATTTCGCGCACTGATTCGGTCCCAGTCTTTCTCTACTTTCGCCTCTGCCATAGCCGCCACCTCCTCGTCCCGGTGCAGCACCTCTCCCTCGACCCCTAGACACTTGCTGTAACAAAACCCTTGTCTTCAGGTCCTTAGCCTTCTTTTCCTGCTTGTCCTTACTCTCATTTTCTCTGTGTTCATAATACTGAGCCATACTGAGAATACCAGAGGGAGAGGACGTCGTCCACGTACTCTCCGACGCTTGCAACCTTGCTGAGATCTCAGGCAATAAGTTCATGACAAACCTATTAACAAAGAGTCGCAACCCTCCATCCTGTGACACATCCTGCCCACTAAAGTCCATAAACGTCTCTTCAAACCTTGTAAAGAAGTCCGAGACTGCCTCATCCTTTTTCTGCTTACAAGCTGTTAGCTTGTCCCAGTCTACCTTCTTCGGGGGAATGAGAGTGTGCATATACTTTATTATTCACCCTGGCAACGCCAGAATCTCAGCTTTTGGCTTTTCCCCTGGCTTGCGTTCCTTATCCCAATCCTGCAACTCCTGCCACGTACCACCCAATTCTTCCGAATGATCTGTACCCTTCACCTGCCGCCATACATCGACTGGGACCAGAAGCCCAAAAAACAGTTCAACATCAGCTAAAGTCATTACTGTGGAAGACGCGGCTTCCGTCAGCTCTTTATAATATGCAGTCGGGTTCTTTCTAGAATCTGGCAACTGGGCTTTTAAGGCCAGTACCTCACTTCTTTTCCATGGTGTATACACCCACTGCTCTTGGAAATGTGCATCTACCCTGTTCCTGGTGACAGCTTTCGTGACCGGATCTACCATCTCGGGTATCTCGGGATGAAAGATAGGGTGCACTTCACGCATTGGATGTATACCTGGAAAATGGGGCACACCTGCAGAGGGCAATTCATTTCTATACTGTAATAAAGCGCGTAGACTGCGCATCACCTCCTTCACCCCAGTATTCGTTCTGTAGGCTCCACTCTGTATATCTTGTAAAGTCGCCGGAGCCACACCTCCGTACCCCTGCTCCCATAGCGATATTAGTACATTCGACATGTGCCACAAAGCATGCTGTTGCATCAAAGGCTCAAAATCTTTCATTGTGGACCAAATGTCTTCAAACGAATAAATGTTATTCCTAGCCCACTGACATGCCTGTTTGGCCACTATACTCTTCTCATCCAAACCAATCGTAGAACGCGTAAGCAACTTCCGTACCTGTGAGAGCAGTCCGCTACCTGCGCCTCGACTCGGCGTTGACATCTCCTGACTAGGGGTGGTGCTAGCTGAAACAGTAGGGAGTGCTAGAGAAAATTGGGAGGGAGCGGGTGAAGTGGCCGGGAGCAAAGAAACGAGGGGCGTCGGGGAGGCAGAAATCGCTGCGTCATGTTGGTGCGGGGCACTTGCCAGTGGACCCGGAACCCCGCTAGTAGAGGCGGGAGCTGGTAGAGAGGGATACAATGACTGCGGGGCATAAGGAGGAGGGGGTCGAGTACTCAAAATGTCTTCCATCTCATCCTGTTCGTCCTCTCGTACTACGTAACTTTTATTTTCTTTCAGCCTGCAAAGCCTATCTGCGCGCTCCAAACGCTGCTCATTCTCATTCTTTGTGTGTTCTCTTGCTTTCTGCGCCATTGTCTGTGCTGACCTCTTAAGAGCCGCCTTCTCTTCTCTCAACTTACGTTCCCTGACTTCCTTCTGCCATACTCTTAAAGAATCGAACATACTCTGACGGCTACGCTTAGCAAACAATTTATCTTGCAAATAGTCCAATTTAGCTGCCTCGAATGAGCCTGTCAAGGGCCATTGTAAATCCACATTGTCAGCGGTATATCGGTGCCATAAAGTGCCAAACAAAATCGGAGGCAATCCATACTTGATATACATATCAAAGCTTGGAGTGCCCTCAGGGGGTGCAGGTTGGCTCTCAGACAGCCTGGAATCTGATACACGACAACAACACCCAAAACATTGTAACTTACTGAAACACGGCATCTCTACTTTGGTGTAAAATAAAACACTTCTCCACAAAATTTGTTACCTTGAATCGCTAGCTCGAGCTCATTCACACACATATAATATGCATTAGGGAACCACACACACACATACACATATAAAATTCTTCCAAACACGTGTGACCAACTGGGACAAGGCCCGTCGACCAAGTCCTGGGGAACCTGGACCCTACCGCAGACCGAACAGTACACTAACTGTTCTGAGGATGGAGAACACATCCGCTCCCCGTGCGGCACTACGGATCACTGCGCACTTTACCACGGGAGACCCAGGACTCACCTCCACTGAACCACCACTCTAGGAGTTCAGGGTAAGTTCCGGGGTCCACCCGTAATGAGCCACGCCTTCACCACAGTACCACCCGGTCGGATTACTACAAACAATATATCCAAATATTCTCCCAACCTCGTCAAGTCTGTCAGAGCGCCTGCTCGCACTCTGAGTTCCCCGGAGCACACTAGCCCCAGGAGCACACCGGCTCCTCAAACCACTGGAGACACCCTAGTCTCCCGGAACACTCCAGCTCCTTAAACAATCACAGGTGGACCACTCACCTTCCGTAGGCGGTACCGACCTCTACCGTTCTCCACCTCCGGCTGCCAGGACCAACACGGTCAGCTCCGAGTTCCGCCTTCTGGACCCCGGCATAAGATCCGAACCGGGACCTCTCCCGATCAGCAGGGTGGGGCAGCGCTGCGAGAACCAAGCTCGGCATCAGATGGGTACCCGGGCCCACCGTGCCGACCAGCGGGTCCCCGGTCTTCTGCTACCCCCTTGCGGGTGAGAAAGATCTTTATCGCGGGATCCCCGTTCGGGCGCCATCTGATAAGCGTGGCTCAAATCCACCTGAGTGACTTACCGCACTCACCTATAGTAACTCTGTAAGAAGTCAGCCGGACAGTGGAGAAGAATAAACAAGCGATTTTATTAGGCCACAAACTCCCATATGAGAGGGCCCTGTCCGACCTCACCCCAAAGAGTGCGTGGAGAGGACTGACTCTCGTCATCACTGCAGTACATTATAATGCAACATTTTATTAGGCCACAAACTCCCATATGAGAGGGCCCTGTCCGACCTCACCCCAAAGAGTGCGTGGAGAGGACTGACTCTCGTCATCACAGCAGTACATTATAATGCAACACAGAACATTAGGGTACGCCCCTTCTGGAAAATTACTGAAACCCAGACAGAGGAACAATGTCCTCACACAGTAGGCATCTGCACCTGCAAGGGATACATCGCTATCTTTACTCAAGGCCGCGGAGCTAGGCTTCAGCGTCTCTGGGGCATGAGAACATTACTGATAAAGAGACTTGTTAGTTTCGGCCACAGTTAGCGGAGAAACGAAAACTGCTGTCTTAGTGAAATTCTCTATTCCTACGGGAGGGGCAGATGAGCGAGTGCGACTCGCAGGCTCAGGGAGATATACAAAATGGAGGCACACGGGCTAAGCTAAGGAACTAATATCATCACACATATAATTGAATAATAATGTAATAAGCAAGAGTAATGCAAACACGTGTATATATACGCACTTCATCAGTTAGTCACATGATGCTAACTCACATATGAAAATAGGGATGGGTGAGGCATCGAAAACTGAATTCTATCAGGTGGCTTTGGATCGGAAGAGTGGGAGACGGATGCTCTGGGTTTTGCCGGTGAGAAAGGACGTGGTCCAGTCGAGGGCCTTCTCTTGGATTCCGGCTTCTAGGAGGCGTGTCTTTAGAGTGAAATGGCAGACCGTGTCGGAGGCGGCTTACAGGTCCAGGAGGATGAGGGCTGATGTTTCGCCGTAGTCTAGTTGGCGCCTGATGACGTCTGTGGCGGCGACGAGGGCTGTCTCGTGCTGTGGTTTAGTCTGAATCCAGACTGGGACGGGTCCAAGATGTTGTTGTCTTCCAGGTGGCGGGTCAGTTGCATGTTGACGATTTTCTCAAAGACCTTTGCCGGGAACGGGAGCAGGGAGATGGGCCGGAATTTCTTGAGCTCCTTGGGATCTGCTTTGGGCTTCTTGAGGAGGGCGTTAATTTCGGCGTGCTTCCAGCTTTCCGGGAATGTCGCTGTTTCAAAGGAGATGTTGATGACCATCCGTAGTTGGGGTGCGATGGCTGCGTCTGCTTTGTTGAATACATGGTGTGGGCATGGGTTAGACGGAGATCCTGAGTGAATGTAGTTCATAACCTTGCGTGTCTCATCGTCGTTGACGTTGGACCAGGAGGTCAGGCAGTTGGCGCTGGTGGTGTTAACAGGGGGGGTGGAGTCTGGCGTAGTCGGGGCGGTCGTGGTGTTGAAGCTGTCACCAAAAACTCACCCACCGACCCCTCCAATCGTCTATCCACTGTCTGAGATTGTGGGCTGCGCCTTTCAGAGTTGGTGGGGTCGGTGGGTGGGTTTTTGGCGAGGGAGGTGAGCAGCTGGTCTTCGGTGACTTTGCTCCAGCAGCGGCGAGGCAGCTGTTGGGTGTGATGGGGCGTGGTTGGTTTCTTGAAGGTGAAGTGGATGCAGCGTGGTTGATCCAGTGGAGTTCAGTGGCGTGATCGAAGGCAACGTGGGAGCCTGTGGAAAAGACGGGGTCAAGCATGTGGCCGTCGGTGTGGGAGGGTGTGGTGACGAGTTGTCTAAGGCCGAGGTAGGCGAGGTTGTCAATCAAGGTGGCGGAGTTGGCGTCGTTGTTGTTCTTGAGGTGGAAGTTCATGTCCCCGAGGAGGATGTAGTCCGTGGAGGCGAGTGCGTGGGTGCTGGCGAGGTCGGCGATGGAGTCGCTGAACTGAGCCCGGGGGTCTGTAGATGAGTGTTCCTCTGAGGGTGGTGTTGGGTCGGTGTGGATCCGGAAGTGCAAGTGTTTGGCAGTGTTGAGGGTGTCGTCTGTGTGGGTGGCGACTTTGAGGGTTGACTTGTGAATGATAGCTATTCCTCCTCCGATTCCGTTGGCGCGATCCCTGCGGTTGATCTTATAGCCGTCCGGGATGGCTATGGCGATGTCGACCAGGTCTCGGTCAGGAAGGCCACGTCTGGGGCGGAGGTGTCGAGCAGATCCCAGAGCTCGATGGCATGTTTGCATGCAGAGCAGGTGTTGAAGAGTATGCAGCGGAGGTGGTTGGGTCCAGTCCTTGGAGGTTTGGTGTTTCTGTCGCAGGTGAAGCTGCAGGTGCAACAGGAAAAGGGTCAGTGGATCCGATTTGGGGCGGCCTGGAAGCAGGTGTGGTTTCGGCCGGCGTTGAGTGCGTGGTTGGTGCTGGCGTTGTAGTGGATTCTGGTGTTGTGGCGTTCGCGGGGTCCAGTGGTTCTGGCGCTGGGAGCGGTCCAGGCGCAGACGGGCGCAAACAGGCTTGCTTTAGCCGCGCGCCCACTGCACGCGTCCGCTGAGCGGCCACTTCTCAGCCTGCATATGAGAATGCTTGGGAGGGAGGAGGAGCTGGGAGCGGGGAGGCCAATGGGTGTGCTGGGGGTAGGGGCCGCAGGAAGGCAGCAGTGGGAAGGCCGGGACTGGAGCGGTGGGGGGTGGGGGTGGGGTGAAACTGGTGCGCAGGGCGAAGGAAGCCCAGGAACCAGGAGGCGGCAGCAAGGGGCACAAGAATCAGCAATCCGCCGGCCAACAGGTGATGAGTGGCGGGGCGACCTGCCTGCAAGCAGGGTCAAAGGTTGCTTCCGCTACAGTCACTCGGCCTGTATTTGAGGAGGCCTGGGAGGGAGGAGCAGCTGGGAGGCGGGAGCGGGGAGGCCAATGGGTGTGCTGGGGGGCGGGCCGCAGGGAGGCCAGGACGGGAGCGGTGGGGGGCGGGGGGAAAAACTAGCGCGCAGGGCGAGGGAAGCCGAGGAACCAAGAGGCGGTAGCAAGGGGCAAAGGAATCAGCAATCCACCAGCCAACAGTTGACGAGTGGCGGTGTGGGGTCTACCTGCCTGCAAGCAAGGTAAAACCTTTGATGAGCCCATCCTAATAATCTTATTAAATGGGCAACCAAGCATCTGTCTTCGTAGACAAAGCACTGATCGCTCACATTATCTCACAGGGAAAGATCAGAAAGGAACCAAGCAAGCTCATTTTAAGACAGCCCAACGTAAAAGTATACCATGATCACTCAGGCCATCCCTTTCATGTAAAAGCTGTTTTCAAGCAAATTTGCAATGCTGGGAGCATAAAGGAAACTTCAGCATCTTATTGGAGTAGCACGGCTTGCCTTGGTGGCTTCCTTAGTTTCATGGATTTTGTAAGAATGAGACTCCTGCACATTGTTTACTGCCTCCTACCACAGGCTCCGCTGGAAGCCAGCTGTGACATTGAGAAGCTGTTCCTAAAATTATTTCAAGGCCTAGAGCTATGAACAAGCTTAAATCGTAATACATATTGATGAGTTCATAAAACCAGAGGCGCAACATTATCGAGGAACTAACTTCAATATCCAGAAATAAAAAAAATTAAACCCACAAAAACACGTGACATCCTTGAGCCCGTGCTTGGACCAACGCATGGTTTATTTATTTATTTATTTATAAAGTTTTATATCTCCCCCATAATTCCTGTTCACAGGCACAATTAGGGCACAGATCAGAGTATACAATGATATGAGAGAGCCAAACACACCAGAGGATCCCAAATCTTCACACATCAAAAATATGATGCAGGGGCGTGGCTTGGGCGCCGATGGCGATGGTCGCCTGAGAGCTCGGCTCCGGGACTGAGCCCGTGATTATCCTGTAAATCGGAGGCTGCGGGGCACCCCGACCCCCGCATTCTGCTGATCGGCCCGACGGAGACCTGCCGGGGCCCTTGGCGTAGTCCGAACGAGCGGTGACCCGGCGAAAAATCGGAGTTTGTGGGACTGCGGAGGGCGACCCAACATGGCGCCCGGACTTCATTGTCCCCTTGGCCGGATCCATTAGACTGATGGAACATCACTAGCAGCGGCGCGCCCCCTGCTTTGCCGTCTCCCAGAGAAGTGAGGAACTGGACATTGGTCAGATCGAACTCTGTCAACGAGGATCGCACTCGGACGGGCAGATGCCCCCGCAATAGTGGATCCCGTACGCGGGCGCCTGGAGGTCCAGACGGTGGCCCCACTCCCTACACTGCACTTGGCTACTTTTTCCTGGCCGACCCACTTCCATGGGAGGCGCAACCCTTTGGCGCCGCAGATCATCCGGTGGAGTCGGTGACCCTCACTCCGGGACTCTATCGGCCGCACGGGCCTGCCCGACCTGGCGACGATTGTCTCCGCCTCCTCCTCGGTGCCCTCAGACGACGTGGTGGTGGCACGAGACGAAGCTACGGAGGTCCAACAGGCCCTGGAGACGGGGATCTCCGGCACTCGACCTGAGGCCCAGCAACCGGGAGAGTCATAGCCGGCGCCTGCACTCGGAGAAGTCTGCTCCTGGACCCGCACGGAGTGCTCCCGGCGACATGGGGAAACCTAGAGGAGCCAAGGGGGCTACCCCAGCCGCCTCAGACTCGGAGTCCCAGGACAAAGAGGAACGTGGGGACCCGGAGAGTTCTGGTGGTGCATCAATGCAGCAGCAATTTGACCGCGTCTTGGAGGCGATTGCGACCACGCGCTCGGCCCTCCAGCAGGACATTGCCCAGGTAGCGACAAGCCTAGGCCTCCTTAGAGCGGATCACGGCAAACTCTCGGACAGGGTCAAGGAAGTGGAGAGCTCGGTGAAAACCTTGGAGCCGGCGCAGCGAACCCTGGCTGCGACTATGAAGGATGCCCTGTCCCGGATTACGGCCCTGGAGCAGAGAGCGGAGGATGCGGAAGGCCGTAACAGGAGGAATAACATTCGGGTGGTGGGCCTGCCGGAAAAGATTGAGGATGGCGACATGGTGGCATACTTGGAAGCCTGGCTCCGAGACACGGTGGCCCCGGAGGGTCTATCCTCCTTCTACACCCTGGAGCGCGCCCATAGAGTCCCAGCGAGGCCACCACAACAGGGTCGGGCCCCGCGACCGGTGGTGGCACGGTTGTTGCACTTTCGGGACAGAGACCTCATCCTCAATGCCGCCAGACACAATGGTCCATTCAAAGTGGCGAACAGTCAGGTGAACATCTTCCCGGACTACACATATGAAACTCAACGCAAACGGTTTTCCTTCCTGGCGGTCAAGCGCGAGCTCAGGAGCGAGGGCATCCAGTACTCGCTCCTATTTCCTGCGAGGCTCCGCATAATTGTCGATGACAAGACTCAATTCTTTGATACCCCGGAGGACGTCTGCAACTGGCTTGAATTGAACTCTATAGAGCGGGGAAAGATGGCTTCGGCTCCTCATCTCAGCAGGCGGCGGAGCCAGAGCAGAGACGGCGGTCCAAAAGAATTCGGAGTCGCCGTGGCCGCTCGGGCGGATCCTCATCTGCGGAGACATCGACGGAGCGGAAGGGAGTGCTAGAGGTGTTGTCTGCGCTGTCTGGCTCATGGGACGATGCCATTGAGGAGGAAGCGGACCCTGGTGACGAGGGGGTGCCAACGGACTCCGAGGAATCGGTGACTGATAGCGTACATACGCCGGTGATCACACCGAAATCAGTGGAGGACCTTCTGGACGGACAGGGGTAATGGGGTGAGCTACTTCCTTTTGGGAGGGGGCCCGGCACGGGGGGTGGTGGGTGCCGACACTTGATGCTGACTCCCGGGGGAGGGGGGGTGGGGTGCCTTGTTTTTGCCCCGAGCGTGTTTGGCACTGTTTTGGGCTTGTCTTAGTCCTGGTGGCCTGAGCGTCGAGGGCCCACTGCCTCCGCCCGGCCCACACCTGGCCCTTAAGGCCTTCCTACGGTGGCGACCGCAGAATTAGTAGGGGATAGTGGGTTTTTGGAGGGAACGGTTTGGATGGGAACTAGATGGTGCTATTTGGGTCCTGTTCTGGGGAGGGTGGATGGGGGTTTGGTTCATACTTGGGTTGTTAAGTTTTGGTTGGGGAAAATGGCCGCCATCAGTGCTGGGATGATTGATGTCCTTTCTTTGTTGGGACCCAGATGGGGAGACTTTGCGAGAACGATATGGGACAATGGCTAATGTTGCTAATCTGAAATGTGTTACTTGGAACGTGCGGGGGCTTCATACCATGTCCAGGCGGCACAAAGTCCACGCTTATTTAGTGCGTAGGGGGGTACAAATGGCGCTGCTGCAGGAAACTCATCTGAACAAGGCGGAAGGGGCGGCACTACAGCGTAGATGGAGGGGGCAGGTCTTTTGCACTTCGTACTCCGCGTATGCCAGAGGGGCGCTGATTTGGGTTAGAGCTGGGGTTCCCTTCCAAGTCACGAAAACAGTGATAGATCCAGAGGGGCAATATGTGGCCATTTCGGGCACTTTGGGAGGGAGAGACCTAAACGTTTGCTGTGTGTACGCTCCTAATGTAGACCAGACTGCCTTCCTTTCCAGGTTATCGGGCTCGCTGGCCCACTTCTTCTCCGGGCCCCTCCTGCTCGGTGGAGATTTCAACTCGGTAGTGGATGTAGACACTGACCGATCGCATCCACCACTCCCTGATTCTCCGGTTCGCCGCGTGGCTAAGGGTCGTAGGGACTGGCAGACTCACTGGGGTTTAACGGATATCTGGAGGGCGCAGCACCCCACAACTAGGGACTATTCCTACTTCTCGAGCCTCCATGAGTTGCATGTTAGGCTGGATGGGTTCCTCGGCTCGCCTGAACTAGTTTCGGCAGCGGTCCGGTCTGAATATTTGACCAGGACCATATCAGATCATAACCCCCTCCTGCTGGACCTTCGTTGGTTCCCCGGGGTGCCTGCGGTGCCCACCTGGAAGTTACGGCCCGAGATCCTTGAGGACAGTGTTTTCAGAGCGGACCTAGGCGATAAGATCTCGGAGTACTTTGCATCCAACGGTGGCACCGCGAGCTCGAGAGCGCTAGAGTGGGACGCTTTTAAGGTGGTGGTGAGGGGATACTGTATTTCTAAAAAGGTCGGCATGAGGCGAATTATCCTCGCCGACCTAGATGCAGCGGACCGGAAGCTCCGCGAGCTGGAACTCCGCCGCCCCGGGCGCCCTGAATTACAGATACGCGCAGCGGAGGCGAAGGAGGCGGTAGCGGCGGAGGTCGAACGGCTTCGCTGTTTTGACTACAAGGCCTATACGGTTCGGTCCATCGCAGAGGGGGATAGGTCGAGCGCGCTGCTGGCATGGCTAGCCAACCCTACGCGCCAGTCTTCACTGACGACGTCCATGCGCAAGGCGGACGGAACGGTGGTGTGCACTGAGCCTGAGATTCTGAGTTGCTACCGGCAATACTACGAATGTTTATACCGCAGTCGCTCTGCCCGAGACCCTGACTTGCTTAATAATTATCTGCAGCCTCTGGAGCTCCTAACAGTGGAGCAGGACGTGGCGAAAGCCCTGGGGTCCGACATAGAATTGGGAGAGATCCGTAGCGCCATTAAAAAGATGGCGAGGAATAAGACCCCGGGCCTAGACGGCCTTCCTGTGGAGTTCTATGCGGCTTATGCTGATCTCCTAGCCCCTAGGTTATTGATAGTCTACAGAGAGGCGAAGAGGCTTGGGCGACTCCCGGGCTCGATGTGCGAGGCCTTGGTGGTTCCCCTCCTCAAGCCCGGAAGGGACTCCTCCGATCCGGGGTCTTACCGTCCCTTATCAATGCTGACGGTCGACTATAAAATACTGAGCAGCATATTGGCCTCGAGGCTGCTGGGGCACATGAGCTCCCTGGTACACGAGGACCAAGCTGGATTCATCCCCAGGCGTAACACGACCATGAACATTCGCAGGTTATTCCGCTTGCTGGGAGAACCGCTTGTGGACGCCCCGTGCCCGGTTGTCTTATCGGTAGACTTAGAGAAGGCTTTCGACAGCCTGGAGTGGGACTACCTTGGTACTGTGCTACGGAGGTTCGGGCTCGGTGAGGGCTTCATCAGGTGGACCAAGGTTCTGTATGCCTCTGCATCGGCCAGGGTTCGGGCGGGACCGCTAATTTCCTCACAATATCCGGTAGAGAGGGGCACGAGGCAGGGATGTTCGTTATCCCCGCTTCTCTTTGCGTTGGCGGTGGAGCCACTCGCACTGCACCTCCGGTCGGGAGCCCATTATACGGGCCTGTGGACTCCTTCGGGCCCGCACTACATTTCGCTGTATGCAGACGACCTGCTGCTCTTCCTCGAGGACCCGTTCGCTGCCTTGCATGGAGCTGCGAAGGCACTCATGGAGTTTGGGGAGGTCTCGGGCCTCCGGGTGAACTGGACTAAGACCTGTCTCTTCCCGGTTCGCAGGGGCACACCTAGCCCCGCTCTCAGTAGGGAGATTAGATGGGAACCCGACTGTTTTAAATACCTGGGGGTGTACGTCTATCATGAACCATCTGACATCCTGGATGGGAACATTGCCCGCGGCACTCGATCACTTCGAGGCAGTATGGACTTCTGGGCCACGCTACCGCTCTCGGTGGCAGGGCGGATTGCTTTGCTCAAAATGGTGGCGCTTCCCCGGTTGTTATATTATTTCCGGACGCTGCCGATCTGGATCCCACCGGCCACGTTTCGACTATTACGATCTATGATGGTCGGATTCCTCTGGGGCTCGGGCCGCCGGCGGGTGGCCCTCAAGACCCTGATGAGGCCGAAGGATGAGGGTGGGCTTGCAGTGCCGGACTTTGAGAAGTATTATTTGGCGGCGCAGCTCCAGACCTTCACCCAGGAGATCGCCCGGGAATTCCGGGGCCCAGAAGACAGAAGGGGTACGGGTATAGCCAGGCATGTTCTCTCCTTCATAGCGCTGCGACAACGTTCGGCCTTACAGGACTTGTCGCTTGAGGAGCGGACCGTTCGCCTATGTTGGAACCGAGCTCACGCCCGGGGCCACCTGAGAATACCGTATGCGCCCGAAATACCTTTGGGGATGCTGACGGCTTTGCCTCATGGCGGCGATTGGTCACGGTTGGTGAACTGGGAGGACGCAGGCTTACAGCTGATAGGTGATCTATACGAGGACGGGGCGCTTTTGCCCTTTCAGGAGCTCATTGATCGCTTCGAGATTCCTCGCGGCGACTTTCTGCTGCACTCGGCCCTTATCCGAGCGATTCAGGCGCACTGGAAACATGGGCAGGAGGAACCCCCTTTATCTCCGGTGTGCCAATACGTGATGATGTCTGCGGGCACGGTGAAGGCGGTCACTTGCCTTTATGGCAGACTGATCAATGAGGGGCTGGCTCCCCTCACTACTCTGAGAACCCGTTGGGAGGAGGACATTGGCAAGGAGATCCCGGAGACGACCTGGTCCCAGCTGGTGCGGCGAGCCTGGAAGGGCACACGCCACGCCCGCTTTCAATTGGTCCACTACTACGTGCTCCATAGAGCTTATCTGACCCCGGTGTAAATCAGGCGATATTTTGCTACGAATTCAGCGGACTGCCCCAGGTGCCCGGCCCAGGAGGCGGACCTTCTCCACATGTTGTGGGCCTGCCCAGGATTATCATCCTATTGGGTAGAAGTGGGGAAGACCCTGGAGGAGGTGACGGGGAGATCCTTATCGATTGACGCGGCGGTGGGACTCCTGCACTGGTTCCCTCATACCCCCAAGAACAAAATATCTAGCAAGTTCATCGATTTAGGGCTGCTCCTTGCTAAGCGGGAGGTGACCAGGAACTGGAAGGCACGAGCTGGTCCGACGGGAAGCCGGTGGCACAGCGAACTTTTAAAGTGGGCGGCGGGGGAGAGCACACTGAGATACCAGCTAGCTTGGAGGCAGCGTAATGAGAAGGCACAGGAGGCAGCGCTGGAGTGGGAAACGTTAGTGCAGGCCCTTAGGGATTATTGCGCCCCCAGTGACTCTGACAGTGAAGATGCAGCTCGCCCCAAGTCCCATTAGATGATTGAACTTTTCAGCTCTGTTGCTTTCCCCATGGGTCCTTTAGCAGATCCTGTTGCGGTAGTTACTTTGCGCTGATGGCGGGGTTGGGTAGGGGTTACTTTGGTTCATAGCGTTTTGAGGGTGGGGTTTTTTTTGTTCTTTCTTTTCTTTCTGGGTTTATAGGCTTGTTTGGAAAAGCAGATGACAGACAGTGGATCATCCGGACCAGCTTCGACATCCTGCTGAGCCCCCATTGAATTTCGCCGCCCGACCCCAGGGTTGTGGGCTGAATGGCTGTGTACGAGACAAACGGCGGGGGGACGAAGGGTTGTGTCTCATTGATTTTGCTCGTTCTATAATGCTGGTCGATTATGTAATGATTTACTGATTCCTGCAATAAAAATATATTTAAAAAAAAAAAAAAAAATCAAAAATATGATGCACAAACTAAACGGAGCCTGTATCTTCTTAAAGCTACATCTTAATGGCTACCATCATCTTTAGCTGGAGGAACAGTCAAGATACAGCACAGTGGGCATATGTACAAGGAAATGTTGGAGCGCAAAGCTGCACCAAAATTGGCAGCGCCGCGCTCTGACATTTCCAAAATACAGGGATGCACCATATTTACTACTATACGGCGCACCCCTGTGTTTTCCCTAGCAATGGCGTGAAAATTAGCTGCTTAGCGCCAACACAGGCATCCTTGTACGACAGTGCAGGGGTGCCTGCGTTGTAGGGAATTATTGTTTATGTGCAGGAATGTGTCCCTTCCTGCAAATAATCATTCATGGCGTTTTGCTCTTTCTATGTATGCTGCAGAATGCAGCACACATAGAAAAAACAAAAACAAGGAGAAATAAAAGAAGTTCTCCTTATTTTGCCATTCTAACGCCTGCTCTTGCATGGTGTTACTTTTTGGCGCTGCCTCAGATTTACAGATCCTTTTAAATCTGGCGCAGCATCAAAAAGCAATGGATGCTGCAGTGGAACACACAGAGCAACACCCATTCACGCCCTTTCCACGCAGATACCTGTGTGAAAGGATACCATATTTACAAACCGACATTAATGTCACTTTGTACAAAGGGAGCAGGGCATTGAGCCACAGGAACGTCGTTGAAAGTGACGGTCCTGTGGCGCAATGCCCTTGTAAATATGGCCCAATGTTTGCAATACTCCTAGTCTTCCAGGGCTACACCATTGCAAATAGTTGAGTTTTAGAGTCTTGCCTATGATTGAAGTTTCCCTGAAGAAATTCATCAAATGATATGCTATATATAAACTGTATGAATTATGGCGATTAAATCCTTGGCTTATAAAAATACAAACAGAACACTATGAGACTATGCTAAGATAAGATCCTGATGCGCCACAGAAGAGAAAGCAACTCCAACAAACCTAACTGAAATTTCATGGATACAGGTTTTCAGAAAAAAAGGTATACAACCAGATCTTGACAAAGTAGCAGCCCCCAAAAACACATCAACTACCAACAACCTCATGGCACTTTGATGTTCTGTGGACATAGCAAGATAATGCACTCAGGGTTTTCTATGTGTCCATGATCCTCTAGAAAATCTCACAAACCAGGTTAAAGCTTCATGTGGAAAGAAGATTGACATGCCTTTACTATTGTCCAACATTACATTACAAAGGTTCATTTTCACCCTAAGAGCTATGAATGGTTGGTTCCAAGATAACTGTAGGGAGAGTTTGTGGCGTTACAGACAGCGCTGACAACTCCATGACAGCGAGGTATGATTCCTGGAATCAATCCAACACCCTGTGATTGTGGGCAAATCACTAAGGGCCAGATGTAGGTGGCCAAATACCGGTCGGTAAAGCCGAAATTCAATAAATTTCAGCTTTACCAACCGGTATTTAGCCCTGTGCAATGTACGTATTACTGAATGCCTTCGGTAATAAAGAATCGGTAATTCCAAGGGAAAGTTACCGATTCCTTATTTACCGATCGGTGAGGACCGAAACAAACAATAGCGAATCGGTAAATAACGAATCGGTAAAAATTCAGAAATGCGATGTAGCAAAATTCGGTAATACCGAATTGACCAAAATCGGTATTAACGAATCGGTATTTACCACTGATCCAGAGCAGGTGGTAATCAGGTGCAGTGCATAAAAACAGCCCGAAAATGCAACAGTGTGACCACAATGGCGGGCCTCTACCTCATAGCAAGGCAGCTATGTTTGAGAGCAGCAGAAGTGAGGTTTTGGAGATGGTTAGAGCGTGTGTACAGACTGCGTGTCACACTGTTCCAATTGACTGAGCCAGAAATCCATGACAGGTACAGGCTACACCCACACACCATCCTTGACCTGATACAGGACCTGAAACCATATCTTGAGCATCAGACACTAAGGGCGCACGCAATACCCACCCATGTACAGGTGCTCTGTTGTCTACACCTCCTGGCATCAGGAAGTTACCAGGGTGTGATAGCCGCAGTAGGTGGTGTGTCACAGAGCTGCCTATCCCGTTTTTTCAACACCTTCCTGGACGCCATGATGGACAGAATGCATCATTACATAACCTTCCCCAGCACACAGGCGGAGCTGCAGAAGACCAAGCTGGATTTCTACCAAAAGGCACAGTTCCCACACGTAATAGGCTGCATCGATGGGACCCACATACCAATCTGCCCACCAGCAGCAACAGAACACATTTACCGCAACCGTAAATCCACTCACTCCATAAACGTGCAGGTGATATGTGATGCAAACTTCATCATCAATGACATTGTTGCTAAATTCCCAGGGAGTACCCACGACTCCTACATATTCAGGAACAGTGGCATCTATACACGCCTGGCTGCTGGTGAATTCAGAGAAGGATACTGTAAAGTAGAGTCCAAACGTAGAATTAAGACACCAAAAGTTTAATTGGTGAAGGGAAAGGCACAGAGCATCCAGAAAGCAGAAGATCAGGATCAAACTGCCAAACAGGGAATCTGGAACATAGAACCAGGGAGGCTCACGCAGGAGCCAGGTTCTAATTCCAACAAGGATATAAATATATAATGAGGAACATCAAAGTAGGGAAATGATAGAATGCAACACATCTCCCCCCTATAAAACAAGCAGAACTATACAGTGGGGAAAAAGGGTTAGGATAAGAACCTAGAAGGTAAAACAACAGGTCTGGCATTGGTTTTGACTCTATGAGCCACAGACTGAGAATGTGGAGCATTATTGCTGTCATGATGAGTAGGACTTGGAGCAGAACATTTGTCATGAGAAAGAATCTGAACAGGAGCAGGAGGAACAGGCTTACACTTGGCAACCTTCCTAATGTTCCAGGCTCTGCCATCTTGAGTGATGACAGAGTTTCTGAAAACTTTAACAATTTTAATAGGATTGCTGAACTTAGAGAGACCTTTGAGAGTGAACCCAGGTTTCTTGATCTTGACCCATTCACCCACAACAAAATCAGGAACTTTTACATTCATTTTGCGGTCAAACAAAGTTTTCATATTGTTCTGCTTGGTTACAACACGATTGGCCACTTGCGAAATATCCAAGTGATCAACCTTAACATCTAGTTTCTTAACCCACCAAGGACAGATATCGGAACTAGGAGTTCTCCCTCTCAGAAGTTGGAAAGGGCTGACCTCCGTGACAGCATGGGGGGTGATGCGATACATCCAGAGTCTTTCCCTTACCACATCCTTCCAAGACTCTCCCGAAGAACAAGCAAGCTCCACGGCATTTTTAAGGACACGGTTGAACCGCTCAACCTGACCATTTTCTCTGGGTTCATACAATGATGTAGTGTGATGTTTGATGCCACATGAGACAAGAAAATCCTCCATGTCTTGGGAGACAAGTTGGACGCCGTTATCAGTAACTAGGATTTCAGGAGAACCCTCTCTGGCGAAAACTTCCCTGAGGAAGGAAATAATAATAGAGGTGGTGGCACAGGAGACAAACTTAACTTCAGGCCATTTGGTGTGATAGTCAACTAGAACCAAAGCAAAACGAGCACACTCAGGAAGACGATGGAAAGGGCCAGAGATATCAAAAGCTAGCTTTTGCCAGGGATGATCGGGCCAAGGAACAGGACATAGGGGGGCAGAAGACACCTTGAGCATCTTATCACTATTGATACAGTCCACACAGTCACGGACAGTTCTGTCCACCATCCTGTCAAGGCCAGGCCACCAAAAGTTGGTCCTAATGAGACGTTTCATAGAGGACATCCCAATATGAGTCCTATGGGCCAAAGAAAGAATCTTGTTATACAAAGAAGCAGGAGGAATCATCTTCCCAGCCTTAAACAAGATCTTACCCACAGCCTCAATCTCAGAGGAAACTTGACAAAAAGGGGCAAATTCAGGTAACACAGATTTATCCTTGGGCCAACCTTTTTCCAGACAATTAAAGATAAATGAAAAAATGGGATCTTTCTCAGCTTCCGACATCCAGTCAATCTCAGAGATGCCCCTGAAGTCACTAGAAACATAGTCATTGACCACAGAAACAATATCAATCTCACGACTATCTGAGTTGGAACCAACATCAGGGCAAGGCAACCTGGAGAGAAAATCCGCCGTGACATTACTCCTACCAGGAACATACAAAACCTCAAAATCATACTCCTGCAACTTTGAGGATAAGCGTGCGATGCGAGCAGTTGAGTTCCAACCTCCCCCAGGAGACAAAATTCCAACCAAAGGCTTGTGGTCAGTTTTAAGAATGAATCTGTTGCCCCAAACATAATTGCGAAAATGCTCCACAGCCCATGTGCACGCTAACAACTCCCTTTCGATGACTGCATACCTCCTCTCAGTAAGAGAAAGGGTTCTGGAGGCAAAGGCAACACACCACTCCTCTTTGCCAGAAACCTGACCTAGCACAGCTCCAAGGCCATAACAACTGGCATCTACGGTGATAATACACTTTTTGTTAAGGGAAAAAGATCTCAAAGTGGGAGCATTGATAATATCTTCTTTGATGGAAGAAAAGGCAGATTCTTGCCTTTCAGACCACACAAAGTCTGAGGACTTCCTGGTTAGCTCCCTGAGGGGTTCCATTTTGGTAGCGAAATTACGTATGAACTTACTGTAGTACTCGCATAAGCCCGCAAAGGAAAGCAATTTCTCCTTGTTGTCAGGAGAAGGGGCTTTTACAATGGCATCAACAAGGGAACGCTTGGGAACAACACCGTCAGCAGACAAGGTGTGACCCAAGTATTCGACACTCTTACAAAATAATTTACACTTGTTAAATTTGAGGGTAAGTCCAGCATCACACAACTTATTGCACACATCCTTAAGATGGAGACAATGATCATCCACATTCTTAGAAAAAATGAGGATATCATCCTGGAAACACTTCACGAAGGAGCTAACCTCTTTAAAGATATGATGCATGGCCCTCTGAAACACCGAAGCGGCGGAGGCTAGGCCAAAAGGCATTCGCTTAAACTGAAAAAGGCCAAACGGAGTGATGAAAGCGGTAAAATGCTTTGCATCTTCAGTCAATTCGATTTGGTGATAAGCGGAACGCAAATCAAGGGTAGAAAAAATGCAAGCACCATCCAACAAACATACCATCTCGTTTATATTTGGGAGAGGGTGACAATCAGTGATCAAATTGGCATTGAGAGCCCTTAGGTCTACACACAACCTGATACTTTTATCGGGTTTTTGAGCCAAAACGATGGGCGAAACCCATTCAGAGGACTCCACTTCCTCAATAACGCCTCCAAGGATCATGTCGTCCAATAAGATTTTGAGTTCAGCTCTTATACTGATGGGTACACCCCTCAATTTCTGTTTGACAGGGATGGCACCATTTTTAACTTTGATCCTATGGGAAAAACCCTTAAGTTTCCCAAGTTTCTCAGAAAAAACTTGAGGGAATAGCAAAGGGAGGTCTTTCTCGAGATCAACAACATTCTTGGAAGATTCAGAAACAATCATACTATCATCCAACAGATGAGTACTGGTAGTACAGGAAGCAGTGTTGTGTAAAGGTGCAACATCGCAAGTAATGGCAACCACAGAGATAGGGTCTTTGTTCCTGGGATTTAAGGTAATTCCAAGTCTGAATTGATCCCTCCAACCCAGAACATTCACACCTTTGATAGCAATGTACATTTTAATCCAAGCACTGTTTCCCCTAAATTCAATAAGGACTTCTTTGTAACCGACAATATTAATATAGGATTCATCAAAGTTTTGTGCAATAATATCAGGTTCACATAAGCTAGACAGATCAACCAGGCTCCCAAAAATTTCATTGCAATATAACTTGGTAATGATGGTCCAGGGAGAGCCTGAATCAGCCATAAGTTTGAGCTCCTTACCTAAAATACTAACGATACAATCTGGAGAGCTTAGAGTTTCTGCAGACTTGGCATCTGTCATATCACGGATGGAAACAATAATACCATGTTCTAAGTCTTGGGATGACGATGCACCTTGTGACACAGTAGAAATTTTGCCTTTAGGGGGAAAGGAAGAATCCTTTCTTGTACCAGTGTCCTTGCACATTTTTGAAAAATGACCAACACGTCCACATTTAGTGCATTCTTTTCCAATAGCAGGACAACGAGAATACGAAGCAATGTGGTTGGGATTACCACATCTGAAGCAATAATAATTTTTTGAATTAGACTGAGTTCTCGTATTAGCATTAGGCTTGCTATTGGAAAATGAGGAGGAAACAGCATTAACATTGCCCTCATCAATGCTAGAAGAAGCTTTGCTAACAGTACCAGAGGAGGCTTTACTTTCTAAAGTTTTCATCCAGCGTTCAGATTGTTCAAGCGCTTTGGAGGTACTTATAGTTACTTCTAAACTGGGATCACCCAGGATCCAAAGCTGTTCTTGAACTTTTTTACTTCTGACGTGTACAATAATCTGGTCCCTGAGCATTTCGTCAGTCATTAGCCCAAAATTGCAATGCAGTGACAAAGCTCGAAGAGCAGTAAGAAAGTCATCAAAACTTTCACTTTCTTCTTGAGCTCTAGTATAAAATTTATACCTGTTTAATGCAACACTAGTATTGGGTTTGAACCTATTTTCAATACGTAACATTGCTTCGTCATAAACATTGTGGTCACCTCCAGAACGCATCGGTGGAAGCGTTCTGAATACATTTTGACCCTCTGAACCCAAACAGTGGAGAAAAATATTTTTTTTCCTTTCAGCAGACATACGTTCACCATCAATAGCTTTTAGATAGGTAATAAACTCTTCTTTCCATCGTGACCATGGAATAGCTGGTTCACCTTTAGTCTGCAGGAACTTGGTAGGAGGATCAAATTGCATGGTAAAATAGTATGGTTACACTGACTAAATGCAGTAACTATATATTATGGAACAGTATAAGTAAATCTTAAAATAGCAATAAAGAGTCTCAATAGTAACACAAAAGTAATGTTTCCCAACAAAAATTGAGAAAACTCGAGAAAAGTTGATGTGCAAAAATGTGAAATGTTGTTAAAATTAAGTAGCAGGGTAGTGTTTCACAGTCTAGTAAAGTTTTCCTTCAGGTATAATGCATACGAATCTTATAATGCCAAAGTACCAACCAGTTTGAAGAGAGTTGCTGAGCGCGTTGAAAACAGAAATAAAAGCTGCTGTGTGGTTTAGTAGCTGAAGCGTGTCTGGTATGAAGCGTTACTGAGCGCGCTGATAAACCAAGGATAACTACCGTGTAGTTCAGTAGCTGAAGCGTGCTCGGTGTGAAACGCTCCCAGTGAAACGTCGACAGCTACAGTAGCGCGGACTTCCAGTTGCATTTCATTGCGCAGACAGCGACATAGGCGTCATACAGGGCAGACGCTTTGATGCTTTGACGCTGCTTTGTGACGTGAGAGAAAGAGAAAACAAGGCGCATCAGCATTAAAAACAAGTCGACGCGTTGAGCGCGCTGCGCTGCGTAGGATGCAGGAACACTGGTTGGTAGTTATGGCAACCAGATGCGCGTGAGGTCGTCGAGGAAATGGTGGCTATGGCAACAGCAGTAGCAAACCTTGGTAAATCGAAGAAAACGTAGAAAATCGATGGAATCTGCAATGTACATACCAGGAAGCTGGCGATCGGACGCTGAGGTGGAAAACTTTTAAAACAGCAGTCCGAAAGTGTAGAAAACGAAGAGGTAGGCCGGTTCGTTTTTTTGAAGAGGAATATTCCGCACCTGTGCCTTGTGATGCCGCAGAAATGTTCCTCAGGTTCTCCAGTCGTCGCCAATTTGTAAAGTAGAGTCCAAACGTAGAATTAAGACACCAAAAGTTTAATTGGTGAAGGGAAAGGCACAGAGCATCCAGAAAGCAGAAGATCAGGATCAAACTGCCAAACAGGGAATCTGGAACATAGAACCAGGGAGGCTCACGCAGGAGCCAGGTTCTAATTCCAACAAGGATATAAATATATAATGAGGAACATCAAAGTAGGGAAATGATAGAATGCAACAGATACCTACAAGTGGTAAATCAATGTCACACACCCTGATGTATACCTTGATTAACCTATTGGTGACACAAATTAATGGCACTTTCTTTTACATTTAGGTGACAGCGCATATGCCCTCCGGTCTTTTCTACTCACCCCATATCTCAACCCATCCACCCCAAGGGAGCGGAGATACAATGTGGCACATAAGGGCACACACAACGTGGTGGAGCGCACCTGTGGACTACTAAAAAGCAGGTTCCGTTGCCTCCACAAAATGGAGGTGCACATCAGTACAGCCCCATCAAATGTTGCAAAATAATAGCAACATGTGCAATGCTACATAACCTTGCCACAAAAAGAGGAACAGCAGTGGAACTAACTGTCTCTGAGGACGAGGGCGAGGACAATCCACAGACAGAGCCCTGCGCAGCTGGTGTGTCAGCATAACCGGATGGGAGACACAGACGGGCTGAGATAACACGCAACAATTTCTGAGTGAGTAAGTAGACAAAGCCAGTTACTGTATTTGTGTGATGGTGTTTAATAAGCACACCACCAGGATCAAAACCAGTGCCCATACAGACATGGGTTACATCACCCATCAAATGAGTCCCAAATCCTAGTTGGATCTATTTCCTGCCCCCACGCGATGCATTACCACATTCCTTGGCCCCACTGCCTGTACGGCCTGTATGTTCCTGGGCAGCGCTGTGATGTTCGCTGTGCCTCCTGCTCTCGGTGGGAGGGGGCGTAATGCTACTACGGCTAGCAGCCTCCTCACTGTCCCCCCCGCTTCCGTAGTGGCCACCTTCTCATTCTGCAGCAGTTCCAGTGCAGAGGTCATCAACACCATCCCCCTAGCCACATCCCTACTACAATGTGCCATCTCCTCCTGCATGGCTATTGACCGTCTGCACATTAGGGAGGTAGCAGTGGACAGACGGTTCACCGCCTTGGTATAATCCTCAAGTCTCTGCCTCTCCCTGCGCCTAGAAAGACGGCCCTCTTCCAACTGACTGCAGAGCTGCCTCAAAGACGTCGCAACCTCTCTCATGCCCTCAGACATGTTGTTGTTCATTGCACTTATACCCTTTTCTATTCTGTGCATGTGCTTGTTCATGTGAGACAGCTCTCTATGCATTGACCGCATCACTCTCCATTGCAGGCGCTGGACCTTAAGCATGTTGCCTTCCAGTCCAGCGAACACACTTTCACCCTGCTCCGAGACTTGAGGACTGGCTGGCCTTGCCCTGCGGCGTCTTGAGGATGTGTGGGCGCGCTCTGATGGTGTCTCAGCCCTTTCCATGTTGCCTCCTCATCCACTGGAGACTGTTGGCCCCCTGTGCCCTCCTCCTCCGACACCTCCATCTGCTGGAGGGTGGCCATGGCATGCCTCCTACCTGACTGTGGTGGTGGTGGTGGTGATTGTGGCAGTGGGGATAGAGTTGGGGGAGATGGCGGCGTTGTCTGGTGCTGTGGTGATGGTGGGGAAGGAGAAATTGTTGGTGGTGGTGCGGTGGGTGTGTGCCCTGCAGGCGACCTCACATCCTCCTGTTGTCTCCCCTCTGGCCTGGGTGCCTTCGCTCTGCTCCCCTCTGCTGCACTGCGAGATGTCTCGCCTGTAATGACAGAATGTAGATATATGGGGGGGTAGCACTCTCAAAATTGAGAAATGTCCTCCGGGCTCATCGAATGTCCTTATATAAAGGTTTCTTTCACAGTTCATGTAAAATCAATAGCGAAGTTCAAATGTTGATGATGCTCAAATTTTTAATCATATGTTCTTAATGCATCTCGTTGTGTTCACAAGTATACATTCAATGATATCATCACAGTTCAATAAATGCACTCAAACTATCCCAATGCATTTCGGCATTTAGATCATGCCTTCTTCTGGGGACATGTTCTGTTAACAAAGAGAAAATATGGTTGTACTCGAAGTATTGAATGCGTAAAATAAATGATTAAAAATGCTAAACTGCGTGATAAAGAAATCGTGCAGATTAAGGTTGGTAGAAAAGTGTGATTGGTAAAAATACATCACAGCGTGATTTATAGTGAAGCAGCGTATGTTGCGCGTTCAGAAGTAACTGTGTGATTAAACGAAGTGCGGTAAAAAAATACACGGTGCTCCGGTGAAACTGTGCGTAAACAAGGTTACAAGCACATGCTGGTAGCTTACTGAGGGAGGCGGGTGGTACGCGGCGAAAGTCCGCGATTGAATGAAAGATACAGTGACTCGAAATAGGATACATGCGAGGTGCTCTGGTGCGAGTACGAACGAAATGGGCATTAAGTGCTTGCGAGAAAGAGGAGGTTAATTCAAAGTCGTACGCGGCTTACCGTAACGTGCAGGAAAAGCTGTTAGCCGTAGGTGCAATGGTTCTCGGCCGGGTTTGGGCGTGACTAGACCCCGGATGTATTTAAAGCCAGGAGGTTGCAAAGGAACGTCGGGCGCGTTGTTAAAGGTGCAGTGTGTGGATTAAGTGACGTTAGTGAAAAACGACAAAATCTCGGTGAGAGTAAAAATAAAAAACGGTAAACGGTAAAATCATAAAAGCAAATGATAAACTTGAAAGGTGGAAATGGTGTTATGTATCAAAATAATTCTATGAAGATATAACAAATCAAGTATATTTGCAAGGGTGACCACAAAGTAAGTTGAATGGAACTAAACCAACAATGAATAAGAAAATGAAAGAGACAGTAGGGTAAATCTTAATCTCATCTCCAATACTAACACAATAAGGAATAATCAGTGATATATATGAGTAAAGCTAAAGAAAGGATATTGAGGGGATGTCAAACAGATAGGTCTCATCAATACTAGCACAATAAGATGTGGCTATAAGTTGACTGAGCTAGTCACTATTCGCATTCTGGGAGCTGTAGGCTGAAAAAACAGCGTATTACAGATAACATAAGTATTCCACACGATCATTAAGACCATGTGGTTTCATGCTGCACAATGTAAAAATCCAGTAATTCTCTCTTCTAAGCAGTTCAATATGGTTGTCTTTGCCTTCTTGTTTGGTGAATGTTTCCAATGCGCAATATCGTATTTGGCTGATGCCGTGACCTGCTTCTAAGAAATGCTGCGCGACAGATGATTTGGTTTGTTTGGTTCTAATGTTGGACTTATGTTCATTAAGTCGTATTTTTAATTTCCTCTCAGTCTGTCCAACATAAATTTTGCCACAAGGGCACTTTAGCATATAGATGGCATTGGAGGTACCACAAGTCGCTGTGGCTCTGACCTTGATTTTATTACCCTTCATAGGGTGATTGATGGTAGTTCCTTGAATTACACTGTTGCAGTGATTGCAATTTCTGCATGGAATTGTTCCTTTAAACTCAGTGAGTAGTGAGTGCACAGTAGTGAGTGCAGAGTAGTGAGTGCAGATTAGTGAGTGTAGAGTAGTGAGTGCAGATTAGTGAGTGCAGATTAGTGAGTGCAGAGTAGTGAGTGCAGAGTAGTGAGTAGTGAGTGTAGAGTAGTGAGTGTAGAGTAGTGAGTGCTGAGTAGTGAGTGTAGAGTAGTGAGTGTAGAGTAGTGAGTGTAGAGTAGTGAGTGTAGTGTAGAGTAGTGAGTGCAGAGTAGTGAGTGCAGAGTAGTGAGTGCAGAGTAGTGAGTGCAGAGTGCAGAGTGGTGAGTGCAGAGTGCAGAGTAGTGAGTGCAGAGTAGTGAGTAGTGAGTAGTGAGTGCAGATTAGTGAGTAGTGAGTGCAGAGTAATGAGTGCAGAGTAGTGAGTGCAGAGTAGTGAGTGCAGAGTAGTGAGTAGTGAGTGTAGAGTAGTGAGTAGTGAGTGTAGAGTAGTGAGTGCAGAATGCAGAGTGAGTTTGCAGAGTGCAGAGTAGTGAGTGCAGAGTGCAGAGTAGTGAGTGCAGAGTGCAGAGTAGTGAGTGCAGAGTGCAGAGTAGTGAGTGCAGAGTAGTGAGTGCAGAGTAGTGAGTGCAGAGTAGTGAGTGCAGAGTGAGTGTGCAGAGCAGTGAGTGCATGTGCAGAGTGGTGTGTGCTGTTGAGTGCATAGTGCTGTGTATTGGCAATGTAAATGACAATGCCATAGTGAGTAGTGAGTGCAGAGTAGTGAGTGCAGAGTAGTGAGTAGTGAGTGTAGAGTAGTGAGTAGTGAGTGTAGAGTAGTGAGTGCAGAATGCAGAGTGAGTGTGCAGAGTGCAGAGTAGTGAGTGCAGAGTGCAGAGTAGTGAGTGCAGAGTGCAGAGTAGTGAGTGCAGAGTAGTGAGTGCAGAGTAGTGAGTGCAGAGTAGTGAGTGCAGAGTGAGTGTGCAGAGCAGTGAGTGCATGTGCAGAGTGGTGTGTGCTGTTGAGTGCAGAGTGCTGTGTATTGGCAATGTAAATGACAATGCCATTTATTTATGATTTAAAGAAAAAAAAAGAAACGTCATGAGCAATGCCAATAGCTCTACCTTTAATGATGCCGAGACAATTGCATTGCAAATGCTTGTTGAAATTGGGAGGGAAAGAACCGTAGAAGAGGACCTCGGATTTGTCCTCATTACATTTCAGCTGGGCCAGAGTTAACCAGCGAAAGACTGAGGACAAACACAACTGAACTGTTGTGGTATCCAGGTGATCATCTGGCCGGGTAAACAGCAGCTGTGTATCATCAGCATACCCTATAATCTTAGCCCCGTACTGTTCTGCTAGGTATACCAGGGGAGTGATGTAAGTATTGAACAGTAGGTGACTAAGGGTGGATCCCTCTGGGACCCCGGTTACTTGGAGTGGTTTAGGCTCAGAGGCATGAGGTGGCATCCAGACCTGTTGTGTCCTGTCTGATAGAAATGAGGACAGCCAGGCGAGGACACCGACGCCAATGCCAATTGCAGACAGCCTGGCGAGGAGGAGCTCGTTAGGAACGGTATCGAATGCGGCAGAGAGGTCCAGCAAAATCAGGACCGCTCTGCCGCCTCCGTCCAAACACTCCCGGATCGACTCCCCCATTTCAACTAGAGCTGTCTCCATGCTACAGGCCGCCCTAAAGCCTGATTGAGCTGGATGCAGAGCATTAGAGGTCTCAACAAAGCTCTCAAGTTGACGAAAGACCACTTTCTCGCATATTTTGGCCAGCGCTGGCAGAAGGGATATGGGACGATAGTTCCCAAGAACAGTAGCATCCAGCCCTGATTTTTTCAGAAGCGGCAAAAGCTTTGCCTGCTTCCAGCTTACGGGAACCTCTGCTGAGGATAGAGAGAGATTCACTATCTGGGTGACCTCACTGCAGACAATGCTAGTCACCTCTGAAAGTACCCGGGCAGGGCAAGGGTCAGAGGGAGAGCCCGATTTGAGGGACTGAAGAAGAGGCAGTACATCACATTCCGCAACCAGCGAGAAGTCCGTAAACTGCCGGATATCACAGTGGCATGGCATAAAAGGGGGGCCATCCGCTGAGCTATCCGCTGGTAGCGCAGAAAGTAAATCCTGATGAATTTTAGCTATTTTGTTAATGAAGAAATCAGACAGATCCTCGCACCATTGCACGGAGGAAGGGAGTGTGGTAGTGTCAGCAGCAGGGGATACAAAACTTTTCACAATAGAGAAAATCTCTCTGCTGTTATTTTCCGCTTTAGCGATTCTCCCTGCGTAGTAATTCCCTTTGGCTATCTTAATAGCGGTGTAGTAGTCTTTTTGGGCTGTGCGTAAGGCGGACTTTGTCTCCGAACTATACCCGAGTCTCCAGGCTCGCTCCAGCTTTTTGCAACCCAATTTCAGCTCCCTCAGCTCAGGAGAGAACCAGGGTTGAGAGGGGGTGCGCCGGAACCTGGACATGGTAGTATGTTTCGTAGACGCATTAGCCGCCTGCAGCACCCACCCATTAAAGCCGCTAACCGCCTCGCCCATCACAGGAATAAGCTTCGGGCGAGCTCTAGATAGAGCCTGGCCGAACGCAGCTAGGTTGACCCTCTGGGGATGGCTCATGGGCAGTGCGCCCCTCCCTAAAAATTACAGCTAGCCCGCCCCCTCTGCCTAAGGGCCTATCAACTCTGGCAATCTTAAATCCTATAGGGACAGCAAGTTCAACAATCGGGGCACACGAGTTAGTAAGCCACGTCTCCGTGATGAAAAGGAGCTCAAGCTGACCATCCACCAGAGTATCAAAAAATGTCAGCTGCATGTTTCACCACGGATCTGGCATTAATTAACCCGGCCCTAATTGTCGTGCAACCTGTACCGCCGGCTGATCGTAGGGGTAAGAAGGGCTGGGGGAGAAAACCACAACTCGAGCATTTCGCAGTAGCGCAGTCTCGCCCCGCCTGCACGCAAACACCCCCAGATTAAGCTTCAAAAGGTCATGGCGAGAGTACCTGATCCTACCAGGCACAATCCGACCGGTGGGAAGTAGGGCAGAATGGCAGGCCCTGGGACCGACCGTGGCATATTAAAAACGGTACAATTAATAAACAGCATACATCGCAATTATTAAATCAATTGGGTGTAAAATGGTGTTTTTAAAATGAGCTAATGAAATAATGCTGCGCAGAGCGAGTGAGCAGAAGAGAGCCTCTCGCAGTCTGCTCGTCTTTCCCAAACGAGATCGCAAGGTGTTGTCACCACCCTGATCAGTCGCGCAGGCCCGCAGATTCCAATTCTATTTAAGGCCCAAGCCCCTCCCCGAGCTGGACCGCTAACTCGAGTCCAGCAGGGGTCCGGGACTCACCAAAGATGGCGCCCGACCTGGCCCTCCACAGCAATCGGTACAAGCAAGCCGCGGTGGAACGGGGCACAGGAGACCGGGACGCAGTGCACAGGATATTAAAAACGGTACAATTAATAAACAGCATACATCGCAATTATTAAATCAACTGGGTGTAAAATGGTGTTTTTAAAATGAGCTAATGAAATAATGCTGCGCAGAGCGAGTGAGCAGAAGAGAACCTCTCGCAGTTTGCTCGCCTTTCCCAAACGAGATCGCAAGGTGCTGCCACCACAATGATCAGTCCCGCAGGCCCGCAGATTCCAATTCTATTTAAGACCCAAGCCCCTCCCCGAGCTGGACCGCTAACTCGAGTCCAGCAGGGGTCCGGGACTCACCAAAGATGGCGCCCGACCTGGCCCTCCACAGTAATCGGCACAAGCAAGCCGCGGTGGAGCGATTATAAAGGCCTCTGAAGTGCGCTACCCACTGTTCCGGAAGAACATTGGAACCTATCTGTGGGCTATTAACCTCTCGGAAACAAGGGTTATTGATAATGTTCCAAAAGGCAGTTGTGTCCTTCATTTCCGCAGCATCTCTTAGGTCCTCCCAAGTTTGAATTTGGAGGGCTTTCCTTCGTCGGTATAGTGCCTGCTTATATTGTAACCTACATTGCATCACCCCCTGTTTGTCCCTTGGGTTAATTCTCAGGGAAGCTCTCAACTTTCTTTGTGCGAGAGAGCAGGCTTTATCAAACCATCTCGGGTCCTTTTTAGGCTTTCCCTGTCCCGATGTTTTTAAGAGGGCATCTGTTATTTGGCCCATTTGTTTAAAAGCAACCACTAAATGTGACCCTTCAACTGATAGGTCTAAACATTTCTTTAAAAGTTGGCCACCCTAATTTACAAATGATCTGTAAAAATCTTCCCCATTAATTCTTGACCATTTCAGGCGCCTACCCTGATCAGTGGTCTTTACTCTATTTAAGCCCCCTCCCTCCTATTTTTCCTACTTGCATTTGGTGCTAATAAAGACAGTACTAGGGGATTATGGTCGCTGAAGCTATTCAGTTCTATTGAAAAACCCTTTACCCTTTTCTTTAACAGATATGACACTAAAATAAAATCAATGAAGGGGCTTTGGCCCCTTCCTTTGAAAGTGGGGATTACCCGCTTATTGGGATCTTCAACCAGTTGGTCCATTGTATGTTCGAGCATATATTTGCCCATTAACCTACTCAGTTCCCTGACCTCCAATGTGTGCTCAAAATGCTGTCCATCCTCAAAATTACAGAAGGTCCAGACTTCTTTAATAGGTAACACATTTGGGCACAAGTGGCAGTTGAAATCCCCCGCGACTAAAAGCATTGGTACCGTTGAGCCCTGCTTCTGCTCCTTCAGGTGGGTTAATCTCACCTCAAGTTCTCTCACTCCGGAGCCTCTTGAGTTATAAAAATGGGGTGGCGGGGTGAGCTAAAGAACTGTGATGGATTAAACCCAGATCAGTTGACTGGGGGTGAGTGTTTGTATTGTCAACGCTCCATCCATCATCACCTTTGGTTTTTCTTTGTTCGCCCTAAGTTGGCAGGGTATGCTCAGATGTGAATCCCTTGCTCACTTTGCCACTGGATTCAAGCAAGCCCGGCTGAAGACGGCTGTAATGCCAGAAACCGGTCCTGGGAAGCTTGGTTCCGGTCCAGGGAAGACATGGCTTGGCAGTTGGGGCTGGACTGTTCCCATGAGGCACAGGGTCAGACTGATTTGCATATGGCCATGTCTGAACTGGGGTGGCAGAGTGAGCTAAAGAACGGTGATGGATTAAACCCAGATCAGTTGACTGGGGGTGAGTGTTTGTATTGTCAACGCTCCGTCCATCATCCCCTTTGGTTTTTCCATGTGTGTCTCCCCCCACCTGGTGTACTGACCCAAGGGTCATTTCTTACCCTTCCTCCCCCCCTCTCTGGGCCTACTTAACTTACCAAAACTGCCCCTATAACCATTATAGCCTTCACGATTCGGGGTACAATCTGGTGGAATGCAAAAATATCTTAAATTCAGGGCTTGGACAGGTGAACGTGATTTGATCCAGGGGCCCCAACAGACATGCTCCACCACCCTGGGGTCATTGAAGTTAATAACAATGCAGTCTCCAGTTGCATTTTTTATCCTGCCTCCTACCCAGTTAACTCTTCTTACTGAGAACATTTTACACCTTACGTCTTGGGGCAGTGGTCTGTTTAGATTTAGCCAGTGTGTTGTCTTATTTTTAAGTTGCTCGTAGGATTCAGTTTTACCATCCCCCAATTCTGGGACACCAGGCAAAATGACAACATAAGGGGTACATTCGGGAGGTAAGTGTAAGTGAGGATGCAAATCCTTCATCTCACGCTTATCCCTGGCGCTGTCCTTGACGTGAAATGTACCCTGCGTATTTGGCGGTTCTGTGAATCCCCTGCTTGCTAAATCTCCACTTAAATTATCTGGGCCCGTAGGATGGACAACTGGGCCCATTATTGTTGCTATTCCTACACTGGGGCAGACAACAAGATCCCTACCTCCCTCCCCTGTTAACTTATCTACACGACCCCCAGTTGCTACTTCCTTTTCAATGCGTCCTAAGATGGGCATTATTAGTCCTTCCAATTTCTCCAATATTTTTTCAATTAATGACAGCTTGTCCATTAGTGGCCCCAATAACGATGAAACAAGGGCACCTATTTTCTGCCAGTGCGCTTCTTCTGGGTTCACTAAGTCAATGATGTTGTCATCCACTCTGGTAGTAATTTCAGTAGGTGCAGTTTCTTGTGGGATCTCAATAATTGGTGTGTCCGTGAGCGGTAACATACTCTGTTTGTTTGACTTGACGATCTTGGTTCTCTTTCTCTTGTGCTGCGCACCTCCTCGAGTGCCTCCTCTTTTTCTCTTCCAGCCCCCCCACCCTGTGTTGAGTCCGTTGATTGCGAAAGCTCATTGTGGACTTCTGCCACGCAAACTACTCTGCTCTTCGTTTGGGCCGTCAGTGTCCTTCCTGGCAACACGGGGGCATTCAGAGGATCCCCTTCCGTATTAAGTGGAGAGGGTATCAGGACTTGCTGTACGACTGTGCTCTCCGACTGGGGTTTCGTGGTGATAACAGTCTGACACAGCCTTTCCGGGGAACGTGCATTAATTATACTCCCCAAGGACGAGCGTTTGGAGAGTGCCGGTCCATGGAGAGGTGTCGTTCTGTAATGGCAATCTCATGAGCTAGCACAGATGAGGCACTGGTTATGAACTGATTGAGAGTTCCGGCCACATACCCTAATCCCGTGCCTTTCCTCCCTCTTCCCTCGCGTGCTGACATATCAAATCAGTGCAATTGCTGTTAATGAGGGTAGGGGTATGTGCAGTTGGTTAAATATTGAATAAAAGTCCCACTTACTAAAGGAGTACTTCCCCGGTAAGGTCCAATTCTTAGGGGGATGGCCCAGCCCTGCCTCTCCCGGGCTGAAACGGGCCCGCCCTTGGCCCGGGCTGCGTTCCGGGCCGTGGGGTGAGAGGCTGCGCTATAAGCCTGTTGGCCCCGCCTCTCCCTCACTTGCGGCATCTGTGTGGGCTTGCGCTGCACTCTGGGTGATGAACTCCACCCCAGAGTGTGCGAATGGCGGCGAGACAGCAGCAACTACCCCTGGGACCCTCGTCCCACCAGGGGTTCCCCGGATGCAAATGCGGCGAATTCGGGTGAACATCTCCCAGGGCAGACTGTCAGGTAGGTGATGGCAATTCATGATAAACCAGGAAAGCTCCCCCAACTATAGTAGGTTCCTGGGGCTCAGGTTTCTTCAAGGAGCTCCTCAGCTCTTCTCGAAAGGCCTGACATTTCACTAAATCTCCTGACATTTTGCAGGCAAGAAGGTTCAAAATCTTAGTCTGAACGAAACGTTGTTCTCTTCCATCTACGTCCCTTAAAAGGCCTTCCTTTGCAAGGGAATATCGCAAGCCAATTCCAAAAGTTGTTGGGAACCAAGCCTTGAACAGCCAAAGGGAGTTATTGGTACCAGAGAGCATACCTCCTGTCTCACCTTCAGAAGAACTCTATGGATCTTTGCAAAAGGGGGAAAATGTGTATGCTCAGGTTCCCTTCCAAGGCTGCAGGAATACATTGATTGCCTGAGCACCCGGGTCTGGTATTCAGCTGAAGTACCTCTTCAGTAGAAATGTTAACCTGCTTGCACAAAGATCCAAATCTAAAATACCCCACAAGCAACAGAGACCTCTGAAGTGGCTTTTGTTCAGCTTTCAGTCACTGTAATCTTTCAGAAACCTTGAGTTGCAATCTGCTGCAATATTTCCCTTGCCAGGTAAGTACTCTGGTCTGAGGCTGATCCTTTGTTCTAGACAGAACATCCAAAGTCTTTTGGCAAAATTTGACAAGTCCGAGGATTTTGTACCCTCTAACCAATTTATGTATGTCACTGCAGACACAATGTCCATTTTCAACATGACAGTTTTTCCCCACAGAGAATGTTTGAAACGCATTACAGTTTAAAGGCATGCTGTCAGATCCAGATAAATTATGTGATGGGACCTCTCCATATGAGACCATAAAGTGCACAGGCATGCACCCCAGCATTTAAGGCTCACATCTGACTCCAGTACATATTCCAGAGAGCACCCTAAGATAACTCTGCCATTCCAGGCATCCAGGTTTTCCAGCTGCCAACTCAACTCTAATATGGCTTCCTGATATAATACCATGAACATCCTCTTATGGCTCTCACTTTCACCCTCTATGAAGCGCAATAATGTAAGGGTCATTGAAATATAGCTTGAATGGAAGAGAGGAGACCTCGGAGTATGGCCAGTTCTCTAAAGGTTATTGAGTCTTAAAACAAATCTTATCTCCTTTCGTATCTTGGTAATTTTCTTCCCTAGTTAAAGAAGAAGAGTATTTACTGTGTCTATTGTGAAACCCAGGAATTCTAGGGACCTGGAGGGAATCAGAATGGACTTCTTCTTGTTTATCATAAAAGCCAAACTTTCCAGATTTACAACCGTATTCGGATCCTTTAAAATCTGAGATTGACATTGGGACATTATGAGGATATCGTCCAGATAAACAATCAAACATATCCCCCTCTCCCACTCCCATTACCTTGGCGAAGCACCAAGGGGCCAAGGAAAGACCAAAGGGGAGTGCTGGAAACTGATAAAGCCGGTGATCCATATGAACTGGAGATATATTGATAGTCGATGGCCATGGGAATGGTGAAGTAGGTATCCTGCAGGACCAACATCATGAGACAATCTTTTTCTAACAGTATGTCTCTCAAGAGATGGATTCTCTCCATCTTGAAGTGCCTCGAGACCAGAAATATGTTCAGATCCCTGAGATTTATTACTAGTCTCCATCCTTTGTCTTTTTTCTCCACAAGGAAGAGTGTACTTATAAAAATCTTGCAGTCCCACGGAACTAACACAGTAGCGCCCTTTTGTATCATAGAGACCACCTCTTCTTCTACCACTTCCTGCTGCTCTAAAGTAAGTTTCAGTTTTCTTGGGCAAGCAATTTGGACTGGAACCTCTGAAAAATCTATTTTGAAGCCCTGAATAGTTTCCAGAACCCAAGGGTCTTGTGTAATTGACTTCGAGGCCTGGGAAAAGAACCTGAGGTGCCCCCCACTTTTCCCAGGGAAAAAGAAATAGGAGAAATGTTTGTGCTCACTCTGAAAGGTGTTGGATCCTTGCCCACGGGATCCGAAGCCTCTGGTACAATTGGGTCATCCGCGTTGGGGGTAAAAGGATGGCAAGGTACCCAGCTGGTAGCTTCTACCGAAACTCCTTTGCCTGAAGTTGGGCCTCTGAGTAGCTCGACCGGTAGAAAAGCCCCTTCTTACAGCCGGACCAAACTAAGGGGCCGATTAAGATTGCGGTGAATCAGCATCCTCCGGGCCAGCGGAAGCCACCGCCGGCCCGAGGATGCGGATTCACCCTCGCCAGATTAGGATGGCAGGGGGGTCGGGAAGACCGTCTGCAGCTTTTCCGCCGCGGTTCAGCGGTGGAAAAGCTCTAATATGGTGGCGGTGTCTGTCAGACACCGCCAGCCATATTAGGATTAGCCGTGTGACATGTCTTTCCGCGGCGGCAATGCCACCACAAAAAGGCATACGGTTATTTCTTTGGGGGCCCGTAGCGGGCCCCCAGGGTGAAGGGGGGTGGGGGTGCATATGGGGGGCACCTATGGTACCCCCCAGCATTTGCTTGCACATAGCGGCAGGCACCGCGCGGTGCCTGCCGCTCTGTGCATGCAAATGCACTGCATGCAGTTTTAACATTGCGGCGGGTGCTGCTTCAAGCAGCACCCGCCGCAATGTTAAAAATACAGGATATGACCGCCAGGGTGGCGGTCACATCCTAATTTGCTCGAAGGGACCGCCGCTGCCACTGCGGGCGGTCCCTCTACCTCTGGGGTGGCGGACGGATGCAGGTCCGTCCGCCATCATAATGACCCCCATACTTTGGTTGAAAATTCTTCTCATATTTGTCTGTGCTTTATCCAAAGCATTAAATGTAGCCACATATTTTCCTATTGTCTTAATCATATCTTTCCCGCCAAAGAGAAGGCTTTGGGGTTTTCCGAAGGTTCTTTATCTGTCAAGTCACATAGTTTGGGTTCATCTTACTCAGAACAACCCTACACCATTCGGTGTTATGACCAGCGTTGGCGTTCCCAAGGAGGATCAAAGCCTTCTGGCTCCAACTCCTAAGTAAGTTAGTATCTATCAGGATTCCATTGACATCGGTCTCCTTTGCCATGTTGATTTTTCTTGCCAGGGTCCTAAAATATCAAAAAGTCAGTCTTGGTAGGCCTTAAGGGATCTTTTCATCCCCTTTTTTAGGATCTTTTCTCAGCTTAAATAAAAAGGTAATACGTTTGAGATCCAGATTAGGTGTTAGACAAACTTCTGGTGATCCTGGATCACAGGTCTAGAGCATTCAGCTCTCAAGATGTTATGTGCCTCCTTCTCTAGGGGGTTTCTTATCCTCCTTCTAAATTTCCCCACATGATCTTGAGGCCCCCGTTCTACACTTCTTGGGTGCCTGATATTATGTGGGGAGAACATCTCCTAACGTAGGGGGTCCATTATTATCCCCTTAGAGGATGATGGATACTCCTCTTCTGTGAAGGGGCCTTCCATGTCCATATCATCGTGATCTAGGCCAAGGATGTATTCATCGAGCAAATCTTCATTTTGATGCCCTTGACCTTCCATGGCAGTATCTTGTGCCACACTCTGTGTACTCAGGATATGTGTGCTGCTTCAGACACCTTTATGACTTGTGCCACATAGGGCATCCAAAACCTTCGAGGTGCTTTGACCTCCTGATCTATTTGAGGTGCTTAGATTGTCAATATATGTTGAGGTGCTTAGACCTCCAGTATGAGTTGAGGTGCTTGGATATCCTGACATGCCATGGAGCCCCTTCAATGTTATTAAACTTCTTAAATCTTTTGCCCCTTTTCTTACCGCAATCTGAGTCTCTCCCTGAGGCAGATTCCAAGTCGCAATCCTCATCAGAAGTTAAGGACCTCTTATTAGACATGACCTGGTGCAATGTTTTGTGCACGCAAGTGCGCATCTCCTGTTGTATAATCTTTGAAGTTAATTCCTCATTTATATTAGGAATAGAGGCGTCATGGCTATCAATTTCATTATCAGACATGTTAAAACATGTATTTTCAACCTAATCAGTCATAAGAAATATAAATCTTTTGATAACCCCGTTTTAATTTTTGTTTAAATGTAAAGGCACTAAACCAGATTAAAGTTTTCTTAATAAATTCATATAAGCTGTCAACGGGGAGAAAAAACTGTGTAAACTGCCTACAATTCCTGATTTAATCTAGCGTAATCCGCTCTGTAAACAACTGATATTCAGAGACACTGCGACTGTCAGGAATTCCCTGACGTCACGATATCTTGAGCGATTAGCTGTTCAATCAGCTGATAGCTACCTAAGATGCGACTCGTTGGCACGTAGGGCGTCAGGCCGTAAATGGCCATCACCCTATTAATTTCTCTAATTGTTTGTCCTGATGAGTTGCTGCTTTGAAGGACATGCAGGGAAGAAGAATGCCGTCTAAAATGGTGGGCTGCCGCAATCGCGGCGGTCAGAAAAGATTGCCTAGACGTGCTCACAGATAGCAACACGTAGCGTGTTCTGGAGGTGGGGAAGCTGAAGGAAATTTCATTGACGCAATTGCGGCTGTATTTGAGGAGGGGAGCACTTTCAGAATTATGGGAGGGTGCTCCCCACTGATGTCAGTTGCAAACAATGCCCATGGAGGGGTTCCAAAACACGACACAGGGACAATTAAGATTCACTCGGACAGAGCAGTCAGGGTAAGCAGCCAAAAGACGATAAGTGCTAGTAAATAAAAAGCACTAAACGATAAATAGAGAAGGTTTCATAAATTGGAAACCTGGATAAACTATATTAATGAACAAGCATTTGCAATGCAATAGGTCTCGCATGATTAAAGTTTGAGCTATTGGCATTGCTAATAATAATGCAACACCAATAGCTCAAACATTCAGTAATGCTCTCCATCCCTTCAAGGTCGATGCGAGTAACATTAATAAGTCAGTAGTCATCAGTATTTTAACTCTGTGAGGCAAGTTTGCAGTGCTCGCTATATAGAAGATCAAAGTTAGTTTACTGAATATGTTAAATCCAGGAGAGACCTGACTACTATATCTGGGTATAGGCACTTAGTAGTTATGGTTAGCTTTGCTGTCACGATCATAGTTAATAAGGAGCCTTCAAATCTGAATAAGTAGTCTTTATCTGTCAGTGTTTATTTTCCCCTCTGGAGATCAGACCTAAAACATCCTCTTCCCAATAGGAACATTCCGGTTTTATTTCTCAAGCACAAACTTCCATTTTGGCCTGGAAATCCCATTGTTTTTTCACAGTCATTCATGATGTCGTAGGTAGGGATTTTTTTTACGATCTGGCGACCTAAACAGATTAGCACATTTGTCCCAGATTTGTTTCCAATTAAAGAAAAAGAAGAGGGAGTGCTGGTGACGTGTCAATAAAGTGGACCATCAGGTGTTGTCTGAAATTTACAGCTAGTCCAGCTCTTCATCATAATGTCCGTTCGAGCCAAGTCTAACCCCTCTCCAAACTAATCTGTTATGGACCCCAAATGCACCAAGGTTTCAGCTATCTATCTAAACAAATAAGTTTAATTATTTTTCAAAGCGAGATTGATCTCACCCGTGTGGTTAAATCAGATCTGTATATAAGAGTTAGGATATCACATGACCCAGAATGCAAGAATTTAGAAAACTCCACAAAAACAATTATAGGAAAACGAGGCAAAATAAAGAGGCAAAAAAACTCAGGTTCTTTCTTGAGCTGCCATTGAAGTCTTTACTGGAGGTATTTTCAGTGTACAACATACAGAAAACACCACAAGTTACCTAAAACCTATGCTCCACCATTCCTCTACTTGCATAGGTAATCAACATATTCACTGTGGGCCTTTTTATCTGAGTTACTTAGTAGCCGCAACTAGGGGCGTATGTTTTTGTAATGGCTGAATATGGAAGTACATCCTTCCTAACCAATTTACAGGTATTTTATGCGCCATGTTTTGGCAAAGGTGTTTTGAATCGGGGAACGGCTGAAATTGGTATTCAAGAGGTAAACATCTTTATATATCGTGCCACGTGACTTTAAAACCCCCTTCTAAAAATAGACAATGTTAGCTCAGAGGGAAGATACTTGCCTGGGATCAAACTCCCAGTGGCAATTGTCTACACTGGTATTAGAAGCCAAATATGCTACATACACCGTCCCCGACTCGAGCACTATAACATGCAGAGTCATTTACTGTGGTTCAAAGCGCTTTTAAGGACCGAAAGCGTCGCGTTGAACCTTTCTTAATTCCCGATGCTATGGGACCTTGCTATTTATGAAAATACCCACCTTACTTAAGGCGATAAGAAAATGCGCACACAGAGTCTAGTTGGATTAACGCGCTGGCTGTGTTGCTGCGCAGTAGAAAACTCAGTCGTCGTAGTCAGCACACACGCCGAGTATTACGCTTCTGTGGTGCCTACATAGTCACATATTTCATTTTTTATGGGGGTGGGGAAGGAACAACCCCGAAGTCAGCCATAGGAAACATATGCATCTGTTTTTGCAAATTGTGCAAGGAAGTTACAGTATATGTGAGCCAGGGATGTGCAAATTCAATCGTGCGGGGCCTGTAAGCGAGAAGGCCTGGAAAGAAGACCCAAACAGCACCACCAGGGACGCCTTCAAAAACGCCACCCGCATACACCACCAACTAATCCGATCTGCCAAGAAAGCCGCATTCAAAGACCGACTAGATAACAACGCCCACAACAGCAAGGAATTATTCAAAATCGTCAAAGAATTTACCAACCCCTCAGCCAACTCCAACGACATCACCCCCTCTCAAGCCCTCTGCGACTCCCTAGCTTCGTTCTTCCACAACAAAATCGCAGACATCCACAACAGCTTCGACAACCAACCCGAGACCAACCCACCCAACCTTCTGCCGTACCTTCACCCCCCTTGAACATCCTTAACGACTGGAACCCAATCTCCACTGAGGACACCATCCACCTGATGAACTCCATCCACTCAGGATCCCCTACAGACCCATGCCCTCACCACATCTTCAACAAAGCAGATTCCATCATAGCACCACACCTCCGAGACGTCATCAACTGCTCCCTCAACTCCGCCACCTTCCCGGAAAGCTGGAAACACGCCGAGCTTAGCGCCCTTCTGAAAAAACCCTCAGCGGACCCCACCGAACTCAAAAACTACCGCCCCATCTCGCTCCTTCCATTCCCAGCCAAAGTCATCGAGAAAGCTGTCAACAACCAGCTCGCCGCCTTCCTCGAAACCAATAAATCCCTCGACCCCTCACAGTCCGGCTTCCGAGCCAAACACAGCACGGAGACCGCCCTCATCGCTGCAACAGACGACATTCGAACTCTACTGGACAATGGAGACACAGTCGCCCTCATCCTCCTTGACCTCTCCGCAGCCTTCGACACAGTCTGCCATAGCACCCTTCTACAACGCCTCAGAAACATCGGAATCCAAGGAAAAGCACTGGAATGGATCACCTCGTTCCTCACCGGAAGAACCCAGAGAGTCCGCCTCCCACCATTCAAGTCAGAGGCCACTGAAGTCATTTGCGGCGTACCACAAGGATCTTCACTCAGCCCCACCCTCTTCAACATATACATGAGCCCCCTCGCGACCATCGGACGCCAACACAACCTCAACATCATCTCCTACGCTGAAGACACTCAACTGATCCTCTCACTCACCAAAGACCCTAACACCGCCAAAACCAACCTACATGAAGGAATGAAAGAAGTAGCCGAGTGGATGAAGCATAGCCGTCTGAAACTGAACTCAGACAAAACAGAAGTCCTTATCTTAGGTACCTCCCCCGCCGCCTGGGATGACTCTTGGTGGCCAGAGGCCCTCGGAAAAGCACCCATCCCGACGGACCACGCACGGAACCTGGGCATCATCCTGGACTCCTCACTCTCGATGACCAGACAGGTCAGCGCCGTCTCATGATCTTGCTTCAACATTCTTCGCATGCTCAAAAAAACATTTCGCTGGATCCCCACCGAAACCAGAAAAACGGTCACCCATGCACTGGTTACAAGCCGCCTGGACTACGGAAACACCCTATAGGCCGGTACCACAGCAAAACTCCAGAAAAAACTCCAACGCATCCAGAACGCATCAGCCAGACTCATACTAGACATCCCGCGTAAAGACCACATCTCCAGTCACCTGAAAAACCTCCACTGGCTCCCCGTCAATAAGAGGATTACTTTCCGCCTCCTAACCCACGCACACAAAGCACTCTACGAACTTGGACCCGATTGCCTCAACTCACGACTTTCCTTCTACACCCCCCCCCCCCCGCCAGCTACGATCCTCCATCCAAGCCCTTGCTACCGTACCTCCCATCAACAAAACCACCATGGGAGGTAGATCCTTCTCCTACCTGGCAGCTAAAACCTGGAACTCACTCCCCACTCACCTTCGTCTCACTCAGAACCACCTAGCATTCAGAAAGCAACTTAAAACTTGGATATTCGACAAATAATTCCCCACCCTTCCTCAAGCGCCTTGAGACCCTCTGGGTATGTAGCGCGCTATATAAATCTTTTGACTTGACTTGACTTGACTACAAAGCTTAGTCCCACTGCAGAACACAAAGCACAGTGCGCATTTAAAAAAAATTGTTGCATGCAATAATAAAAACTCACCGCCGCAGCCTGGCTTGAACAGGAAGCCAGGCAACCTGTGTTGGGACGGGGGCGGGGCCGCAAAAAGACAGGAAGCAGACGGGAGCCTACCCCGCGCTCCTGTGCTGAAGCGCTCCTGTGCCCGTCAGCCGGAAGATTTGCGTGTCAGCTAGCGGGGCTCCCGTGCTCGTGGAGAGCCCCGCCTGCTGCTGAGGATGACCCGCTGCCTGCCGAGGGAGAGAGGGACACACGAAAAGAACTCGGTGAGTGGGGTGTGAGGGGGGGTGCGCACGCGCGTGTGTGTGTGCGAGTGTATGTATGTATGTATGTATTGGTACTCTTTTATAGCGCATGTCTGTCACCCAACGGGTATCCTGGCGCTTTGACTAGAAGGAACCTGCTTCGCACCATGCTGACTTACAAGAACTAAAGTGATCCAACCCTAGGGAAGAGATGTGTTTTTAAATTTTTCTTAAAGGAATTGAAATCATTCATGCTTCTCAGTCCTAGCGGAAGAGCGTTCCATAGCCTGGCTGCCGTAAAGCTGAAAGATCGGCCGCCCAGCCGCGATATCAGAACTTTAGACACCACAGCAAGGTAAGCAGAAGCCGAACGAAGGGATCTGGACGGAGTGTACCAATGGAACATATTCTGTAATGGCACTGGGCCTTGTCCATGAAGGGCCCTGAATACAATACATAAAGATTTAAAATCAATCCGCTGAAGGACCGGTAACCAGTGAAGGTCCCTTAGGGCCTGAGATGAGGAGTCAAGGCGGCGACGAGCAAGTGCTAATTTGGCTGCAAGATTCTGCACCCGTTGCAGTTTTCCTATCAGAGTAGATGGTGCTCCGAGAAATAGAGCATTACAGTAGTCCAAGCGACTTACAATAATGCTCCTCACCACCTCTGGCCTGCTATCCGTGGGAAGTATCGGAAGGACCTTTCTCAGCATGCGAAGCAGTCCCATACAAGTGCTCACTGTTTTATTGACGGCTGCATCCAGTTGGAGGTTGGACCCGAACATCACTCCCAGATTACGAACCGAGGTGGCAGACACAGTCGTGCTCTGGAAGGAAGGCGGCCAAAAGTCCAGCGGGAGAGGTCTAGGGACGCGATCAGTAGTGCAGTGTAAGACTTCTGTCTTAGAGCTGTTAAACTGCAGCGAGTTCTGATTCAGCCAGTCCGCAGTTGCGAGCATACAACGGTGGAAGGTGTCTAACGCCACTGCTTCCTTGCCCTCAAGCGAGAAGACAAGTTGAGTGTCATCCGCGTAATTCGTCACCGCTATGCCGAAAGATCTAATTAACGCAACCAGGGGCCGCAGGTACAGGTTAAAGAGGATAGGGCTGATGGCCGATCCTTGTGGAAAACCTTGCTCCACTCTTCTGATGTTAGATTTGAAAGGTGGCAATGACACTACCTGATGGCGATTTCCAAGGTATGATGTCAGCCACTTCAGGGCATGGCCTGTCACCCCTACTTCCTCTAATCTTTTAATCAGAATTGCATGACTGACTGTGTCGAACGCGGCCGACATATCAAGCAGCACTAAAAAGGCTGCTCTTCCATGGTCGGCTCGCGTCCTGAGGTCGTCTAGCACAGTCACCAACACTGATTCCGTCCCGTGGGCCGGTCTAAACCCGAATTGAACCTCATCCAAGCAGGACCCGGTCTCCAAGTACTTAGACAGATGTTTTGTGACCCACTTTTCCAGAATCTTTATTGGAAACGGGAGCAGGGAGATAGGTCGATAATTCGCTGGGCAAGCCGGGTCCAAGGTGTCCTTTTTGAGAGGGGATACCACGGCTAATTTCCAGCAGCCTGGTACCCGTGCTGAAACCAGGGACTGATCACAGATGGCAAACAGCGGGGGGAAAGTTCCTCCCGGAACAGCTTCCAGTGTTTATGTGGAAGCGGGTCCAAGGGTGATCCTGACGACACGCTGTGAGCCAAGGAACAAAATTCCTCAAAGGTTGGAGAAGGAAAACAGTCCAACCTGGCAGAGCTGGGGGTTATTTCTATAGTAGGCCCGGGATGCGTTTCGTTACATCCTTGAGGATTACCGCTGGATGTAACGTCAAGATTGTTCAGAATGGCTGCGATTTTGTCCTCAAAGGCCTGTGCCAGTGAATCGCACAGAGACTGAGATGCGGAGATAGCATTAGCCGCACTAGCACGGCATGACAGGTCCTTCACAATCTTAAACAAGGTCTGTGATTTGTTTACTGCCACCCGCAAAGACTCTTCCAAAAACCTGGCCTTCGCACATTTAATTTGTGCTTAATAGATGGACAGGGTCTGTTTGTAGAGAGCCTGATCGGAGTCCAGGTAGTTCCTTCTCCAAGTATGCTCGGCCCGCTTACATTGGAGTTTAAGTTGAAGCAACTCCTCAGAAAACCATGGCATAGCCGGGATAGGCCTGTTTCTGATTTTCCGTAAAGGGGCCAAGGAGTCTAGGGAGGACACGATCCGTTGGTTAAGCCTTTTGTAGCTCAAGTCTACGTTTTCCTCTAAGGTGAAACCCTCTGAGAGTAGTAAAGGTAGAGGGGACTGACTCAAGAGTTTTTACCATTGTCTGGTACTTTTAACACCACCTGAATTCCTATTTCTCCCCTGCCCCACCTTGGGCGTAAGAGAGAAATGCACCAGCGCATGGTCCGTCCAGCACTGGGGCAGGATGTTCCGTACGGTTACGTACTCTGGATCTGCGAAAACTATGTCCAGTATGTGGCCCTTCAAATGGATATGGGTGAGGACCAACTGCTGCAGCTGAATACTCAGGCAGGTCTGGGTCAGGTCTGTGAGCGCTGTATCTCCAGAACCGCCTAACCAGAGATTGAAATCTCCTAGTACCATTAACCTTGAGTGCGAGGTGGATAAATCAAGGATTAGCTCAATCAGCCCTGTCACGGCCGAAAAAGGGCTGGATGGAGGTCTATAGCAGAGCAGACCGGTAAATAGAGCGCCCCCTGCCCATTCAGAGAGAAGGCTAGTAGTTCACAACCAGGGATGGTCTTGATGTCAATCAGGGATAGATCTATAGACTCTCTGAAAATTAAGCCCTATCCTCCCCCTCTAGCACCAATCCGAGGGATGTGCCTGATTTTATATCCAGAGGGGCAGGCTAAGCCCAGCTCCACTGCACAGTCCGTGCTTGTCCATGTCTCTGTCATGAGTAGAATATCTAACTCATGGCAGTCAATTATGAAGGCAATATCTCCGTGATGTAAACACAGCAACCTCACGTTCAGAAGGCCGCAGTTAAAAGAGTCTGTCTGCTTCCCCGATGCCACTGCTAGTCCCCTTAGCGAGGAACTGGTGTTAATGCATAGAAGTTCATCTCGAGTGTAGGTGATAGTCTCCTGAGATGGTAATCCAGGGGGACCAGCCCCCAACGCGTCCGTTGCGCGAACGGGCGCAAACGGGCTTACCTCTGGCGCACCGCTGGCACCCCTGCGGCGCACCCGCTGCGCACCGTCGCTGCGCGCCTGTCTAGTAGCCATCTTAAAAAAGGCAAGGCAAAAAGATCACGTGGGTCCTGGCAGGGCGAGTGGCTCTCCCTCACCCAAGATGGCGCTCCGTGAGGAAATCCTTCTCCCCAATCCAAGATGGCGCTCTGAAACCCGCGCGATGATTACACAGTGCCCCCGAGTCCCTTCTACCCCACGAAGTGTGGGTGTGCAGGAATTAAATGTGGGTAAGAGCTACCTGTAATTCCCTCTAAGCGGCGCAGGCAAAAGAAATGTAGAAAGAGCGGGCGCTCGGCGCAAAGCCAAGGAATAACAATTTAAAAATATTAAAATGCAAGAAGAGCGTTTTACACGCAGCGCGAGTGCTGGAAGCTTGTAGTCTGCATGAGCGAGGTAGGAGGTCCTACTTTTATTACCTCCTCCTCCAATGCGTGGGTCCTGGCAGGGCGAGTGGCTCTCCCTCACCCAAGATGGCGCTCCGTGAGGAAATCCTTCTCCCCAATCCAAGATGGCGCTCTGAAACCGGCGCGATGATTACACAGTGCCCCCGAGTCCCTTTGAGTGTGTCTGTGTCTGTGTGTGTGTGTGTTTGTGCGCGTGTGTGCCTGCCTGTGTGTGCGCGTGTGTGTGTGTGCGTGTGTGTCTGTGTGTGTGTATGTATGCATGCATGCATGCGTGCGTGTGTAAAAAGAGCCGAAGACTGGTGGGAGGATGGAAAGTGAAAGTAACCAGCGCGCGTGTGTTTCAGTCTGTGTGGTGGCTGGCTGTGTGCGCACGGGAATATGGGCACGGCGCCGTGCGCGCCCACGAGGAGGAATCCGAGACAGCGAGGCGCGTGGGCAATCCCTGTCTCACATTCCCCCAGACACGCCAACAAAAGGTCCATCGCTACGCTCGACCTAAAAATATTAATATAAAGGGAATAGAAGACACAAATAATGGAAATATTTGTCTGCGTGGAGCTGCATTTAAAAGAGGCAGACTGTTCTGTGTGCATGCCTATTATATGTCAAGAACATTATGTTCTGTAATTGTTTCCGTTATGATGTATTACTTCTAAGTGCTGCGTGGAGTGGCATTAAAGAAATAATGCATACTGGTAGCCTCCGGTCTTGTAATCGAATTGAGAAACAATTAAGGCAAAGCCATCTTCAATATATATGATTAAAGATATCAGAAAACAGTACTAGAGCAAGCAAAACACTTTTACGCTCTGTTGATTATAAAGTATGACATTTAAAAGCCATCGCTTTTTTTACTTTTTGGAGTAATGACAAAAACAAAATCACTTATGAACTATCAGTGAAATTATGCAATAACCTCCACACAAGACTTCCTAGCACATTCTTAGTAGACATTGTCTCTCTTAATGACAACTAGAATACTGACCTTGTTACCAAACAATGTTTCTGGTCCTAATTTAGAGTATGAGGTATGGGGTACTCTGTCATAAACGTGACAGATATCTCGTCCATCATATTAGAACATTGGAATGTTGAGACCTCCATTGAAGACAATGGAATAGCCTCCGGGCTTATAATGGCTGGTATAAGCCTAGAGCTCCAACATTCCAATGTTTGTCTTTATGTTTCTTCCTTTTTAATTTAAAACATTCTACCTTTACTGGGTGGAATGCTCTAATGCCTTTATAGCCCATCCGCTTTGGGCTAGACTGGGATTAAAGGTTCTCACCATCGTTATAGTCCCTCGCCTGCTGCTCGGGGCTATACAGAGATGGCTCGTCCGCTAATGTGGAGGAGCACGGCCCCATTGCTCTTTGAGCAGTGGAAAAAGGAAAAATAAAATGATAACACAATGTTATTATCCTCTAATTTTTCTGTAATGAGATAGGCTTAGGGGGCAGGGCTGGGCTGTTGTCACAGCCAGCAGGGGAGGAGTGGTTGGGGCCCTTAAGTGCACATGACAGTTTCGCCGGCCGTCTTGGGCCGGCCAAACAATCATGCGCACTTTACATTTTCTCCTTCGGCTGCATTTTATAGGCTGGGTGGAGAACATGCACAGGCTCATAGTCCCTGTCTGAGCGCCGAACTATGACGCTCAGACCAATCAGAACACTGCTGTCATGGTGGCAGCAGCGTTGTGATTGGCTTACGGGAGCCTCTGTGTGCTTACCACAGGAACAGAAGTGGACGGAGGTGAGGCAGCAGTCGGCAGCCAGTTAAGTTAATTTTATTTATTTTTCTACCCCACCCCACCTGTACTACTCGATAGCAGGAACAACTGCTCTTATAACTAGGGTTCAGGGCCTTTAAAACCCGGTATAGCCCTCGCCAGCGGGCTATAAGGCTTTATTTCTAGTGCATTTATAGCCCGCTGGAGAGGGCTATACCGGTTGTTAAAGGCCCTGAACCCTAGGCGGAATAGCTGCATACTCGGTATTTGGTGAACTGCAGAGCTCACGCTGCGGGGACATGCACTATGCCTTTTAAAAAATATATTTTTTATCCACTTAATGCGATTGCGTGCATGAATATCAAATGTTGACTTGACTGCATGTTACTTTTAAAACACTCTTTGTTCAGAAAATTGTTTCTCTACTGCTGTAGGTGCCGTTTTCTCCCTGTTCCACTGAAGCTTGTGCTGATTGAGTGGAGGGAGGTTTAATGCGACCTGCTTCTACAATTCCTACTTCCTGTTGCACATTTGAGGAGGCCATTTTGGACAAAGAGACGGTCTAGTCTCTTGACTGGCCTGCTGCCAATCAACAATATAAATCGGGTATGGGGGAGGAGCTACGCTAGCAACCAAGATGGCAGCGTAAGCTCCCGGCTCTGCCGACCTCCACCAGTAGCTCATAAATCCTGATATTGAGCCTGTATTCGCACCAGACTCCCGTGTGGCTGAAGTGTTGCTGAGCTTAAAGGTGTAATCCCGAGATTTCCATCTTCTCGAATGATGAAGCTACGCCGTGTTTTCATTCTCATCCTAACCCAGCGTGGAAGCCGGGGCCTCGATTTCTAACCCATCCGGGTTGGAGTTGAACAACTTCAGCCACGGGACTTGGGCGGCGTCCGGTCTTCTGAAGTGGAGAATATCCTGACCAGTTTGGAGGGTGGTACGGTGGCCAGGTTGATTCTAGGATACGGCGGTAAGACGCACCGGTTGCTGTGGATGGGAGTCCATTGCCCAAAGACCCTGCTGAACCCCCGGGGTCGACAGGCTTGGAACCTCGCTGGCGGCGACGGTGTCTAGACCGCGAGAAAGACGGGTGCCCTCCGTTAACGTTGGATCCGCTTGTGCCTGTTACCCTGGAGTAGTCGACCTCCGGGGTCAAAGATCTGATCTGTCGCATTGCGAGAGGATATGGAGCGGGTGGAAAGTACGCCGTCGTTGCAAACCGTAATGGCCGCCATTGGGGCGCTTCACTCGCAGGTCACCGCCATCATCCACAAAATGGTCATAACAGCCGAGAATATATGTCTGGGACCGGACTACGACCCTTCAATAGATTTGAAACACGTTGTGTTACCCGCGAAGCAGGGCATGCCTGAGACAGAGGACCCCGAGTGGAAACCAGATCTGGTGTTTTCTGTCGGCTCCCGAACAACAGCTAGCGAGCCTGGAACTATCAATAACTTTTCATACTCAATGCCGATACCGACCAAGATGGACACAGCCGATTTTATACTCCAGGATAATTTCCTCAGTGACTATCGGATTGATTTATCATTCTTTTCATCCCAGTTGGCTCAATTACGTTCTAGTGCCTTACTGTTGGTGGACAGGTATCTCCGTTTGAATTGTGGACTTCGAGTACTAACACTCTGGATTCGATCGTACCGCACTGACTTTGACTTTCTTGAACGTTTTGATTCTCCTGTCGGGATGGCGGTTCGAGCGGAGAGAGCTCGCACAAAAAATCGGAGTGGCCAGGGTTGAGTTTGATTGTATGGGTTTGATAACACGGCTTTATTTGATATGGGACTTGTAGCCTACAATGATGCGGGAGTCGGGCTGTTTTCACAAACTCCCCCGGTTGTTTTATAATTGCTGCTTCACAGTGTTTTGACTATATTTCGGGGTGGTTTGCTTCTGGCGGGGATTGGGGGGGCCGGGAGCCTATATGTTATCTCCTCCTCCACTCTTTACCTTCTTTTAGGCTTTAGTTGTTGGGCGACAGGCACGCTGCTAGTGGGGTTAGGCCATAGCCATTGCATGGGTGCAGGGTGGGGGGAACGGGGGAAGGTTTTTTATTTTGTCTTTGTTTATTTCTATGGCCTTTTTCTTTTCTTTCCCCCTTTTATGAGAGGTGGGTTGCTTATCCTGAGTGTCTGCTCTGGTCTTAATTATCCTGAATCGTGATGTGGACGGACTTTGCTGGCATCAGCTTAACGGGGTTGTGGATCGTATTGTTATTCCTTTTTCATATACCTGTTCATGTTGACGTCCCACTCTCCTGTGCATTGATTTGACCATATTGGCTTATTCGCCTACTCACCGTTGCAATGTATTTTACTGTAAGACACCTGATATGTGTAATATTTCCTCTTGTCTTTCTTCTTTCAATAAAAATATATATAAAAAAATAAATCGAGTATGGCGTCAACGCGCAGGATAAGAAGGCGTGCCTAAGTCAAGCCCGTCAGTGCCCGTCCGCGCCTGGCCCGGGCCCTGTGCCAGAAATGCTATCTCTCTGCTGCCAGAACAGTCTCTCAAGAGGGAGTTTATACTATCTTTAAATACTGCTCTACCAAACTGTCACAACTATTTAGACACCGCTAAATGGGAGGGACCTATTAGTTGCAAGAACTGTAAAAAGATTCTCAAGCCCACACAGGTCTCTGCTGTAGTTAAAAGGAATGCCATGCTGAGCAGCCTACACGATGGCCTTATAAATGCAAGGTCAATGTGTAAGCATGCTCTTCATATCTATGATTTATTAACAAATGACAATCTTTTTTTTTAAAAACATTTTTATTGACATTTTGAATGATATAAGCATTGGTCAGAATGAGATTCAGTTCTCTGATACATTCACAGTGGTAGATTACGTTATACAATGGGCTACTGGCCGGCTCTATCATCATGCGGTGTTCGAAGCTGACATCCTGTGGGCAATCTTAACACATAAAATCATACAGCCTCAGTTTTATTCTGGACCCGTTATTCACTGTTGTCTCTCAATGAATCCTCAAGTGGGGGTTCACATATATTTCCACGCTTTGTATACCACCCACCCCATATCCGTGTCCATTTTTTAGGGCATCCTCTGTGAGCATATACTTATTTCTCCATTGTCATTGTGTTGTCCATGACTTTGCACCAATTATGGTGGGTAAGAGTTTGTCGGGATCCACAGTGTCTTGCTATATTACACTTCGCCAACATCATGCCTAGCGTCACCCAGTCTTGCGCTGCATGGTTGAGATCTGTGGGCTCCCATACATTAAGGAGACATCATTTTGGTTCTGGGAGAAGCCTAATCGTCGTGACTTGCGAAAGTGTGCGCATAACCTCCCTCCAGTATCGTGCGATCTCTGGACAGAGCCAAAGAGTATGAATAAGTGTGCCCTCTGCGCCACATTGTCGAAGGCAGAGTGGTGTATCTGTCTGGTTAATTTTGTGTAGGATTGGCCGCGTATAAGTGCGATGTAGGATTTTTAATTGTACTACTTTCAGTTTAGACAATATCACCACCTCCTTAGGGGACGCAAGCGCTGCATACCAGTCTGTGTCATCTAACTCCCCCACTTCTGATTCCCATTTGGTTTTAAGGGCTTCAGTGGGATCTGGCGGTTTTTTGATTATTTTCCGGTACGTGTGGGAGATAGGCTTCTCACTGATTACCTCAATAAAAAAGCTATCTTCCAGCGGGGAATATTCTGCAAGCAGTGTCCCCGGTGGGATCTGTGCCATGAGTGCGTCTGATTTGCATATAACAAAACATTTCCGTTTTTGGAAGTCTGTATGTGACCTGTAATTGGGCAAATGTGACCATTTCTCCTCTCTTCCACAGATCTCCCACTCTTGAGATTCCTGTCACGTCCCATTGTTGAAAACCTTTAGTGTTGCAAAGAGTACCTAATCTTTTTATGTCCCATAATGGCATGGCCTGTGTCATCACTCCTTCCCATCCCAGTGCTTGCTGTGCCTCAAACAAGATTTGAATAGTGTGTGCCGTTGTGCCTGTGCGGTTCACTCCCCTGACCTTATTGTATAATGCATCCATAATCCCAGCTAGCTCTAGCAGATGTCTATCCATGGGATACGATGGGTCATCTTGGGGTACGTGAAGCAATTGATTTATGACCATGAGCTGTGAGGCCCTATAGTATAGTTTGATGTTGAGGAGAACGATGCCCCCATCATACCAACTTCTTGTCAGTTTTTGCACTGCTATACGTGGTGCTTTTCCGTCCTGTAACAGGCTTGTAATTTCCGCATTTATCGCTGTAAAATATGTTGGAGTGACTGGGAACGGGGTATTCTGAAGTGCGTATAGGAACCTGGGGAGCGCCATCATTTTAAAGAGGGCTGCTCTCCCCAGAAGTGTTAATGGTAGTGTACGCCAGTGCTTGACATCGCGACGAAAGCGCATCAGTGGCGGTGTGAGGTTCGGCGCTATGAATTGTGTTTTATTGTGTGTTATGTATATCCCTAGGTATTTAAAGCCTTTATCTGCTATCTGTATTTCGCATCCCCGTGGAAGCCATGGTGGGGAGCCTTGCAGCACATAAAGGAGCGATTTTGTCCAGTTTATGGTATACCCGGAGACCCGCCCATATGATGTACAGATGTCCAGCAGGCAATTAATCGAGCGTGCTGGGGATGCCAGGTACAAAAGTATATCGTCCGCATATAGTGAGATGCAGTCCTCCTATCCCATTGCCCACTTTAATCCTCTGATAACAGGATCTTGATGTATCCAGGCGGCCAGAGGCTCCAATACTAGCGCAAAGAGCAGCAGCGACAAAAGGGCTGCCTTGCCGTGTCCCCCTACCCAACGGGAAGTCGGACGATATAAGGCCGTTTACAACAACCTGTGTCAATGGCTGTGTATAGAGTAACTGGACCCATGCGCAGGACCGAATCCCAGATGTTGGAAGACCGCAAATAAGAAAGGCCATTCGACAAGGTCAAACGCCATTTGCGCAATTAGTGACAGAATAACCGCATCCTACTCTATAGTAGAGCGGCGTGCTATGACACTATGCAGCCGCCGCAAATTCAGGGCCGTGTTGCGGTTTGGCATGAATCCGGACAGATCCGGATGGATCACTTTGGTTAGATGCGGCTGTAGTCTCATGGCCAGTGTCTTTGCCAGTATTTTCGCTTCCACATTAATTAAGGAGATCGACCTATAGGACATACAGTCATGCGGTGGTTCGCCAGGTTTGTGGATTGCCAATATGATGGCCAGGCGCTGATCTTTGGGCAAGACTCCCTTCTCTAAACTTTCTGTGTACATGTTAAGTAAATGTGGTATGAGTTTAGGTGCTTTCTTATAAAACTCCACCTGAATTCCATTTGCCCTAAGGCCTTCCCTGTGTGCAGTGCGCCTATTGCCAGCTCTAGTTCTTACGGCATCAGGTCTTTTTCCATAGCCCCAACCGCAGCAGGGGTCGCTTTGGGTATGTTTATATCTTTGAAAAATTTCATAGTTTCGACTGTCGTGGTTGTGGCCGTTGGGGTATATACCTTTTCATAGTGTGCCGCTAATGCCTCAGTTATGCGCTGGGGTTCTGCCGTCATTCTCCCACCTTCCAACTCGTTCTGTGCCACCCAGATGATATCCCTGTCCTTCTTATCGAGCCACGCTAAAAGCTTACCCGCTTTGTCACCTAGCTCATAAGTAGTGTGGTGTGTTTTAGTGAGCCTAGTTTTTGCCTCTTCCCAAACGTAAGCCTTGTACTCCTGTTGTGCCAAGTATACCCTATGTGTCGTGTTCTCATCAGTGTGTGTAGCATGCTCCACCTCTACCATGGATACTCCTTGCTCCAGACTTTCAATTTGCTGTTTCTGAGTCTATTTGTGACCCACAATTAGGGAAATAGCCTGCCCTCGAATTACAGTTTTATAAGCCTCCCACAGAGTCGTCGGGGATATGACTGAGTGGTGATTTTCTATAAAATAATTATTCATTATTTTAATGTGAGCTTTACTAATCGGTTGGTTTTTAAGGTATACGGGGTGAAGCGGGAATAACCGGCGCCGTCTCGGAGTGGAGGCTGTGTATGTAATGAGCACTGGAGAGTGGTCCGAAATACCCCTGGAAAAATGTGTGTTCTCTGCCACCCCTGCCAGCCCCATCGCTAATCTGAAGATATAATCTAATCTGGAGAGGCTATTATGTACTCCTGACTGGAATGTGAATTGTTGTTCTCTCGGGTATCTGGTTCTCCATACGTCCATTAAGCCAAGAGCCTCAACGAACTCTACCAATTTAAGATTTTGCTGATGTGGTCTCTAGGGGGTTTTCTGTCCATAGAGGCATCCATGGTCGTGTTAAAATATCCCCCAATTACCAGCTCACCTTGTGGTAGTGTATAGGAATCTCCCCTGGGCTGGGAGAGACATCTGGTGTAATGTCGGAGGGATGTAAACTGTCACTAAGTTATAAATGTTACTGTTCCATTGACATGTTATCGCTGCGAACCTTCCTTGGTCGTCTTTCCGGGACCCAGATATTATTAATGGGAAAGGTTTGTTGATTAGATCCCCACTCCTCGAGAGCCAGAAGTAAAGCCCGAGTGTACTACCATTTTGAATCCCCACTGTCTAAGGCTTTACAGGCAGTCCCTGTTAAATGTGAATCTTGGAGAAGGGTTACGTAGGGGCCCTTACGTTTGAGATATTGTAGGACCAATCCCCATTTAATTTTATCTCCCAGGCCATTTACATTTCACAACAGCACTTTAAATGGAAGGCCAGACGGCCGGGAGGTCTGTATCTGGGTGTCCAAATGTCAGCTATCGTGTTTGTTTGCGGCTTTTCTGACATCTATAGTGACGTAGCGTTGTGGCGCCCTTCCATGTCCCAACGTGTCAATGCTAAGTATAGCCTCTAAAACTGCATCTTGCATCAAAATTAAAATTAGAACTATTAAAAACCCCTTAACCTTTACCCATCCCCCCTCCCTGCCTCCCTGCACAGCAGAATTAAAACTACCCGCCACCCCAACTCAGCAGAGTGCTTTATTCCCATAACTTTGTACTTGCGTTGGGGGGAGAGTTTCTCAGCACTCTCAGCTAACGCCCCGATTAGCTCTTAGTTCTTTGTGATCAAACTGTACATTCTCAGTGTCTAGGTCTGTTCATCTAGTACATTGTTGGAGCCTCCCACAGGGTCTGCAGTGAGAGTCTATGAATACGCAGGTTCCGTAGTTGTCAGATCAGTCTGAATTCTCGTCAGCATTTTGTTGTGAACCTTCTGTTGTTTCTAGTCCTGTTCTATTTTGCGACGCAGTTATCATGAATAGTTGCTTCTGCCTGAGTCCCTGTCTTTGTACACTACCCGCCGGCCGCCATCCTTTCAACCAGTCCGAGGCTTCTTCAGGTGTCCCGAAGAACCAAGTTTTGCCTTCCGCCTCCACTCTCAACTTTGCTGGATATAGCATTGGGTACTTAAGTTCGCGTTGCGGAGGTCTCTTTTCACTTTCATGAAGCTGCGCTGTTGTTTTGTCACTGCCGCAGTATAGTCCGGATATACGGTTCCATTGCAGTTGTCTACTTGTATCGGTGAGGCTATGCGTGCTGTCTGTAAAATGGTGTCCCGATCACGGAAGTTGAATTTGCGCGCCAATATCGGTCTTGGGGGTCCCCAGGCCGGGGCCTCCCCCCGGGTACCCAGTGACCTCCCTCCACCGAGAACAAGCTGGATAGCCCACAGGGTTGAAGCTGGTTTTTGATGAGATCCTCGACAAAGCGATCCAGGGCCGGCCCCTTTTTGCTCCCCAGGACCCCCACGAGGAGCACATTGTTTCTTATTGATCTACCTTCCTGGTCGTCAAACTTTTCCACTAGCTGCTTCTGTGTCAGCTCTAATGTTTGTATCCTCTTTTTCAGCGCCGCCGTGTCTGTAGATTGAGCCGCCATGGTAGTTTCGACCTCCATCATTCTTGTACTTATTTTGGAGATGTCGGCACGCAGTAATGAGATATCCGTCGAGATTGTTCCTATGGATGTTTGCATCTGGTGCAGTGCGGCGTTCACGTCTTGTAGGTTGGTCTCTTCCGGTTTGTCAGGTGGTGTGCACTTGCCGCCTGTCGCAGGGGGAGACGGCGCGTTCTTCTGCTCTTTTTGGTAAGCATATTTGTCTAGTTTAATGTTGGGCATTGTACATTGTCCCCACATCCCATGGTGTCCAAGGCAAGAAGCGCTGCAATAGGGCACTCTGGGGGGAATGAAGGGGGAGTCCAGTACTCGCTGCGGCCTGCCGCGGGAACGTCGTCCACGCGCTGCCTTTCAGTTGTGAGTCTCGCACGATCGTCTGATCGCTCTGAGGTCTGGTGTAGCCTCGGGGAGTCAGATATCTAGTTGCTCCACCCACAGGTGGTCCGGCCGTTGGTACCTTACAATGTGCACTGCTGGGTTCCGCGCCTCACTTCTATGTCTTTTTATAGTTCCTGGAACCTCCACAAACCTGGTCCCACTGCTGAGTCTTAAAACAGGTGCTGAGTTTATATAGAGGCCGTGACGGATGTCTCTATCGGCCTTGTCTTTCTGCCACTTTTCGTACCGAAGCAGTTCCTGAGGCCTTCTGCTGGGATCCGGTCATTTAAATAGGTGCGCCCTTAATTCGGCACCAATGCTGCTGTTTGTCTATTCTTGGACGGGCCCAGGCGCCTGCTACGTGCAGTCAGTGCAGCAAGGGTGACCAGGTTGGCCGGGTCGGCAGGCTCGACTGGCTATCAGGGTACATCACTCCATCTGCCATTCAGCCGCACTGGCACACATTAGCCAGTCCTTGGTGCGACGTTTCAGTGTTCTCTCCTCCCCTCGCGCAGGCACTCCCATGCAGCTACTGGGCACCTTACAGTATGATGGCTCACTTTTCTGTGAGAGTATTGGATCTCGTTGGGAACACCGGCGGTCGGGGGGGTTCGCCAGCAAGGACCTCAGTGCAGGTTGGTCCCCACTTCCGTCAGCCCCGAATTCACGCGAGGTCCTGGCTTTGCCACTGGTTCTGGGCCTCAACAGCTCCGCCAGGTCTTATTCTTCTCTGGTCCCTCGCCAAAGGCCGTAACTTGCAGCACTCTCTGCTCCAGTGTTTTGGAGTGTCCGCTCACGATTCGTGTGTGTTTTCACGCTGGATCTGTTACAGGATTGATTGGAGATGAAGCTACCTGCGCGGCAGAGTCGTCCTAGGCTGCGGCCATCTCCGTTGGCTGCTAGCCACGCCCCAACTAATGACAATCTTGATTGCCTTTTTGTGACCAAAACCCGGCTGAAGGCCTGGTGGAACCCAGACATTGAGAATGCCCTTCCCTTCGGATATCTCATTCAGTGATTAAATAGACCAGAACAACGTGGGGGTGGCCTTGCAATTATCTATTGCAGCACTTTTAGGTGCTCAATAGCCCAATTACCCAACTTAAAAGGAGCGGAGGGCATCAGTTTCTGCCTCCAGCTGCATGACTCCTTTTCATTTGCAGGAGCACTATTCTACCACCCACCGGTACCTCATAAGGACTTTTTAGATAATATTGGAGAGGTGGTCAGCGCATTAGAACTCAGATTTTCTAATTTTACTCTGCTAGGTGATGCCAATTTCTATCTTGACTCACACAATGATTATGGGGTAACATGTTTCAAGGCGATAATGGACATACTTGGCCTAGAACATCGCTCCTTCTCTACCACACACAGTGCAGGCCATACGCTGGATTGTATTTGTTCCAACTTGGAAACCCTCAAAGTAAAGCCCCTGTTGATCAAACATGAACCGATCACAGATTAATTCCTTTTGAGATTTCGGTACAGAATAGGCTTATCTATAAGGATAGCATCAAGGCCCACCAACAGGAGAAGCCTAGACGGAAGGAATTAATAGCACATCCAGATCTACTCCCAGATGCACTGGCTTGTAGACTTAGCATGTTAGGAGACCTTATAGCAGATACCAAGCTTTTTGGGCAGTCGATACACGCCTTGAAAGATTGGCTGGTACCCCGAGTCCCACATCACACCCGACCAAACAAGAAGCCTTCTGCCTTGTGGTATTCGCAGTCCCTGAAAAAATTGCAAAGCTATGTCAGGTCCTTAGAACTCAGATGGCGTCGAAATTACGATGAGATAGAGCTAAATAATTTCAAAGCAGCTCTTAGAAAATATCATGCTCTAATTAAAACTACCAAAAAAGCCTATTACACCGAGGCAGTTAAAACCACCTACAACAACCATAAAGAGATCTTCAAAATAGTCAATCTATTCACGAATCCTAAAAGTTTAAAGAGATTCCCCCCTCTCAGAGTCTTTGTAGTAATATAGCTGAATTTTTTGAAGAGAAAGTTCGGATATAACAAAAAGACTTCCCCAATTACCTTGGAAGAATCACACCAGACAATCCAATCTATTAAATCAGGCTCCCCTTTTGATCCCTGTCCCCCATACTATTACAGGCTCTCATTGATTTTGTGAACCCCAATATAAATAATAAAATAAACTCTTCTCCTTCAACAGCCAACATTCCGGCAGATTGGAAACTTGCAGCTGTAAAGCCACTCCAAAAGCAACCACTTGCAGATCCTGCTACTCTTTCCAATCTGCACCCCATCTCTCTCCTACCAAGTTTGTGTAAGATGGCAGAATAATGTGTCAATAGTCAACTTACAACATATCTGGAGAAAGAAAATCTGCTCCACTCCAATCAATCCGGTTTCAGAGCTCAACACTCTACAGAATCTGCCCTATTGTATACGGCTAAAACTCTAAGAGCAGCCATGGATCAGGGAAAAAGAGCAGTCTTGGTGTTATTAGACTTGTCGGCTGCTTTCGACACTGTCTCACACACCATTCTTTTAGACCATCTCACATTCTTTGGTCTGGAATTGTCCTAGCGTGGATAAAGAACTTCCTGTAAGATTGCAGACAAGTGATCACACTAGGCCAATATAACTCACAAGAAAAAACACTTCTTTCAGGGGTACCACAGGGTTCGAGTCTTAGCCCGACCCTCTTTAGTGCTTATGTGGCTCCACTGATCAAGCTGATATGGTCCTTTAATATAGAGATTATCTCATATGTGGACGATGCGCTGCAAATTCAGGTCTTGGACAATAACCCCACCCAGGAAGAAGAAAATATTTGCCAATGCCTTACCACGACGTTCAGTTGGATGAAGACCAATCACCTGAAGTGTAATTCCAAAAAAACTGAAATTCTATCTTTAGGCCAAGAAAACTCTTTCTCGCCCAAACCCTGGTGGCCAGGGAACACCACCCCTCCTCCAAATACAGTACACATGGTCAGGAACTTGGGAATACAATTTGATACCACTCTATCATTTAAACAGCAATCTCTGGCAGTTGCCAGCACCTGCTTTCACATCATAAAAAGTCTAAAGAAATGTTTTGATCTGATTCATATTTCAGGAAGGCAAACAGTTGCTGTCGCTCTAATTACATCTAGGCCAGATTATTGTAACAGCCTCTATGCAGGTACCAATAAGTCGGTCCTAAACAAGCTACAAATGGCCCAGCATGCTGCAGCAAGGTTAGTACTGAAGTGGCCTAGGAGGTCATCTGCTTCGGCGGCGCTAGATATACTTCACTGGCTGCCAATCCATAAACGCGTCCTGTTCAAGGTCCTAATCATTACTTTTAGGGCTTTCCATTCCTTGGGCCCTCAATATCTCTGAACACGTTTCATGAGCTACTTTCCCTCCCAAACTTTAAGATCAGCAAGCCCCAATCTGTTGTCAATACTAGCTTCCAGATTGGCATCGCAGGGAAGAAAATTGCACACAGTGATAGGCTCAAAGGTGTGGAACAAACTTCTTCTACAGCTCTGCCAGATTACATTTGAGTCCCTGTTTAGGAAGGTCCTAAAAACCTGGATTTTCAGTGCATCAGACGCTCTCTGCAAAACTCTGATCTGATTCCATATTCTTACCGTCAGAAGTCAACTAGGGCTTTTTGCCTCCAACTGGGGGTTCCCTTTACCGCCATGATGCTCCTCTGAGTGACAGTTTCGCTCTACAAATGTGCCATTACATTACATTACTTTTAATCTTATGGCAATTGTAATAGGGCGGACAGGATATCCATCACCTTTGTGAGGGAGTAACTTGCTTGCCAAACTCTAAATCAAGTTCTCTGTTCTGTGAACAAAGATGTCCCTTTTCAAGTTAACAGGAATTAGTAGATCAAATGTTCTTCCAGACATCATTTGTTTGTGGAACTCAGTTGTTAAGATGATAGGGCCCATAGCAGTAACTAAACTGGCAGATCCAGTGGTTGTTAACTGGCCATCTTATAGTTGTGAGGTGCTTGTGGGCGTTCCTGGGAACAACCGTAGTGCCTAGTGTTGATAAACAATAAGATTAAAACAAAGACTGTGAGCACCCTCTCTAGTAGGTCAATATTAAGAGGGTTTAGATTCACGATTGTAGGACAGTTCATGTATTTACTTTTTGATTTTATCAATACATATCTGACAAGCCATGTAGCTTTTTGAAGGCTATTAACATCTTGTGGAATTCTATGACTGATTGGGACTCATCAGAAAATATATACTAATTGTGTCAAATTGTTGAGATACATTTACAAGAAGGACTATAATTCGACAGGAACGAAAGTGGTTAATTTATGATGATGCAAATAAATGTGAGTCTTGTGTTGATGGAATAAAGAGTGCTGGAATAGTATTTAGAGGATGTGACAAGCATGGCAGTAATGGTGGTCACCTTTTCCTAGTGTGGTGACTTCTCAAGTTTCAATCTCTCTTCCTCTTCAAAACAAAATTGAGATCTCTGGCTGACATAGTCATCATGCAAGGAGTGACACCCCACGTTTATCCTGAGCACCCACAGTAAAACATCAAGCTAAAACATCTTCCAAATGGTTCACAATATATTTCATTGGGTATGTCCAAACATAAATAAAGGTTTAATAATCTAGTGCTCTTAGGATCAAACTAAAAATTGCTCCCAAATGACAAATCATACACTCCTTTCTACTGGCTCTGGGCTCTGGGGAATATGCCCACTCCTCACTCAACAATCAAGAAGCATTATGAAACACTACACTCTGAATTTGTAATAATTTTGCAATCAATGTGACTTTGTGTGCAGGTCTTTTGATGGGTTAGTCACGGAATGAGGGGGTTATGTGAGTGAATGAACGTGGACGATTGTGGCTGACGTATGGATGAGGGCCATAGTATCTGTGTTCTGTATACAAGGCTGTGTACCTTGGTACCTGTGAATACATACCTGTTTATAGTGTGTGGGTGTCTGTACATGCAGCGCTGTGTGCATATGTCTATGTATGTCATGCACATCATGGTATGCATGGATGTTTTGTTTGTATGTGTATGGCATTTCTATGGAGCATAATTAGCCAAAATGCATGTATTCTGTGGAAAACAAACCCATTTTGTCAACACAATTTCCAATACCTGCGAGACATAAGATATGCTGTTGATGGTAACAAGTACTATATAAATGCTAACCATCTTCCCACTTCTATACCTCCTCTACCCTGCTCCATCCAAATAACTGAATAACAAATCCATCACTCAATTTACTTTCATATTTAACTATACTAATTCAACACTATTCCTTTTTGGGTTCTGGAGTAGTTTGCTACTCGCCGAAAAAGAGCTTTAACACCCCATATGGCTAACAAGCGCTATATAAATGCAAAGCTTTTTCCCTCTTCTATCACTCCACTATCCTTCTGAATCCAAATAACTGACTAACCTATCCACCACTCAAATTACTTTTATATTTCACTATACTAATTCAACACTAATCCTTTATGGGTTCCGGAGTAGCGTGCTACTCGCCGAAAAAGCACTTCGACGCCTCGTCAGGGGTAGTAAGCGCTATATAAATGCGAATGTATTTATATCTATGAACATCAATCTCCACAACCTTTTACCCAACATGCCTAGGAGTGAAAGAGTCTTCGTGTTCCGAGAACATTTTGAAATAGCCCGAGGCCATCTTTGTCTCTGCACAAGGTGAGAAATTGCGACATATATTGCAACATAAGTGGTAAACAAGGAATTAACATGGAATTATACGTGGTGTTTCTTTCTCTCTTAGGGAGTGGCGTTCACAAGGATAGACACGCAAAGGAGGGCACTCCATATATTAAAATGTGGAAATCTTTTATTTCTTAAAGGCAGCAATGCAACTGGATCATGCCATCTGAGCTAAGTTAAGCTGAATTAAACCGGTAAACTGAACATACATACATGTTAAACCAGATGAAAGGGGTGTAACAAAGGGCCAAACAATCTTGGGGGGCCCCAACCGTTGAAGGGGCCCCTTTCAGTCAATGGTTAATCAATATCTCTGAGATATGGGGGACTCTGGGCCCTTCTTTGCATTCTGCACGGGCTCCCATTCTTTTGAGATACGCCACTGGAAGACATGTTTATTCCTATTAGAGAAAGCCACAGAGACATGTTTTTGGGTACAGCATAGAGGAGAAAGCTTTTTTTATGTGGTTCATCGCAAAGATGAAAGCTATTTTTACAGTGGTTCTTCATAGAGGTGGAAGCTATTTTTATGTGGTTGACAAGAACCTCCAAGCCATATTGAGTATAGAATAACAAAACAGTAGGGATATCCTTGACACACTAAAACACACTGTAACATCGCGCAATAAACAGACCACGCAGTGTGTCAGCGTAAAAGACCATTTTATTAGACCAGGCTGCGTAATCTTTACATAACAATAAACATCAACAGATAAATAACATCAAACCCCCACTCACACTTCACTTCTCATACGCTTCACCCGTTCCACATCATCACAAACCACTACATGCCCCATACCGTACCTTATTCATATCCACCAATCACCTGTCATCCAGCCCGCTCCTTGTGTCCTTCCAGTCATGCCTCTATCCGCCATTCGAACTCCCCCCAAGGGATGGGTGTGCCCGCTCTTGACCCCTCTGTCCCTTCAAAGTACCGCCAACCAGGGAACCCCCTGTAGGGCGGTTCGCAGTCCCACCCCCCCACCCCTGGTTCTGCTGTCCAACACGCCAGGCACACCGTCCGCACTCACTCCGTGCAACGCCAGATCGCCTCATTCCACAACTTGCTCACCACATCTCTCATTTCCGTCATGTAATAGGCGTTTCCCAAACGTGACAGGTGCACTCCATCGTCCATAAAAACTAAAGGCTCCTCCAGTCGAATTCCTCTGTATGAGATCACTTTGATGTCCTTGTCCCCGCTAAAAAGTCTCATCGCCCTATTGAGTTTCCTTCGTGCTTTCTCAATTGCCCCATGCCTCATTGCCCCTCTCCATACTTTCCTGGGGACCAGCTCCGTCCAGGCAATGCAAGTCCCTGCAAGCCTAGACTTCAATACCTCCAGATCCCTCTGCATCAGCTGTAAAAGCGCCAAACCTGACAGCTGTACCAATTTATGTTCTCCCAGATGGATAATCAACAAATCCGGGCATCCTCTTTGCGGAATCATCTTCGCGAGCCAGGGCAGTAGTGCCCCCATCGCATGCCTCCTTTTCCCCACCATTGTACCTCATGCAAGTGTCCTTTCATTCCCAGGTTACGGCCGTACACCAGTTGTTCCGCATACTTAGACGCCCAGTGAACGAAGGAGTGCCCAACAATCCAGGTCACCGTCTTAGTCCCCGGTCCAACCTACGAAGAGAAAGATGCTAGCACAGAAGCACAAACCCCACGTCCCAACCAACTGACTACCTAGGACCTTCTAATTTTCTCGCATAACGCTTACAACATCGTGACTTCCACCGTCCAATCCGCCTAATCCTGTCCCAGGACCACCCCAAACGGGCCGCAGCTGTCGCAGCCCCAATACGAAAGAAGTGAGTCCCGAAGCCAGACGCATCCAAACCCAATCGACCCAGGGCCTTGCGCAACACCGCCAACAACTGGCCAGCCGTCATTCGTGCGCCCGATGCATGACAGAAAATCTCACCGTCCGACACACGTGCCATCCCCAGGAAAGTCCGCCTCTCAGCCACCGGGCAGACTGCCCCATTATTCGTCTCATTCAGCCACACCCATTTACCCTTACCCAACTGATCAGTCTTCGAGCACCGCAACCAAATCCCCAGGCGCCCCTCATCCACCGAATCTCCTCAAACAACCTGCCAGCAATCTTCCTCATACCCAACAGTTCAGACACCCTAAATGCCCCAAAAAACATCCACACCATACACAAACGAAAGAGGCCGGCCTCAAAGAGGTCGTAGCAGCATTCCGGCAACACCCCAACCAGCCGGACCAATAGTTCAAACGTAACTGCCTCCCGCAGTCTACCCCCCCCCATTCCTACATTCCCTACCCCAACCCGTAGCATTCTGCTCACAATCACATCCTTGGTTGGATCAAATCTCAGAAACAACGCATAGTAAAAGGAGATCCCTGCCAATTTACCGGAAATCGTAGCCGCAGTCAAACCCTTGTCAATGCAACTCAGCACAAAACTCTTCACTCCCTGTTCCACCGCAGACTTGTCACCCATACCAGATTCCTGACTCCAATTCATGAAAGCACCAAATTCTGACCAAGCCAGACGATTTGTCCTCCTTGTGGTCTCTGCAACAGAACGCTCCACCAGGCCAATCATCCTCACTCCCCCAAGGCCCAGATGCCATCCGGCAGCTTGGTCCTGCATATATCCGCTCCCGGTGCCAGGTGCCGGAACCGCTGCCACTGTGAACGAGACAAAGCATCCGCAATGTCATTATTCGCCTCAGGGACATGCTTCGCCCGAAACACCACATTCAGCCGCAAACAAGCCAACATGAATCTCCGCAACAGTCGTAGCACTTTCAGGTCCCTCGCTCTCTGTCGATTCACCAGGTCCACCACCGTCATGTTGTCAACGTGGAAGAGCACAGATCTGTTCCGAAATTCCATCCCCCACACCTCCAGTGCCACCAACAAAGGGAAGAATTCCAGGAAAGCAATGCTCCTCCCTTGTTTGAGCCAGTGAGCGGTCTCACCGTCCCAGAAAATGCCACACCCCGCGAACCCGGCTGCATCAGAGAAAATTTGCAATTGCCAGACCGCCCTCTCCTCATCAAAATCCAGGGACACACCGTTGAAATCATTCAGGAATGCAATCCAGGTCCTCAAATCACCCCGCACCCCCACGGAAATCCTGACTCTGTGGTGTGGGAGTACCGCCCCCGACATGGCCATGCCGAGCCGCCTGCAGAACGTCCGCCCTGCTCTCACCACTCTACACGCAAAGTTCAAGAAGCCCAAGAGTTTCTGCACCGCTCTCAAAGGGATACGCTTTTCTTCAATCGCCCAACTCAAACATGACAGAATTTCAGCCACCTTAGCCCCTGGAAGGCACGCCAGCCACTGTACCGAGTCCAGCTCAATCCCCAGAAACGTCAGGCAACAGCTGGAACCAGCCGTTTTCTCCGGCGCCAGAGGAACACCAAAGTGGGAAGCCATCTCCTGGAATTGCGACAGGGCCCTGCCGCAATCACCCGAATCCGCCCTCCCCAGGAAGAGGAAATCATATAAGTAGTGAGTGACCTCACAGCACCCACTAATTCTCACCTTAGCCCGTTGCAGAAAAGTACTAAAGAGTTCAAACAAGGCACAAGAGATGGCGCACCCCATGGGCAAACCTTGTCCACGTAGATGGCCCCCCAAACTGCATTCCCAGGAGCGAAAAATCAGCCGGATGTATAGGCAGCAGACGGAAGGCCGACTTGATGCCACATTTCGCCAATTCAGCCCCCGTCCCGCACACCCGTACCAAACGGATCGCGTCGTCCACTGAAGCATAGAGTACCCTCGAATCCTCCTCCGCAATAAAGTTGTTCACTGACTGGCCCACCTGCCACGAGAGATGGTGAATCATCCGAAACTCCCCCTCTTCCTTCTTCGGCACCACCAGTAGTGGAGAAATGATCAGATCTTCCAAAGGCCAATCAGTAAACGGGCCAGCTACCCTTCCTTCCTCAACCTCCCTCTTCAACTTGGCAGACACCATGCCAGGCAACTCCTTCGCTGATCTCAAATTGTCCGCCCACCGACGGACCCTGGGACCCTGATAGCCCACCCGGAAGCCCTCTGTGAAACCCCACAAAAGCCGAGACGCCGCCTCCTGGTCCGGGTAGCACGAGTGCCACGGGGCCATCACCTCCACCCTAACCGGTGTAGGCGCCCTTCTGACCAGGGTGGCCCCGTCCTTTGGCGTTCCGCCATTGCTCTGAGGGAGTGACAAGCGTGAGGCACTGAGTGAGGGCATGTTTCCCGCCGCATTTTGAGCATTTGTGTTTAAACTTACAGGGATATCTGGAGCAGTATCCCTTGTTGTAGCTCCAGCAATCCCCGTCGAATATCCCCCTGGCTTGTTCTGCTGGCCAGAGACGAGGGTGTTGGGCACCGCACCTCCTCCCGGCCGGCCTTGGGCGGGACGCGGCATACAGGACCGATACACTACCAGAAAAACTGCTGGCTGTGTGCGTAGAGGCAGTGGTGTGCATGGACGCCATCCACTGTACCCAGAGTTCCCGGTCTACCTCCCCCCAATTCTTCTCTGGATCTGCACTAACCAGTGCCCTGAATTCTTCGTCATAACTCAACCAGGCGAAACCTCCAAACTGCATCTGAGCCTTGTGAATGCTGTCCATGTATTTAAACAACGCAACCGCCCCATCCAGATACCTCTCACAGTAAATACTTGCATTAATCAAAAATGCAGAAGTCCAGTTCTCCATTGTCACTGGCACCCTGGGTCGCCTTGTCAGCTCCCACTCCTCCTCTTTCGAGCCCTCCTTGGCCTGCACCTCCCTATGCAGCAACTTGAACACATTCACAAATTCGTGCCTCCAAATCCGTGCCCTGACCTTTTCCGAAAGATGTGAACCCAAGGGCATCGCCAAACCCATATAGGGGAGTTTCTTCAGTACCATTGACCCCTTCTCCTCCTTACCATCCCCTTTGTCCGTCTGTACCCCCGTAGTCACTGACTTACCGTCCACCTTCTCACCTTCCCCAGGTGGACTGCCCAATGGCTTCTCCGACTCCCGAACTTAACCATCCCCTACACCCACCGACCTGCACGTCCTCTTTCTCCCACTACGGGGCCGTCATCCCAGGCTGCCCACCAGGAACCCTCACCTGCGACTTCCGTGATCCGCTCAATGGGCCTTCCTCTGGGCGCCGCCACCTGGACCGCTGCCGCCTTGGCTTTGGTCTCCGTCGCCGTCGGGGCCTGCAAGACACCAAATGCGCCGTTGTCCGCCGCGCCCCCTCAGCCATCTGCGTCATCCCGCACCTCCCCTTCTTCCAGCTCCTCACTCTTGTCACCATAATCCAACTCAAGCACCGGTTCCACTTCAACGCGCGCACTCACAACCTCTTTCACTACCCTCTTCACACCTTTCTGCACACTCACAGATGCACAAGTTCCAGACTCAACACGTGCCGCCCGAGCTCGAGCCCTCGGAGGAGGGACAGCTGCCGCAGACTGCCCTACTGCTTCTGTCCTGCGTTTCGGGGCCGTCTTGCGCCCCGCCAGGCACCCCCGGGCTCTGCCGACAGGCGCCGCCTTGGTTCCGCTCCCACCCCTCAGGTCGCTCCAGCCTGAGCTGCCCCAGCACCATCGGGCCTCAAAGCCATCTTGGCCGTCCGTACACCTGCCCTCACTCTCTTAGGGGACTCATCCACCGCTTTCTTAGCCTTAACGCACCTCTGCGCCTCCTCTAACTCCGCCTCCCGTTCCTCCTCCGAGGTCGGGGTAGGTGGCCCTGATGGAGCAAGGATTCGCACGTAATGCGACTTGCTCTCATTCATGAACCTCGTCTAATGTATAATCATATTAACCCAACTGTCCGTCATTTATTTAGCATTTTCCCCAACACGCGGGTGTCCCCACGAGGCTTGCCTGTGTGTCTTTTCATACTAACAAAGCTTGCACTAGAAGAAATGGCTGCTTCGCTAAAATTCAGTCTGCGCATGCGTCGGTCATACTCATGTGATGTGACGCACTCGCATTCTGGAGGGAATCTGTGCTCATGCGCACTGTTGCAAACATGGCCGCTTGTCTCTCACCACGCACTCTGCCTGCTACTGCTGCTTTCGCCTATCTGTCTTTTCGCACTAAACTTTAATGCTATAGAAGTTATAAAGTAAGGGGTGTGTTAAAATTTTAGCATGGTATACAGTGTGATCATTTTATATGTGATTCTAATTTGTTCTCGCTTACTTTTCATGTATCGCGTCTCTGGGGCTGGGAAAATCGGGAGTGGAGCCATACTTGAGGCTCTGCTGGGCACCGTCATGTGATCGGGGAGAAACTCTACTGCGCAGAAGCTAAAATAAGCCAGCTGGCTCCTGAAGCCCAATGCGCCTGAGAACCCAGCACAAGATGATGAAACTCACCTTGAAACCTAGAGACTTTGTTGCTATGCTTTGTACACTCGTATTTTCTATTGTATTCCTATGGATGGGAACGTGAACCCAAGGGGCGGATAGGAAAAATTCAAATTTATGATGGGAACGTTGAATTCTAGGAGGTGACAATGTCCGAGTCACCTCTCCTGACCAATCATAATGGGAGAAACTGTCACTTGCAACATTGGTGGGTGGTCTAAGGGTCCCCAAACTGTATAATTACCCTGGTATAGCTCAGGAAAATTGTCCGACTTGTCCGAATAGCAGACCTGTCACTGACCCTACGAACTCTATAGGTGCTCAATCTAGAGTTCTGCGGAGCACTCTGTCCATACTTTCCACAAACTCCTAGGGGTGGAAATAGTCTTAAGTGCTGGCGAAGCACTTTGCTGGGAAAATTCGAAAACCCAATCGGGGTTACTGGCGGATTACTTGCAGAGAGGGGTAACGCAGGCGTTGCTTCCGAAGCTGTGGGGGTTGGTCGTACCTTGGTGAAGCCCAGTCCCGACCCAAATCTTGAGGGGTATCCTGTCCTGACTGTCCGTGAGCGGTACCTGCTCGCATTCTGGCATTCCTTTTCTGAGGGTCCTTGTCCCCGTCTTCCCAACTGACCCGTGGCCAGGGTTGGTCTTCATTCTGAATTAGGTAATTATTAGACTGTGGGTTTGCGTCTCTCTCTCTCTCTCTACTTTCCTATTAAAGCACTCTTGCCTGTGATATTGCTCTATCACCTTTAAAATACCAAGTATATGCGTTTGTTTCTTAGTTTTGTTCCTTTTCTCCCCCCCTCCTGTAGGATATCATTGATTTATCATAAGTAATAGTGTGTTCCCAATTTTTCCCTTTCCCTTAGTATGGTTGCCGTGAACTTAGCAAGATAGTATAATAGCCTAGATAAATGTTATAGGTCCCGTTCATATCCCATGTCCTAGTTTAAACTTGCAGTGACTAGTTGGTTCTTAAGATTCCTACCCATAGTGTTCACGTATACTCAAATGGTTCTTGCCTTGATACATAGTTACCTTTTGGTTGTGATCCTAATGCTTGATGTGTTATTTTGTATTTTATTAATTCTGACATATTCACTTTGAAAATTCCTATATAAACTCTCAAACTTATCAGGTGTCTGTGGTCATTTTGCGGATCATAGTGTGGACAAATGTATTTTGGGTTATAAAGTGTATTTTCTTCTAGGACCCCTGTCACCTTTTCCCTGCTAGCTCCTGATCCGTCTGGAGTAATGTGCCTGTGGTAAGTCAGGTACATGATCAGCAGTGGTGAGAAGTCAACCCCGGATTACTCATAGTAGCGTGTATAAACTCACCCGGTTCACGCCAAACGCGAGTCATTGGTTTGAAGGTGCACGCCAGGGCCCAGTGCGTGTGAGAATCGGGAAACCCAGTGACCCGGGTGAACTGCGCGCTCTATCAGTAATTTTCTGGTAGCAGAGGTAATGGTTAGGACTAGTTAAACTAGGTAGACAGGATAATTGATTACCAAAACCGTGAAATTAAAATATGCTGCTAAAATTTCTATGCTGCTGATTTTTTTTCTATTGCATTTTTCAAATTTTTTGCGATGTTCTAAGGATTTATATGACTGTGTATATGATTTTGCATTGCTGCTATAAGTATTATATGTAATATTAACCATGAACTGTTTGTAAGCGTTCAGTGTAGTCCGAATCCCCGGGGAAGTATATAGCTAACGGTGAGTAGAATCCGATTAGCTGGAAAAGTCACTTGTTTAGAGTCATTAGTGTAGGGTTAAGAAATACCTGGAAGCACTAATTAGGATCTTTGCATCTGTATAATTGATAGCCACGAGTCCTTTATATAAAACTTCCCTTGTGATATCACCTAGAAAGGGTCACATGTGGGAGGAGTAATAGGGTCTCCGAGGCTTGTCTGGTAAGTAAAATAGTCCGCTGGTGAAATCCTGGCTCAATACATATCCCCGACTAAGGTGGATGAGTCAGAAGAAGAACGGGTTCTATATTACTAGTGTGAAGGGTCAGGCAAAGAAGTCTATCCAGAGTGAATGAAAAGTAGACAGAAGTGGTTTACTTGTAGTGAGAGAAAGTTTTTCTATCTATTTAGAACACTCAAACACAGTGGCAGACGTTGTGTGTTAGTAACTAAGTTTTGCACCCGCACTTTAGGAAAAGTTAAAAGTTTCCATTACCTTGTGAAGGAGGGAGTCGGACGGAAGGCTGCTCTGACGTCTCTCCGTGCCGCGCTGGTATTGGTCAGGACAGCGGGTGTGTAGTGAAGCTGAATTTGTAAGGGAGGGGTGAGTGCCGGAGCGTGGGACTTGGTCTCGCGAAAGGCCGCGCACCCATTGGATAAGGATTTTTGTATTCACAGTGTTGATTGGTTGCTACAAAATAAGTGTCGCGCTAGCATTGGAAGTACCAAAGTAAACAAAATGAATCAGGCCGAGATAGAAGCGAGCCTGGAAAGGCATATGTGGTATCCTGAGTTCTTACCTAATCCGCAAAACTCAGGCTTCTATAAGGAACAGATTATACGAGGTAGACCGCACATGATGTATGGAATAAAGAGAAAAATGTCATTTGCCGACAAGGTAAAGAATTTCTTTAAAACAGATAAGCCCATTAGAACGAGAGAGGGTGTGATCATTCCTCCACCGAATACTCCTGCTTCCTTCATGATGTTTGAAAAGGGGTATCATACCTGTGTGTGGCTAGAGAATTGGGCAAAGTATACTGCAGATGACGGAGTTCTAGCATTTCCTATTGATGGTACCTTTAATGGTAGGATCCTGTTTAACTTAAGGACCCCCATGAATGAATTGCATCCCAGACCCAGATTGACCCAGTACGAAGCCTTAGAAGAGTGGGAAATTGAGGCTTTGGAGAGAGATAGACCCTGGATGGACAAAGGAGTGAGTAAGTCGTATCCGAGGGTCCATAGAGAAACCAAAGAGCAGAAAATGAAACAGTGGAGACAAAGCATGATGACAGAGGGATTGTTTCCAATGATGGGGGTATTAGAACAAGGAAAAGGAAAAAGCACAGAAAAGACCCATCACATAATGCCCGTAGGGGACTCAGAAGATGAGCACCTAGAAGATTTATTAATGAAAAACCCACCTCCCTATGTTGCAGAATCAGAACCTGTGCATTCACCAAACCCATTTTCAAAGTATCCCAGATGTCGGAGAGATAGCGATACCGATGGAACGGGTACAGACAGTAAAACCAGTAACGGGGATGGGTTTTGCAGACCTAGATCTACGGTCCCAAATTATCAGCCGTTTGGAGAAGGTCCACCTCGGTTGATCACTCCGACTGCACCTAGTATATATCCTCCTTTGGTACCTCAAGTACTGCATGACAATTCCGCAGAAAAGGCTTTACGAGAAAAAGAGAAAGAAGCCCTGGCTAGACAGCGAGATGATTTAGTTCGGACCATAGCCCAGATACATCCCCATCCAGATTCTCTGACTATCCCAGTAACCATTGGACCCGCTATTCCTCTTTATAGGGATAACCTGGCTAGTCCTCATCCTCCTGTTATCTCCCCAATAATACCTACTCCTAGCATCCCACCCCCGAGAAAGGAAGTATTCATAGATGACGATCAAGAGAGTGAATGTGAATCAGTGGTTCTGATGGATTTGCCCATTAGGGAACCTAGGACTAGCATGTCGGGGGCAAGAAGTCAGAGTAGGCCAAAAGAGGTGTTGATTGAAGGTGCATCTGGGGTTAGGAGTGCCACAGTAGTATCACCAGAAGAATTAGACAGATGGACCAAAGAGCTGGAGAAAGAGACCACTCCCCAATCCAAAGCATTGGAAATATATAAATTAAGAATAGAAATAGAAGAAATGATGGCTGGGAATGTGGGATTGGAACGCCTGAACTCCTTCAGTGAAGAAGAGTTATTGTTCGTCAGCAAACACCTTACCAGAAACGCTAGATTGCTCCACGAAAGATTAATGGAGACTGCCTCAGAAATGGGGATAGATATCAGTCGCTCCAAAATCCTTCAGAAACCCTACAGAGTAGATTTTTCGGACAAAGACTTAGAGAGCTTGAATGTGGTAGGAAAACAGATCCAGATAAAGGAATTGTTAAAACTCTTGCAGAAATGGGGAGAGGTGGGGAAATGGAGAACCCGGTGGGCGAAGAAAAAGGAAGACAGCAGGGCTAAGTCTCAGGCTTCAGAATTCGTGTTGAAAGAAGTAACCCCGACAGAAAAATTGTGCCCCATGAGAGAGGTCCCGGGAGGAAAATATGTCCATGTCCCTTGGTCCAGACAGGATATTGTGTCATTTACAAATGACTTCCCGAAATTACGGGAAAAACCTGTTGACTGGTACCGGCAGGTTAAACGCTTTATAAAAGTTCAGAAATGTCTTCTGAAGGACCTAGATGGGTTTTTCGACATTGTGGTGCCTGTAGATCTGTGGACCGAGTGTAAAATAGAAATTAATTGGCCCAATGAAGAATATCCCAGAGATGAGAAAACAGGAGCTCCCTCACCTGAAGTAATGAGGAAGTATGATCAGGTCATACAATACCTCAAGAAAAAGGTGCCCGCAAAGGAGACAGATTGGACCAGAATAGATAGAACCACCCAAGAACGTGATGAAACTGTCCATTCCTTTTATGAAAGGTTACTGCAAGTATTCAAGACTTACAGTGGTATCGATAATGTGGACATGAAAGACATGACCCATTTCAGTTACAGATTCGTGCTAGGATTAAGGCCTGAAATATCTCAATGGATTCGAGACAATAAAATAAGTTGGCAGGGAAAGCCCATAGATGATGTCCTGAAATACGCAAAATACTGCGAAGATGAAATCGAAAATAAAAAGAAGGCCCTCAAGGAGAAAGTGATGTGGGCACAAGTAAAATTGGCTGAACAACAAGAAAAACAGTTAAGTAAATTGAATTCCAATAATAATGTCCAGAATGCCACTGCTGGGGGAGGAGGGAAGCCCCGGGCAAAATTAAGTCGGGAAGAGGCTATGAAGAAGTTCCCCTGCCACGGGTGTGGCCAGTTAGGGCATTGGAGAGACGAATGTCCACACCTGCAGGCCGGTAATGCCCCTATAAATGGTTTAAATCCACAGGTGCAGAAAGAGGGGACGAAAAGAAACCAGCAACAGGTAAAGCTACCTCCAGTACCTCGCGCTCCTAGGCAGAACTACAAGAACCAGGGCCAGCAGAGAGAGAGGGTGGAAATATGGGAGGGAGAGAATGGAAGCGATGCAGCAATTCCACAGTACCTATTAAATGATTCTTTCCTCTGTGATGAACAAGATTGACGGGGCCTGAGAGGGGAGGAAAAGGAGTGCGTACTTGGCGCCTCCTTACCGGTAGACCAGACTGGACCATACATTGAAGGGAAGGTTGAGGGAAAAGACATCACCTTTCTGTTGGACACTGGTGCTACCCGGTCCACTGTGAGAACAGTGGATGTTCCTAACCTACCCCTCTCGGGAGAAGCGATCCAAGTAGTGGGTGTCTCCAATCAAATAATAAGTACTCCAGTGACTGAGCCTATGGAAATCTCCATAGGAAACTTTAAAGAAATGCACAGGTTTGTGGTCTGTGATTCCAGTCCCGTGAACCTGTTAGGTCGCGATTTGTTGTGCAAAATGAACTGCACCATCTTTTGCTCACCAAAAGGTGTCGAAGTTCAGACCCCCGATGAAGATGGCTTGTACAAACTAATGTTAGTAAGACCTGATGCTGACATTAAAACGTTGTCAATTGAAGACTTGCCTGAAGAGCTTCAGTTAAGAGTAGTTCCAGAAGTGTGGGATTTCTCAGGAAAGGATGTAGGGTTAATGACAAATGTGGACCCAGTTAAAATAGCAATAAAGACAAATGCAGTGTATCCCAAAACAAGACAGTACAAAATGAGTGCAGAAGTAAAGGCGGGAGTCGCAACTGAAATTACCCGATTGCTCGAAGCAGAAATCATAGAAGAAGTAATGAGCAGTCCCTGCAATTCCCCTATCATTGGGATTAAAAAGCCTAGTGGGAAATACCGAGTAGTGCAGGACCTGCGCAAGGTAAACCAAATTGTTGTACCTTGCTGTCCCATTGTGCCCAACCCTGCAGTGATCTTGTATCAGATTCCTTGGAATGCGGAATGGTTCACTGTCATTGACCTGTGCCATGCATTCTTTTCCATCCCATTGCATCCAGAAAGCAAGTTCCTTTTTAGTTTTGAATTTGACAGCCATATCTATGTCTGGAATCGTGTCCCCCAGGGGTACACTGAAAGTCCTTCGATTTTCAACCAGATATTAAAGAAATGTCTTGAGACCCTAATATTGCCCGGAGAGTCCGTTTTGGTACAGTACATAGATGACCTTTTAGTGGCATCTAAAACTCAAAATGACTGTGTCACCGACACCATTGCCTTGCTGAATCACCTAGGGAAAGGGGGACATAAAGTATCCCCTGACAAATTGCAGTTCTGTAAGAACTCAGTAAAATATCTGGGGCACCAGATAGAGAAAGGGATCCGAAAAGTCACCACAGAAAGGATCAAGATAATTAAAGCAATGGATCTACCCCGAACTCAGAAAGAGGTGAGGATGTTTCTAGGAGTTGTGGGGTACTGCAGACAGTGGATTGTGGGATTCGTGAATCTAGCCAAACCCTTGATAAAAATGACCAAAAAAGGAGTGGAAGACCCAGTCAGTTGGGACAGCGAAAGCATGTCCGCATGGGTAACCTTGCGAAATTGTCTATGCACCGCACCTGCATTAGGTATGCCAGACTATTCTAAGCGTTTCGAACTATTCTGTGACACCAGAGAAAATTGTGCGCTCTCAGTCCTGACCCAGGAGCATGGGCTGGTCAGACGTCCTGTAGCGTATTTCTCTGCCACTCTAGATCCGGTGGCTGCTGGATTGCCCGGATGCCTAAAAGCAGTAGCTGCTACTTGCGTCAGTCTGGAGCAGAGTGAGAATATTGTCATGGGACATCCTGTCACCGTATATGTTCCACATTCGGTTGTAATTCTACTGACAAGAACCAAAACCCAGTATCTCACACCTAGTCAGCTGACTAAGTATGAGAGAATTTTGATTGGTGCTGAGAATGTAACCATTTCTTGGTGCAATGTCCTAAACCCAGCAACTCTGTTACCTGTTCCCCTGGATGTAGATGACGAAGGTGAAATGGAACATAATTGCATTGATCTAACAGAATTCAGCACTAAGCCCCGACCTGACATCAGAGAAGTAGCATTGCTTGATGGGGATCATACAATGTTCGTGGATGGCTCATGTTTAAGACATGAGAGTGGGGGTCTGTGTGCTGCCTATGCTGTTGTCACGTTGACAAACACCATAGAAGCCTCTTACCTATGCGAAGTGAAATCAGCCTAAGTAGCTGAGCTCATCGCTCTGACAAGAGCCTGTAGGAGGGGAAAGAACAAAAGAATAACTGTTTACACCGACAGTCAGTACTGTTACGGGGTTGTTCATGACTTCGGCCAACTGTGGTTACAAAGAGAATTCATGACTTCCTCAGGTACCCCTATCAGAAACGGAAAGGTGGTACAAGAATTATTGGAAGCGATTCAATTGCCCAAAGAATTGGCTGTGGTCAAGTGTGCGGCTCACAGATCAGGAAATGATGATGTGACAGCCGGGAATAGATACGCTGACCAAATTGCCCAATTTTGCGCCCGACACCAAATGTCCCTCCAAATTGGGTTGTGGGGTGGACACAGCTGCCAACTGATGTTGTTTGATAATGTGTCAACGTGGGATGAATTGAAAGACTTACAACAGTCAACAGGCAGGGAAGAAAAAGCTAGATGGAGTGAAAATGACTGCCGAATGAGGAATGACGGTGTGGTGGTAGACAAAAGTGGAATGCCCGTGCTGCCCGACAGTCTGATAGATCCCATGGTCCGAATGATACATGAACCAACACATATGGGAAGGGATGCCATGTGTCGTGTGTTTGACAAGGTGTTCTATAATTCAAAGTTCAGGAACCAGGCGGAAAGGCTTTGCCAGAGGTGCCTAGTGTGTCAGCAATTCAATGCAGGAAAGAGGACTGTAGTGGAGCAGAGTACCATCGGCAAGGCAGTAGGTCCCTTTGTCAGAATGCAGGCAGACTTTATAACAATGCCCAAATGCAAGGGGTATAGATATATCCTGGTCATAGTTTGTCTGTTCTCCCGGTGGGTGGAGGCCTACCCAGCTAAGAAAAATGATGCCCTAACTACAGCCAAGCTATTGCTCAGGGAGTTGATACCTAGGTTTGGGATCCCTGAGACGATTGAAACGGACCAAGGTGGGCATTTTGCCAACGACGTCCTAGAAGAGCTCTGTAAAGCCTTTAAAATGAAGCAAAGACTGCACTGTGCCTACCATCCCGAGGCATCTGGGGTGGTTGAGCAGATAAATGGCACGATAAAGTCCAGGCTGGCGAAGATGTGTGATTCCACCAAAATGAAATGGACAGACGCTTTGCCCCTTGTGCTGATGAGTCTGAGAAGTATTCCAAATCGAAAAACAGGCCTGAGTCCCCATGAAGTACTAATGGGGAGAGTGATGCGACAAGCATGGGTACCTGGACACAAACTGCTAAGCATTACTGATGATTTGGTGCTAGAATACTGCAAGCAGCTGGGTGACCAAGTGCGTTCTATCTCCCACCAGATTGGAGAGACAGAAGACGACTGGCCCAAGACTCCAGCACATAAGCTACGACCAGGCGATTGGGTGGTGCTGAAGAAACACACCCGGAAGAGTTGCCTTGGACCAAAGTGGGGAAAGCCAAGACAAGTGATTCTTGTCACCACTACTGCTGTAAAGTGTGCTGGTGTACCGAAGTGGATCCATGCCAGCCACACAAAGCGGGTAACCGGAGAAAACGCGACTGAAGCTGAAGGCAGCACCGCTGAGGAGACTCCCGAGGAGAGTCCGGATCTTGCTGACATCGAACTGCTGAGCACAAGTCGAGACGTTGAGTGGTACCCTGCCGACGACCAGGTTCATGATCCAATACGAACCAGGAAATATTCCTACCTAGACAGTGAGTGGGATAGTCCAGGTGAGCTAGAAATAGAAGAAGAAGGTCAGGGCGGCGAGACTCACATCACACCTGATCAGGAAATAGGCCAAGTAGGGACAGATCAAGACGTCGACACTCCACCTGAGACTCCGGAGTCCGGAAAGGGACAGATAGTGGTCAGAGCTGAAGTTCATGCGGAAGACAGTGAAGAGATCGAAGTGCATGAACCAGAGCAGATAGAAATAGATGAACGTGTTCAGGAATCAGACTCCAGTTCACCTAACAGGAAAGAGAACCTACAAAGCGAACCTGAACAGGACCAGTTTGAGGACCAGGCAGAAGAAATCGATGTAAGACCTGGGACTAGTCAGACAGGGAGGGAAATAGACTCTGTCAAGCACAAGGAGAAAAATAAGAGAGTGCACGAGGAAGGCCAAGTGTCCTCGACCACTGGAAGTCACAGAAACAAAAGTACACCCAGGTACGTCAAAAGGCTAAGACTCCGAATAAAAACAGTCGAGGAGAAACTGAAAGACCGTGAAAGGGCTGAGAGTGAAAGAAAACCAGCCCGAGGCAAGTTTCTGAGAAAAAGCGACAGGTTGAAGAAACAGAACAAACTGTATCGGAGCCCCGAATGGACATACCTGGTAATGGAAGAAATTGATGAGCCCAATCACAGTGGGAAAAGTGACGAGGAGTCCGTCACTGATCGGAGTTCGGACGAAGACCCTCCTTGAGACAATACAGAGCGAAGCCTTGCATAAAGAAAAGAAGAGGGGTTGCAAAAGCCACCTGTAAGCTAAAATGTCTGATTCAAGCGTAGCTGGGAGATCCAGATTTGGGTGCTGTAAAACTTGCTGTAAGATATGCTTGTGTAGTATAGCAATGCTAATAGTAATGTGGATAGGATTAACGGTCTTTTTACCTTTTATGATAAGTAAAAATCCTAACCTGTCCCCTACTGAACCTGAAATATTAGACACAGACGTTGCACGGACTGCAGAAACACCACGAAGCTTAGAACGACATGACACTCCAGTTAAACAAAGACACGCACGACAGAATTTAGAAGCATCAGATGAGGGTGAACTGCACTTTCACAAGATGAGAAACCGGACGCATTTAAATGTTTTTGCTAACTTGTTAGTGCATTATGTAGAAGCTATGGAAATAGAAGACTGTTATGTCTGCATGAAGCTACCCACATCTGTAGCTGAAGGTGTGACATATCACCACTTGCCCCTAACCTACGGAATTTCTTGCAGTATATTAGCTAGCTTGTTTTATAGAAGCACTTTGCAGTACTACTATTCAAATGCTGACGTAGTGTTTTCTGAACTTCCTATTAGAGGACATCTGAACCTTGTACATATTAAAAGTGACGTAACACGTTATATGGGAGAATATTTCCTGACTATAGGTGACATAGATTTAGATGAAGCACGACAAGAAAATCTGACCTGTTCTTTACAAGAGCAGGAAAAGATGTTTATAAAGATGGCAGACCGAAGGAGGGAAAAGTTTCAGAAAAAGGCAAATGATGAAAAGGATAGAGTCCCTAGGTGGGCTGAGCACATGGATAACACCTCACAAGGCGAAGCTAATCCTGCTTTGTTGCTGGATTTTGAACGAAAAGGAAAACTTTGTCTCCATAGAGAAAGGACAGAATATTATAACAATGTATTCATTGGTTCCAGCGAGTGTGAACATAATTATAAAGTAATTGGAGGTTGGGGTTTCAAAAATGGGTCAGAACCTGTGTTTCCCGGAATATATTATATATGTGGGAACAAGGCTTATTTCAAATTGCCGGATCACTGGTATGGAAGCTGCTACTTTGGCATTGTTTTCCCGAAAATATACCATGTGAATAATGCTGCTGGAAGCAAGGATGAAGACACTAATGGCTTAATGCGTAGTAAACGTGAAAGTGTAGGAGAAATCATAGGTGATATTTTTAGTGCACTGATACCTGGAATGGGGGTAGTTCTGAACACACACAGAATTTGCAAATTATCTACAGTAGTGGATCGGTTATCTACTGACACTGCTGCTGGATTCCTGCTGGTCAATACTGAAATGGTTGCGATCAGATCAATGGTTTTGCAAAATCGCCTTGCTCTTGATACCTTATTGGCAAAAGAGGGCGGAGTCTGTAGAATGCTGAAGGCGCAACATTGTTGCACCTACATTCCTGACAAAAGTATTGAACTAAAACAATATGTGAAGAACATAACTAATTTGGAAAAAGAGCTCAAACCATTAGAGGTTGACAGTGCCTGGACGAGACTGACTGGAGGTCTCTCCTCTATAGGTAGTTGGTTTTCTAACCTAGGTAGAAACATTCTGTGGAAAATACTGATGCCAATAATTGGAATAGGTATGATTGTGTTGATGATTTTCATCTGCTGTAAATGTCAAAAATGCAAAAGAAAAACTGTAAACAAAAGAGGGGTGAAGAGAAACATTGATGAATTAGAATTAGAAGAATTAAGGAATGAAATTTACAAAAAGGTGAAGAATCACCACTCTCATAGAGAAGCCGAAAGAAAAATAAACAATAAGTTCGTTGAGATAGAAATGAATGATATGGAAGAATGAAAGTTGGCATCTGTTTCCTTTGTAGTGAAGATAGTAAATATCATCAAAGAGGGGATTGATGGAGCAAGGATTCGCACGTAATGCGACTTGCTCTCATTCATGAACCTTGTCTAATGTATAATCATATTAACCCAACTGTCCGTCATTTATTTAGCATTTTCCCCAACACGCGGGTGTCCCCACGAGGCTTGCCTGTGTGTCTTTTCATACTAACAAACCTTGCACTAGAAGAAATGGCTGCTTCGCTAAAATTCAGTCTGCGCATGCGTCGGTCATACTCATGTGATGTGACGCACTCGCATTCTGGAGGGAATCTGTGCTCATGCGCACTGTTGCAAACATGGCCGCTTGTCTCTCACCACGCACTCTGCCTGCTACTGCTGCTTTCGCCTATCTGTCTTTTCGCACTAAACTTTAATGCTATAGAAGTTATAAAGTAAGGGGTGTGTTAAAATTTTAGCATGGTATACAGTGTGATCATTTTATATGTGATTCTAATTTGTTCTCGCTTACTTTTCATGTATCGCGTCTCTGGGGCTGGGAAAATCGGGAGTGGAGCCACACTTGAGGCTCTGCTGGGCACCGTCATGTGATCGGGGAGAAACTCTACTGCGCAGAAGCTAAAATAAGCCAGCTGGCTCCTGAAGCCCAATGCGCCTGAGAACCCAGCACAAGATGATGAAACTCACCTTGAAACCTAGAGACTTTGTTGCTATGCTTTGTACACTCGTATTTTCTATTGTATTCCTATGGATGGGAACGTGAACCCAAGGGGCGGATAGGAAAAATTCAAATTTATGATGGGAACGTTGAATTCTAGGAGGTGACAATGTCCGAGTCACCTCTCCTGACCAATCATAATGGGAGAAACTGTCACTTGCAACATTGGTGGGTGGCCTAAGGGTCCCCAAACTGTATAATTACCCTGGTATAGCTCAGGAAAATTGTCCGACTTGTCCGAATAGCAGACCTGTCACTGACCCTACGAACTCTATAGGTGCTCAATCTAGAGTGCTGCGGAGCACTCTGTCCATACTTTCCACAAACTCCTAGGGGTGGAAATAGTCTTAAGTGCTGGCGAAGCACTTTGCTGGGAAAATTCGAAAACCCAATCGGGGTTACTGGCGGATTACTTGCAGAGAGGGGTAACGCAGGCGTTGCTTCCGAAGCTGTGGGGGTTGGTCGTACCTTGGTGAAGCCCAGTCCCGACCCAAATCTTGAGGGGTATCCTGTCCTGACTGTCCGTGAGCGGTACCTGCTCGCATTCTGGCATTCCTTTTCTGAGGGTCCTTGTCCCCGTCTTCCCAACTGACCCGTGGCCAGGGTTGGTCTTCATTCTGAATTAGGTAATTATTAGACTGTGGGTTTGCGTCTCTCTCTCTCTCTCTACTTTCCTATTAAAGCACTCTTGCCTGTGATATTGCTCTATCACCTTTGAAATACCAAGTATATGCGTTTGTTTCTTAGTTTTGTTCCTTTTCTCCCCCCCTCCTGTAGGATATCATTGATTTATCATAAGTAATAGTGTGTTCCCAATTTTTCCCTTTCCCTTAGTATGGTTGCCGTGAACTTAGCAAGATAGTATAATAGCCTAGATAAATGTTATAGGTCCCGTTCATATCTCATGTCCTAGTTTAAACTTGCAGTGACTAGTTGGTTCTTAAGATTCCTACCCATAGTGTTCACGTATACTCAAATGGTTCTTGCCTTGATACATAGTTACCTTTTGGTTGTGATCCTAATGCTTGATGTGTTATTTTGTATTTGATTAATTCTGACATATTCACTTTGAAAATTCCTATATAAACTCTCAAACTTATCAGGTGTCTGTGGTCATTTTGCGGATCATAGTGTGGACAAATGTATTTTGGGTTATAAAGTGTATTTTCTTCTAGGACCCCTGTCACCTTTTCCCTGCTAGCTCCTGATCCGTCTGGAGTAATGTGCCTGTGGTAAGTCAGGTACATGATCAGCAGTGGTGAGAAGTCAACCCCGGATTACTCATAGTAGCGTGTATAAACTCACCCAGTTCACGCCAAACGCGAGTCATTGGTTTGAAGGTGCACGCCAGGGCCCAGTGAATGTGTGAGAATCGGGAAACCCAGTGACCCGGGTGAACTGCGCGCTCTATCAGCCCCTCTATCTCAAACCCCCACACTGCCCCCACTCTGGCCATGGTCTGCTCCGCCCACCTGACCTCACAAATCTGCTCCAGGATCCGCTGCTCCCTGGCCCTGTCCTCCCAAGACATGGCGCCCCAAATCTGCGGGGGTGGGGGCTGGCAATAGCCCATGAATCCCACCCCAGGTGGGAAAAGGCCCCCCTGCACCAGTCCCAGGGCCCACCCCCCCAGCAACCAGCGGCCCAGGAACCTCTAGTATCCCCTCCTCTACCGACCTCTCAGCCGACACCCGCCCCGCAGGGGCAGGGGTGGGTGCCCTGGAACTAGTGGACAGGTCGATGGGGGCATCATCCCATTGCCCAGCGCCCCCTGACCTCGGGCCCCCAGACCCGCCCAGCCCAAAAGACAGGTCCTCGGCATGCTCCCCCTCCTCAGAGAACTGGTCCGCCCCCTGCCACAGGGGAGTCATTGGCTGGCGCAGTAGGCCGAGCACCTGGCCCTGCCCCCTCCTTTGCACCCACTGCCTCCTGTGAATTCACAAGTAGCCCCTGTGGAGGCTCCACGCCCCCTGGCACTGCCCCAGAGGCCCCTGGTAAAAACTGTAGCGGGGGGAAGACTCGCGGGGGCAGGCTCTTGCGTTTCCCGCCCCGCGCTGAGTCCCTCGGTGCTCCGCCCCCCCCACCCTCGCCCAGTCGCCGGGCCCTGCCGTCTCATCATCCTGTCAGGCCAGGACCGCCACCGCGACCCTCGCTGAGGCCGCGCGCGGGGCCCTAGTGCATCCCACCCAGGACTGGCCCAACACACCTGGCTGCAGGAGATCCTCTCTCCCCGCACGGGCCAGCAGCAACAGGGCTGCCCGCACCTCCTCCGTCGATACACCCGACATCGCCGTTCCTCACTCGGCCGGCGTGAGCACTGCTACCGCTACCGTCAGGCAGCCACGCAACGTGAGTAAATCTCAAAAATCACCCCAGGCCTACACTAAACACTGTCCCTAAACTGCGCTGACTCTCCCTTTCGCTTACCTTCCCGATGGTGCCAGGCGTCAGGCGCAGGAAGAGGAAGTTCCCTTCCTCCCCTGCCCCTTATATCCACCCCCTAACTCCTCCCCTTTCCCTGCCTGTCCTATCAGTGCGCGAAAGACTGTGCTTCCCCCGGGGCCCGGCATACTGACCCAAAACGTGTGACAAAACACTCTTATAATAGGCAGAGTAAGAGAAAGCAGTTATTGTTATTGGGAAATAAAAAAGTCCTCCTATTTTAGGCTGAAAGTGTGAAAGGGCAGCAATTCTGAGATACAAAGCAGTTGCCAAAGACGGTAGTTTCCCTGATGCTTCCAGTGACAACTACTGTGCCGCCGTTCACAGAACTCACACACAAACTTGGCATCTTTCCTCTGCTCTGCCACATAATTTGTTTATTTTTATTTGCCCAGAAATGCAGTGTAAATAAAAGCGATGCAACACCACATAACCTCCATGTACCTCGCTTCGTGTGGAATTAAAATTGGTAAATGCTCCACCTTGTTTTCAGGTTGTTTTCAGGTGTATCCTGCCGAGTGACTCTCAGTGTGCGCCGCACCTTTATAGTGAAGACGGAATAGCATTAGGATCCCTGTGGTGATGTGCTAGGCTGCCTCCTATCATATTTGATCATCTGTGTTTTTCATATGCGCCTGCAGAGCATAAAGTGAACTCATTTAACCCGATACTTACATAGTGCTTTGTTTTCAGCCAGCACAGCTCTGAAACAGTGAGCAAGCAAGGTTTGCCACTAACCCGCCCCAGGCAGGCTACCTGGTCCTACCGGGACTTCGAGTGGCCCTCCTCTCTACCGCCCTTCTTTCAATAAGAGTCAGAGACCCTGGTTGGAGGGAAAGGTCATAGGGGCATATTATCAAGGGGTGGGCGATAGGAAATTATTGCCGTTTTCGGCCGCTAAGCAGCGATAATTCCATCGCCCTATTAGCAAGCTGTCGCTAACAGCAGTTAGTGACAGCTTGTAGGTGATAGCGAGTGGTTTGGGGCCTGCTTTGCATGTCAGCTATATTTATCGCTAATGACATGCAAAGTGGGCGTACCCAACCTGTTAGCGACTGAAAGCAGTCTCTAACATCGCAACCGCCTATTACCAACACAGGCATAGCAATGGAAATATTTGCGCTAAGCGCGAATATCTCCAAAAACTAACGCCTGCTCAGACCAGTTCTTAGCCATTATATCCAATGGGAGGGGGATATAATGGCTAAGACCCTGTTAGCGATAATGATTGAATATCGCTGTATTCGCAGCGATATTTACAGATTTCGCCCGAAATGTTATCACTTTTGAGATAAACGTTGCTAATAGCACGTTATCTCAGCAATAAAATCCGGTGATGCGCGGCGATAAAAAAATTGCCGCTAACCCTACTTAGTGATAAATATCGCTATTTGTTGATAATATGCTGCACAGCTTATTTACCTAAAATAATGAGGCGTTCATAAATCATCATGACAGCAATCGATCATTGAGATACGCCTTAAATTATTCAAGAACATCTTAAATCAATCATACTGCCATAGATGATTGATCCCCTGCCTTAAGCCAATCTGGCACCACTGTAAATCATCTTTGACAGCACCATCTGACACAGGTTCATGTCCATGCGCTGGATGTGGAGGCCCCTTGGGTTGTGCACAGCAGCTTCTAGGTTTCCCTTGCTGCCACTGTGTGACATTTCAGGCCAGTTCATGCCTTGCCTGGACTGCAAGTGCCTTGTCTGCTTTGCAACTAGCCCCTCTGGCTCTTTCTATTGCCCCCCAGTGTCCCATCCATCAAGCATCCCAAGGACCACTGTTATGGCAACTCTTTATTTTACGATGGGCTACCGGCCACTCTTATGTGTTATTGATGCAGTTTAACTGTGTTGTCTTTGCCATGCTGTTGATGTTTTCCCGACCATTGACAGCTCCCCCCTCTGTCGCTAGGCCATCTTTGCTCCAGGGCATCCTGCTATTTTTAGAGCACCCGCATGTTTGCAACTACCACCTTGCTTCCTCTGTTGACCCTTCCTGGTATCCTTGCCATTAGTCATCCCAAGATCCCCCAGTTTGGCAGTCCTATAACCCCTTAGGCCTTCTGGACGCCAGCGAGAGTTTCTGATACTGCTTAAAGCTGCTGCCTCCTGAGGGGGCAATTTCATGAAATGCCTCTTTTTGCAGGTTCATTCCTACCATTTTAGACTGATGTTGCTGGATTTTTGATTTAGAGTGCAGTGAGGTGTGCTAACTAAGCATGGGCGAATTTTGCGAATCTGGCGTTCGCGAATTTGCGTATTTGCGAACTCGCAATCCGCAAAATCCATGAATTCTCGCGAATTTGTGGATTTTTTTTTGTGTTCGCAAGGTTTTCTGCCAGTTCGCGAGGGTTTGGTACCAGTTCGCAATTGTGAACTTACTTGTTGGCTAGCAACGGTTGCGACTATGTTGTTTCTTCGTCTGGTTCATCATCACAGGTTCCCAGCACCCTCTGTTTCACCACTGCCACCCTCTGTTTCACCCATGCCACCCTCTGTTACATCAATGCCACGCTCTGGTTCATCATCACTGTAGATTATGGGGGGGGGGGAACAAGCACACCTGCCCTGCTTCAACTGACATGAATTAATTTGGGGTTAGTTTATTAATGTGTCACTGTTTTAAAATTCCAGGTCTGGCACCTGCTTCCTTATCAGTAATTTGCTTTCTGTTGCAGTGCAATTTTTTTTCCCAGGACCTTTGTGGCCTACTTGTAGCTATTCTATGAGCCTGCTGTGAGGGTCAGAGCAGGGTCATACAATTGTTGCAACTAGCAACTGAACTCTGGAGGGGCCCCAGTCAGGAAGCACTACAGGGAATGGTTACTAATGATGAGTTTGAACTCTTGCACCTGCTGAGTGCTTTCAGTTTTGCAAAACTCGTTTTTCTGCAATTTCGCGGGATGCACGGGGTGCGAACTTGCGCGAGATCGGATTCGGAAGCCGCAAATTCGTGCGAATATGCGATTTGTTTTTTTGCGGCGTGTTAGTTCGCAAGGTTTTGTGCGTTTTAGCGAGCCGCTTGTAGCGCAAGGCGCGAAGTTACCCTCGCGGTCGTTCAAGGGCGCTGCCATCTTGTTTGCATGACGTATTTCCGTTTCCGGGCACGAAGTGTAATCTCGCAAAGTGTGCGGCTCGCTAGTACAATTTCGCGGGTGTTCGCGAGGAAAATCTCGCGCGAACTTACCCGCGCGGTCGTGAACGGGCGCGGCCATCTTGTTTCTCATTCATTGCTATGGTTCTGGGCATGCTTTTGGTATCCTCTCTGTATCTCTGCCATCCTTTGCTTGTTTGAAGTTTTTTTTGATCTATTTTACTTATTATCTATCTCTCTATTTTTCTTGCTCTATATTTTTGTGTTTTCTGCTACTTTTGGTTCATTTTAAACGGATCTATGACAGAATTTTGACAGACAGAATTTCGACCTACACAAATATCGGCGTAATTATATCGATTGCAAGAATATCGACGCCCTATGTACAACATGGTAAGTACCAAAATATCGAAAAAATAATATCGATGTTAAAAATATCGTTGTCAAATATATCGATTTTTTTTGGTTTAAAATAACATGAAAAATACTGTAAATAATACTTACAAATTACTTAAACATATTTAAATATATTTAATAATGGTAAAAAAAAATAATAATACATATTTAATAAAAAAAAATATTAACAAATCATATATAATATATACTTACTTAACAATAATTACTATTCCCACTCCACAGGGTGCAACAGTAGAGAAAGTGTTGGATAGCGTAGGGGTAAAAATTACTATTCCCACTCCAGAGGGTGCAACATTAGGGAAAGTGTTGAATAGCGTAGGGGTAAAAATTACTATTCCCACTCCAGAGGGTGCAACAGTAGGGAAAGTGTTGGATAGCGTAGGGGTTAAAATTACTATTCCCACTCCAGTGGGTGTAACAGTAGGGAAAACTGACCCTGAACCCAAAAAATATCCCTTTACCCAAGAACTGAAAACTGACCCTGAACCCTAAAAATACCCCTTTACCCAAAAACCCAAAACTGACCCTGAACCCTAAAAATACCCCTTTACCCAAAAACTGAAAACTGGCCCTGAACCCAAAAAATACCCCTTTACCCAAGAACTGAAAACTGACCCTGAACCCTAAAAATACCCCTTTACCCAAAAACTGAAAACTGACCCTGAACCCTAAAAATACCCCTTTACCCAAAAACTGATAAAAACTGACCCTGAACCCTAAACATACCCCTTTACCCAAAAACTGAAAACTGACCCTGAACCCTAAAAATACCCCTTTACCCAAGAACTGAAAACTGACCCTGAACCCTAAAAATACTCCTTTACCCAAAATTAATTAATATTACAATTAAATTACTTCCCACCCTATTCCCCTATAAACCCACAACCCGCTCCAGTAGTAAAACATATAATTTAGTTAAAAATATACATAAATTATCAATTAATTATTCAATTATTCAATTAAAATAAATCATTGTCAATTAATATTTAATTGCAAAATAAATTAATCATTAAAAAATAATTATTTAATTACAAATAAATTACTTCCCACCCTATTCCCCTATAAACCCACAACCCGCTCCAGTAGTAAAACATATAATTTAGTTAAAAATATACATAAATTATCAATTAATTAATCAATTAATCAATTAAAATAATTCATTGCCAATTAATATTTAATTGCAAAATAAAAAAATAATAAAAAATAATTATTTAATTACAAATAAATTACTTCCCACCCTATTCCCCTATAAACCCACAACCTGCTCCAGTAGTAAAACATATAATTTACTTAAAAATATACATAAATTATCAATTATTTAATCAATTAATCAATCAAAATAATTCATTGCCAATTAATATTTAATTGCAAAATAAATTAATAATTAAAAAATAATTATTTAATTACAAATAAATTACTTCCCACCCTATTCCCCTAAAAACCCACAACCCGCTCTGGTAGTAAAACATATAATGTACTTTTATATTTTTTTTATTTATAAAAACATATTAAACACATATTATAACAATTAATTTAAATACTTAACTAAAATTTCTAACACATATTAGTAAATCGAAATTACTTACATCGATATATATGCTATCGATATAAGTAATTTCGATATTACTTACCTTAGGGTCGATATTCTGGCCATCGATATTCTGGACATCGATATTCTGTCCCTTCGATATTAGCAACTCGATATAAGTGTAAGTCGAAATTAAAGATTCGATATTTTGACTGTGTACCATTTTAAACTACTTTTTTCAACTCTCTACTTTTCTTCTCTTCCCTATTCTATTTTCTTTATTATTTAGCTTCCTTTCTGCCCAGACGATGGTGAAGGGAGCCGGGAAGCATCCCGAGAAGGGGAAGGGTCCCGCACCCCGTGCCCGGCTCCCGTGCGGGCGTTTGAGGGGGGAGAAGATCGTACCCCGGGAGATCTTCAGCCCGGAGGAGGTGGCCGCACTAATTTTTTATGTTCAGCGCCACCTCCCCAGGACCATCATGGCAGGCAGCAGGATCTGTAGCGGGTACGGGATCCGGGAGCGCCGGAAGCGGTGGGAGAAGGTGTGCCGGGCCATGTTCCAACACTCTCGGGTCCGGCGCACCTACAACCAGGCCACCCACTGCTGGACGGATGTCCTGGACCGTGAACGCGAGCTGCTCGACCTGCTTGGCCTTGAGATCCCCGGGCTTGGTGAGTAGTAGTAGCTATTTCTTTACTACTCTGTTTTCTCCTGCTCTGTGTGTTATTATATTGCAAATTTTTGTTTTTTACCAAGAGCAATAATGCTGCTCATTACATTGTAGGTAAATTATACTTCAAAATCTTCTGTGCATTTCAGGTGCACTGCTCTCCTTCTCAGTTGTGTTGCTACTATGCTTATTTGTTTTCGATTTTGTGTTCATTTCATTGGCCTGTGAAATTATGTATGAGTGTAGTTTAAAGAACTGCGTAATGCTAGACACTAAGGTTCAGATTTTTAATTACCGGCGCATCCCTGCAAAGTAGCAGGGATGCGCCAGTAACCATGGGCCCAAAACGTCACCAAAGCGTTACGCATCTGTGCCGTAAAGGCGGCGCATTGCTGGAGTTGCGTCGCAATGATGGCGCAGCTCCATCAATGCTCTGGGGTGCCCTATCTCCCCAATGCTGCGTCAAGCCGTACGTCTGCTTCAAGCAGGCGCAGGGTTTGAGTCACGCATCATTGTCGTTAAAGTGAGTGATTGAAATCTTGTAGATTTCCCTCAGCCACTTTTAGGATGCGTTCCTGCGCAGGAACGCCCTCCCTTGCGCCGGAACGCCCCCTGATGGCGCAGGGCTTTACAACGTGATGCATCTCCCATATGCGTCACGTTCTTAATATACGCCGCACCATTGCGCCTCTTTTGTTCTGCCGCTACGTCACAAAAGTCACGCAACAATGGAGCAAAAGAGCCGCAAGGGGCTTCTAAATCAGCCCCTACAGACTCAAGTCCAGTCTTTCCTTTGTACACATGGCGATAAGAAGAAATAGTGGTGGTGGATTGATAGTTTGAGTATTTTAATGACTGGTTAATGTAGTAGGAAACTTTAGTGTTGTCGCTGATCTGCAATCACGATGGACTTTGTTTGTCACTTCGCGTGCTGCGGACTGCTGCCTGCCAATCCTAGGCAAACCTTTTTAGTACTTTGTTTAGTGAGTTACATAAGAAGTTTCCAATTCGACGGTCCGCAAATCAAGCAATACTAATAACGTAGTAGACCACATGAGATCGGTCAATATATCCAGTGGAATAGTTGTCTATTTCCTATTTCGCCAAAATATTTTGTTATTGTTCTTTTGAAATGTTTGATTTGGTTGACAAATATCATCCATATTTTCTGGTTTTTCTTTCTTTCATGTTGTACATCAGCTCCCCCAGGGGCAAGAGGACACAGGAGGAGGAGGAGGAGGAGGGTGCTGCTCAGGATGCAGGCCAGGATCGGGCAGGCCAGGGCTCCTTTGCTGGCCCCAGTAAGTTTTAATTTTAATATAGAGTACTTATTTTTTCCTAGCGTTCCTCATTCGATTTTTTCAAAATCGTCTTTGATCTTCTTGTAGACTGGATCTAAATTCTTATCCTGCCTCGACTATGACTCCCTGTGGTATTACTAGATTATTCTTATTAGTCTGTCTGTGTAGCTAACTAAGATTGCACATTTGGCAATTTCATTGGACTCCCATTCTAGTCAGCAATAGCTCTATGCACTGAGTGCAGTCCTCTGGGATTGTCCATAATGTCTTTTCAAGTCTTCTAAATGTTTATGCTTTGACAATTGCCAACAATAAAAAGGTGAATGACCACCAAGAAAGAATAAGATACTACTTTACTTTTGGTTTGGATAGTAGGACAATCCATTCTACTACTGTTGCAGGGACAAATCTGCACAAACAGAACTATGGACACTAAATAATGCATTGCTTAGCATATCAATTATAATAAGTGCTGTTAGACTTTCCACATACCTCAGTGATAACAGACTTTGTAGTTGAACCCCCGATCTCCTTACTGACTAGATAGTGTGGCAGAGTCATTTAGCTCCCAAAGTCACCGATGATTGATCCCCAATGATGTCAGAGGCACAGACTCATGCTTGCAAAAATTCCAAAACCTTTAGCTCATCCACTCTAGTCTGGAGGACCAAAAACCACAGAGTCTATTTAAGTTTAAAAGCTTTATTAAAAGTAAACACATTTATTAAAATCAAGTTTGTCCTAAAAGTAAACGGTTAACTGAAAATGGAAAAGTGCTTAGTGCTGACGATTAATTGGACACATTTCTTGTGGTCGAGCCGAGCTCTCACCTGGTTTGAACTTGATCCTGCTTGTGTTCTTAGAAGTCAAGCTTCTGTCTGTTAGGAGAAAAAGTGGTGCGTGTTAAAAATAAAAAGCAAGCATTCATCAGTTGTGCCAAAAAGGTGCAGCAAGACAACAGCCTTCCCTGGAAAAAAGGGACATTTTTACTTTAGAGTAGACAGTCACAAATTATTACATTGTATTCTGTTTTTTTCACATTTCTTTCTTCCTCCTAGACCAAATATTATATAGTAGTGAGTGGTGTATTCTAACATTCTTAAATGTACTTTGTAGGTGGAACATCTGGAGGCGGGGCCAGCGGGGAGGCAGGTGTATTGGACGAGGGGAACAACTCTGGGGAGGAGGCGGTGCAAGTGCCGGACAACATGCCTGTGAGGGATAACACTGTGGTGGCGGGCAGAGGTAAGCTATATATTCCTTACTTATTGAGATTGAAGACTGCAGAGTGTGCTTTCTGCACGGGTGTATTATAAATCAACCAGGTAGTAGCCTCCTCTAAATGTACTTCGACTTAGCTGTGAAGTTTTTGGCGAGAAGAATCCCAATCAGATCTGAGATGAACTTGATGGATGGGATGAACGAAAATCAAAAGAAGGGTGTAAGTAAGTGTGGAAGGACGAGAAATGTAATGATGACTGGCAAAGAAGAATGATATGTGTTTGCTTGGTCCCCAAGGTGGCTGGGAAGGAAAGAATATGGTATGGTGCATGGCTGGATGAATGATGAAGCAAGGATGGGTGGAAGGAGAACAGCCTGGGTGGGTGAAACAGAAACTGTATGTGTGCATATACTTTGAATGGATGGATGCCTGGATCATGGTACTATCTGACTCTTAGATAGCATATGTGTATCTAGAGAGAGTAGACGGTCACTGGATGAACTAAGTGTTACTTTGAAGAGCATGTAACATCGCACCCGCACGTCCGTTCCAGTGTAGGAAAGGCAAGGAAAAGAAGTTGTAATTTTGTCCAAATACTACCATGAATAGTAGCAGTAGTTTGTATTGCAACTGCAAGCACAGCATATATCCGGTTATTACGGTGGACAATCCCTACCTCTCTTAATACCTTTAGTTTAGTAGTAGTACGTCATTCATGTGTGGGTATATCACTGTTCATTCAATAATAAGCAAAGCACCTAAAGTCATCCCATATGTCATCAAATACATCCCATGTGAAGTGATAGATAATCAGATTATTTAGCTTCTTCATTTTCCTTTCCTAGTACTCATTTGCACTGTAGGGTGAAAGCTAAATTAATTAAGCAGTAGCCCGTTTAAGAGAGTATTCTCAGTGCGACCCGTAATAGAAAAGTAAGAGCTTCACCACCTGCATGTACTGGACCGGTACAGTAATGCAAGTCTGTCTCATTCATCATGGTGTGCGTCTGTTTTTCTCGGGTGCAAGTTCACTGCGCTGGCATTATGCCGGCTTGCATAAGATAACGTACCAATTTTCCTAAACAAGAGAGAAGAAGAAGAATAAGACTGGTGTACTGTCAGAGTCGACTGTAATGGAAGTCCATAGTGCTCGTAGAATTTGTTCCTTAAACTCCCACTAATGTTAGAGCAAGGATGAAGAAGTCGGAGGTTACATAGATACTGTCCTCAATAGTTATGTACTGTGCTTTCAATTTGCTACTTGTACTGTGACACAACTTTCTGCTCAATCATTTTGTGTTAATCTTAAGGAGCATTGGTTACAGACTATGTCTTTCTTTCTTCATATAGTTGCTCCTTCCAAATCCAACAGACCATCAAGGAGGAGGGAGCTGGCTCGAATGGCCCGGCAACGGAGGCTGGATGCCACTGTCGCCGAATATCGGCGGCTGGTGGCCCTGGAGGAGGAGGAGACGCAGTCTACCGGTACAACAACAACATCCACTGGGACAGCTGCATCCTCCTCCGTGCCCCCACGGGCTGCCAGCCAGCGCGGTACGGAGCCGGGCTACCAAAGCAAACCGTAACCGTCGAGCAGCAAAGACAGCAGCTGCTCCCCACAGGATTTGCAAGGCACGCCAGCGCCGCTTATGCCTCAAAGTGTCCTACCTGGAGCAGGAGGTCCTAACCTATAAGAACTTGGTGGAGGGCCTCCGCTTTGAACATGCCACCCTCCGCAAGGAGCATGATGCCCTGGCTGCCAAAGTCAACAGCACCCTGTCGTAGTGTCCCTTGCCCCTTTTTTAGAGACTTTTGGGGGGTGGGAATTGGGAGTTGAGTTGTTTTTGGGACTTTTGAAGGACAATAGTTGGGGTTAGGGAGGGTCTTGTGGGAGATTATTTTGTTAGGGCTACAAAAATATACTTTTTTAAACTTTATCTGACCATACCTGTTTTTTACTGCTTTTGAGTCTGGTGGGTGGGGGTTTAACAGTAAGTTTGTTTTCCTGAATAGTCCTAGGACTTTAGTAGTACTACCGTCAATCTCTCGTCTCTCCTAATACTCCATTATACTACCTCCAACCAAACGATTATCTTACCTGTAATTTGTCTTTGAAAGTAGGGCTAGGCCCAGGGCTGGCTCCACGGGAAATGGCGATTAAGGTTGGCAATCCAGGGCGGATGAAATTTCCTCCTCATTGCAGTGGTACTAGTGGTGTGACACAGTGGCAGTTGCATGCCTATGGAAAAAAAGAAAATGAAACCTGGTTTGTCCTTACTGTAGCATTACAACGGTACGATAGAGAATATAGCAGGTGACAGTACACTAGAACAGTGCCACAATGTAGCCTAACAAATGGTAAGGTATTGAAAGTATAACTTGTACTTGTGTTGGATTTCTTTGACATTGGCTACTACTACAAGAAATAGTACTGAAGCTGAGTAAGTCTAGAATATATCCTCGGATTCCTTCACCAGCCTGTTGCTATGACCTTATCCTCCCCAGCAAGTGTGGGGAATTATTGATGTCATTTAGTCACACATCAAGCAAAACCACACAGCCCAGGGGAAGAGGGTTAGGGTTTGGAAAATGGATAGGAATGGGGGTTTCTTTTTGGGTAGGTTTTGTTGAGAGAAAAAAAAAAGCACAGCATGGACAAACAATAATTGAACATGAAGACATTTTTGGGTACAAAGCTAACCATAAATCTTTTACGTGACATAAAGGAAGTGCATGCACTACTGAATGCATTGTTACAGAAAAGTAAGTAGTACTTTCAACAACCGTGAATGACAAAATGCGACAGTACAGGGCTACATTAAATTAGGTTTAAAAAATAGCCGAAGGAAAACCTCTAGAATGGCTGTAGGGTTCCATTTAGAAGTAGAGAGAGATCCAAGAAATGCAGTCACACTCATAGAAGTAAACAATGGATACAGTATCTGTATGTTGCTGTTGTTGTCCTGTTGAATTTGGTAAGTAAGTTGAATGCAGCAAACAATTCCTCTTATTAGCGGCACTCCTCCATTCCAGCTGACGCTTCGTCCATCAATGTTCGTGACCAGAAGACACCCTGTCCACTGCCTGCCTGGCGGATGCTGAATTGCGGCTCGCTAATGTGAAGCCTGACTCCATCCTTTTTTCCCCATTGCACAGACTGAAACCCGGCCTGTAATTATTGAACAAAAAACAGGAAGTGATATAATATTACAACACCACTGATAAATAAATATAAGGTATGTACGCTGTGTAGTGCAAAAAGTCACACTTTGATTTTCCTAATAGACAGTACAATATTTTTGAAAGTGCGTACTCTGTCTGAGTCACCTTTTGAAGGATAAATAAGTATGGGCAAATTAATTTAGCGGATCTTTCCCCTCAAGCTAGGTGTACTGTAAACTGTGTTTTAGAACAAAATTAGACCTTCCCAGCAGTGCTCCCACCCAGACCCTTACTAAAGCCAGTCGCAAAAATGTAGAAGACCCCCAATCAGATCTCAAAAAACTAGGCCTAGCTAAAAACTGGTGACAAAACGTACTTTGAAAGTAAAAGTAGGCCCAAATACCCCCTTACCCACCGTGGATTGTATTCAAACCACTTGCAAGCAAGCAAAAGTATCCATAGCCAGCATCGCTCCAAGACTCGAAAACCCCCCCACCCAAACATATGCAATAGAAATACTGCTAACCCTAACGAGCCCTAAGTTAAGAATAGTGGCAAAGGCTTGCTTTAACTATGCCAAATCCCCCCTTTCCCACCATGGATTTTCTTCAAATGACTTGCAGCCAAAATTACACATTCTCACGAGTGCTCTAAGACCCCAGAACTCAGTTGCAAAAATCTAAAACACCCCGAAACACACATGCAATCCTGCTGCTAGGGCTAACCCTAACGAACCCTAAGTTACAAAAAGTGCCAAAAGGCTTTTCCTTATGGATTTTGTCCCAACCACTTCTATCCGGTAGTAGACCTTCCCAGGAATGCCCCAAGACCCGCCAACCCACCCACCAAAAAGCACAACACCCCCAAACAGCCAAAAAGGAAAATCTCATACTTACAATATTTCTCGGCCTTCGGTCCAAACGCGCTGTGCAGCTAGGTCATAACTCCCGTTTTCCACCACGGATTTCCTGACAAGCAAATGCAATCAAGATTAGACTGTCCCAGCAGTGCTCCCAGGCCCCAAAACTTACCCACAAACACCCGGAACCCCCCAAAGAGCACCTCAAAGGCAAGCAAGTCAGCAAAAACACAAAAAATTTCCGCCTCCGATTTGGTCCAAACCACTTTTATCCGGTATTAGAGCTTCCCAGCAATGGCCCCAGAGCCGTCAACTCACCCGCAAAGAAGTAGATCACCCCCACAAGTGCTGAGTCTTTTTTCATTGGGCGTAATCCAGCCCTCTGCTTTGAGGGAAATAGGAGTCTGGAGGAGGAGGATAGAGGAGCATGTTCTTCTGAACTTGTGAACCTGAGGAATGCAGACTGCGGCACCTTCAAATCAATAAGCAAACAAGTGAAGACAGTTCTGCTGATTGGCTTGTTTTTGTGATTAGGTGATTAAAGTTTGAATTATATTAACTGTGCACAACAAAGAAAGACAGACACACAGGAATAAAAGTGAATAAGGACGAAAAAGAAAGTTATTGATTCATTGTCTCATTTTCAGGGCTCGGTGTCAGTGAATAAGAATAAGGCTTCGTCATCATACTCTGCGAATTCAGGCAGGGTGAGGTCAGTGTCACCTAACAGAGAAGAAATTCCCTCATCTACGATGCTGTCCACCTCGTCTTCATCCGGCGTGCTTTCTCATACTTTGTAATCTGGTGGTATGAGGTGCTGATTCATCTTGATCATTGTTAACCTCTCCACATTTTTGGGCGAGAGGTGGCTCCGTTTGGAAGTTACAATGCCACCAGCAGCACTGAAAACACGTTCAGAAGACACGCTTGCGAGTGGGCAAGGCAAGTAGTTTATAGCCAGGTTGGAGAGCTGTGCCCACAATTCTTTTTTCCCATGCCAATACGCCAATGGGTCAGAATTAACATAGACCTCTGTTGAGTCATTCAGATAGTCCTGCACCATCGACTCAAGGTCCTCCAAGGTTCCTCCACTAGGCTTACTTTTTGCTGTGACCTTTTGAGAACCAAACCCAAGCCGAGTTAGCCAATCCTCTTCTGCATCCAATGTTACTGTTGTGTCTGGTGCAGATGATCCGGTTGCCGGGGTCTTTAACGGCTGAGAGGTCACTTGTGCCACATCCACAGGTGCCGAAGTGGATTCTTTTGACTTGGGATGGTCTGCTGATGCTGATGTACTGCCTTTTCCTTCAATTTCCTGCCGTTCTCTTTCAAACCTCTTGGATGACAAGGCTAGCCAACCTTTGTACTTTGTAACATCTTGATCACCAAAAGGAAAGAATGCTTGGCCTGCCAGCGCCTTTTTGTAGCGTGGATCCAGAATAGTAGCACAAATGTAATGCTGTTCTGAGTGGATCATTTTAAGACGTTCATCACCAAGTAGGCGCTCTAATAATTTCTCCGCCAAAAGAAAAGCGTCTTGCTTTTTTTCATCTTTTTCAAACATAGAAGACACCGCCTTCAGTTGGTGCTCCAGCATGCGCAACAATGGGATTGCTTTTCCCAAATTACAGTCCTCCTTGCTGACTGAACGCGTGAAGACCTCAAAAGGACGAAGCATGTCTGTCAGGCTTTTAACTAGGTCCCATTGCGCCGCATCTAGCCTCAGGTCCTTCAGAGCTGTACCCTGTGTTAAGAAATACTGATGGAGTACCGTATACTGCTCATACAGACGCTCAAGCATGTAGAAGGTTGAGTTCCAACGTGTTGCCACCTCCTGGATGGGTGCTTTCACTGGCATTCGACGTTCATGTAGCAGGCTCCTCAGAGACTTCCGGGCCTTAAAAGCTGCAATGGTTGCACATTTTTCGGCAGGTGTCCACTACCTCGCACGCTGGACTGTCTTTATCACTCAAGAATTTTTTAACAACCAGGTTTATACAGTGCGCCAAACACGGCACTCTGAAATAGTGACCCAGCTCCATGGCCTTAACTACATTGGCGCAATTATCCGTGGAAACATAACCTATCTGGCGTTTTTTTGGGGACAGCCAGTGAAGGACCTTTGTGTTAAACTCATCCAAAATGTTTTGTGCTGTGTGACGTTTCTCCAAGCCAAACATGGCTAGTGTTGCATGTTTCCGAGTAGCTTTAAAAACTTGGTCCGGGTCAACACCTGCGTTTAGCTTTGCTTTAACCCCTGAAAAAGAGACCCAGTGTGCAGTGATGCACATGTAATCAGCGCCTGCGCCACTGGTCCACATGTCCGTTGTCAGATGTATAGTGTGAACAGCACTCTTCTGCAAAGCTGCCCCAATCACCTCCAGCACACCTTCATGTAGTGCTGGAACCGCAACTCTGGCAAAATAGAACCGGCTAGGAACCTTCCATTTAGGGCAGAGCGCTGCCACTATTTCTAGAAAACCAATCCCTTCTACAAAAGAAAAAGGGAGAAGGTCCAGAGCTAGCATTTTAGCCAGCTTAGCGTTATACAGACGCGTCAGTGGGTGGTTGCGGTCATATGGCGCTTCTGTAAACAACATGGCTCTAATGTTGCCCTGGACCAAGCATTTACGGGATGATGATGACTTCTTCGACCCAGTTACACTCGCTGATGAACTTTTTCGCATTGGTGTCTCACTGTCTCCCACACTCTTAGTGTGGCTCACATGGGGTGTGCTGCTGCTGACAGGGGTACTCGGTGTAAGTGAAGTGTTTGACACGCCTTCTTCCTCCTCGTCATCATCAGATGAAACATCAACATTGTTTTGACTTGCACTTCGGGCTTCCTTGATCTCCTTTAGGTGCGCAAACCATTGGACAGCGTGCTGTCTCTCAAGATGACCTCTCTGGCCTCCGGTACCATAGTTGGTACCAAACTTAACACGACTAACTGCATGCTTACAAATGCTACAAATGGCGAGGTTTTCCTTTTTTGGGCAAACACTAAATAAGTCCCAAACTGCTGACTTGAAATGTCTTTGGGGGCCGGAGGAGGCGGCGATACTGGCGGTGGTGGTCCTGCTGCTAATGCCAGATGAAGTGGAGGATGTGGATTGCCGAACTTTAGTACGTTTTGCACTTTCACCACCACTAATTGAGGTCCAGGTGGATGGAGGTCCCTTCTGGCGAGGAAGAAATATGGAAGCGGTACGTGTTGGTGTACTAGTTAACTCCAATGATTGTGGTATTTCTTCCATTGCCTCCTCGTCGACAACATCATCACGCTCAGCAGCTTCTCGGGCTAGGGTCAAAATGTCTGTTTACTGCATGCCCGCTGGGGCTGCAGTGACCTTTATGATGACTGGGTCGTCGTCGTGAGAGCCTTCATCAGCAGCAGTATCCGCCACTTCTTGTTGAGCCTCATCACACTCCATAACTATGAGTTTTTCGACGACCTTCCTTTTACGCTTAACTACCTTTGTCAGATCATGGTGTGCCTCACTCTCAGACGGCCGTGGTGGTTCCCAATTTTCATCCATATCATCAGAAGGAGGTGGGCTTGAAGAAGATGTAGACACCACCCTTGATCTTTTCCTTGCTAGGGATGTGGAAGACAATGAATGATCATCAGGAGGAGTGGCACCCTCAAATGATACCTCGGCTTGATTGTCGATTTCCTGATGTGCCCCTACTTCGGGAGGAACAACTATTGTGGGCACTTGTGACCCTCCATGCACCTCTGCTTGCGCATCTCCTTGCGCTGCCTCTCCTTCCACATGCACTTGGGCTTGTACTTGCACATGTGGTTGTTGTTGCGGCTGTGGTTGTTCAACACTCGTCAGATGAGTTACAACAACCTGTGCTGATTGAGGGACATTGCTGCTACTTTCTTGCGATGAGCCAACATCACTGGTCGATGGTGATTGAACAACTAGACTAAGTGCCTCTGCAGCACTCAAGGGCTTGGACTTAAGTTGGTGTGGTGGTGGTGGTGGCACTGAGCCCAATGGAGCGGGGGTGCTGCTCCTAGCTTGGACCCCAGCAGATCCCTCTGCTGCTGCAGGCGTACTTTTTTTTTTACTCCCAAAAAATGTGGCGGGCGGCACACCAGTCTCCTTGGTAACTTGCTTCTTCTGCTCCTTACTGGCAACTTTCTTGCTAGAGGAGCTACGGGGAACTTTTTTTTGGGGCCATCTTCTTCAGAGCAGGTCAGAACAGCAGCCCGCAGTTGCACGAGTTGCAGAGTTGTCTGTGGCCAGACGTGACGTCGCGTGACGTTATGCTGCACACACACACCGCTGCAGGACTTCTTCCTGGTACTGGTGGTTCTCTTGAGTCTTGTGCACCTAAAAGCAATGGAAGACAGAGGAACATCAGTTCAGTTATACGCCCCAAAAAAATCGAAAAACACAGAAAAATCAGCACAATCCAATGCCATCCAGGCCCTCCATGATGTTTAAATTCAAGACACCCCACAGAAAGACTAGGCACATGCACCACTCACTACCCCTGGTGAAAAGGCCACAACAACAGCCCAAAAAAAGAAAATCACAGAAAAATCAGCACAATCCCAAGCCATCCAGGCCCTCCATGATGTTTTTATTAAAGAGACCCCACAGAAAGACTCAGTCCACGCACCACTGAGTACCCCTGGGCAAAAGGCCCCAACAACAGCCCAAAAATCGAAAATTACAAAATTGTAGTTGCAGCAACTGTAATGCCTTAAACAAACTTACTTGTGAAATTTCTAATCCAAAAGTGATCCAAAGAAAGTCAAAAAGGCCTCAAATCCAAATATCCAGCAGCATCCACAAAAAGTAATCCTTCCAGGTGAAGAATCTGAATGAAAGTGACCAGCACATGAAGAAAGCACTGGGAGGAGCCTGCTGGACAGGAACAGGAAGTTGGAAACTGTGGGGCACTTCCTTCCTCCCACCCCCCCCCCCCCAAAAATGGACTCCCTGCAAAAAAAAGTGCTTGCAAATGTCAACTTGAGGAGTTATTCTAATAAAAATCATCATTTTCAGAAGGTTTATGCTGCTTGCTGGTGGATTTCTTGTGCAGAATTGCAAATTTTGTATTTTCGCGAGTGCGAGATTGTTGCTGCCCGCCGCATGCACGGGTTCGCGATTGCGAACTCTCGCGATACGTGATCACGGCGTACTCCTGTTGACAAACTCTCGCTGTGCAAGGTGGCGAGCGCGATGACGTAATCGCGGTCGCCAAACTCCCGCGGGATCTCGCAGCAAGATCCAAAATGGTGCAGCACTCGCTAAATATCGAGAAAAACAACTCGGCAAACGCTGAATGACGGTAAGTGAACGCCGCGCGCCGCAAAATTGTATCACCAAGAAAAAAAAATCCGCTGCGTGCGAATTTGCGGATTTTCGGTAAATTCGTGAGCGTTGGCGGATTGCGAATTTACCGAAAATCCGCAAAATCCGCGAGCGGAACGGATTTTCCGCCCATGCTTAGTGCTAACCAGACCTCAGTGCCAGTATTCTAACCCATTACAAAGTGTACGTCGTATTCTCAATTACCCAATTGGCAGAGACTGACTTACTAATAAGTCCCTAGTATATAGTACCCAGAACACGTAAGGCAGAGTGTCCACCTAGGGTTGCAGCACTGATAAAGCCACCCTGCGTGACAAAGTACAAAATGGCTCCTAGCCTGCCACTGCAGCCTGGAAGAGCAGTTTTAAAACGGATAGTTCAACTTTGTCAGATATCTGATGGAAGAGCTCACGTGCGAGTATGAAGGCTTAGCAAAAGGGCCACAAGTTAGGCAGTAGCCTCAGTTTACCCTATCAACATCAGCACATTGTGCATCAGAATCAGCTTGTCTTTCGATCCATTAATCATGCAAGTATTTCAGGAGAATCTGAAAGCTGTATGATTAATTTAATACTACACAGTAAAGGGAAGTTATGAATACCTATCCTCACTGCCCTGTTGATCAACACTCACAGTAGAATGTGCTGATGGATACAATCCAAGATTACCACTTGACCTGACCTATGCACCTTCAGCACCACCAAAATCCTTTCAACAGAAAGGGTTTCAGAGCTAAATGTTTGCGTGTGACATACACTGTCACTGCCCTTCCTTGATGTTGTTACTGCATCAGAACTTCCTGCTTCAACCAGTGTGTTAACTCCCTTCTTATGGCTGTAATGTGTGCAAAAACATGTATGCATTCATTCTGCTGTGCTAGCAGCAGTGTCTGAAAGCACAGCTGATGTCAGCCAGTGAAAATTCAACATGCACGTTTAAACTGTACTAAGATTATTACAAGTAATCATTTTCTGGGTGCCATGTAGGCAGGCTAGGTTACTTATGACTTTAAAGAATGCTGGTGATCGGCAGTGGCAGCTGCTCCCAAGAAGCATCAGCGGGGCCGGGAGGGGGAAGGAGGGTTACAAAAAATGGAAAAAAAATCACTAACTGCCTGCCCGCCAGCGGGCCGGCCACCGCCTCTCCTCCATTCTTTTAGTTGACTTCTTCTGTGGAAACAGGAAGCAGGAAGCACCCGGGCTCCCAAGCTCCCCATAGCCAATTTTAACACTGGCATTATGATTGACCTGAGCACCGTGGTCCGGCGCTTCATCAGGGAATGGGGGCCTAGGTATGCTCTCCACGCAGGCTGTAATGCAGCGTGGATGGAGACCATGCAAAGTGCGCAAACACTCATGCGCACATACATAGTGCCCACCACTCCTCCCCCTGCTCTGAGAGTAGAGCAGATCTGCCTCACACTGCGAAATGCCGCAGCAGGGACAAAGAAAATGATGATACCAGTTATTATCATTTTATTTTTCCTTTTTTGTTGTTGCAAAAAGCAGTGGGGTGATGCTCCTCTGCCTTAACCCCTTCCCTGCGGGGGTAATTCCCCCACTGTGAGGGGATGGGGTTTGAGCGCAGCGCCGCTGTGCTTGTGTTGAGACCAGCTCATCATGAGTCACAGTAGAGCTGTGCTCATGACAAGCTGGTCTAGTTGAAAGCCCGTCCACTGATTAATTCGCCCACACAGGCGGAGAATCAATTGCGCGTGGACGGCACGGAGCCGTTATGACGAGACCAGCTCGTCATGAGCACAGCTCCACTGTGACTTATGACAAGCTGGTCTCGTCATGAGTACGCAAGGGGTTAATGGAGGAGCTGCCACTGGCTCAGCGGCGCCCTAGTGAACTGTAGCTTGAGAGATCGACACCCTCTAATGAAATTGTCACAGGCCATACTTTTAATGCTCCACTTCGGAAATATGAAATGCATTTTCTAATTACCTGGAGAAGGAACCTTGCAATGCTTTTTAATTTTAATTAAAGATGCATTCAGTCAGATCATCATGTATTAAGGCCAAACACTGATACCAATCCATGGCTATCGCGAGATGCAAATCGTGAACCCCTGGCCTCTGCGTAATAGCCTATTCCCCGCTCGGCCACCGGTCAGACTCTCAGTACAAACAGAACAAACTCAACTGTGTAATTTAATTGTACGTTTAAAGCTAACAGAATGAGTCGTGATCAAACTGTTCTTAGATTGATAGCTCCCAGGCAAGACTTTCCTCTTACATATGAAAGAATTTAAATTAAAAAAACAACTGATGTGACTTAACATAGATTGATGGATACCACCGAACAATGATATTACACAAACTTTCAGCCAAAAGACTGTAGCATCCGCAAGACTTGAAATTGATCCTGTAAGGTCGGCTGCTAATTTCCGATTTTAAATGCTAGCTGGGCCACAAGACACCTCCGATGGTTTGCTCTTTAGCCAACTACCAAATGCTGGTGAAAATGAATAAATGAAACTATTGCCAGAGTGTTAATAATCGATCCCGTTGCACACAATGATCATGGTTTTGGCCCATCAGGGCAGCAGCGAATGGTTAACTAAGACACGCCTGGGGAGGGGGGTGTTGTGTTCCTTAGCCCCAGAAACATGCAGGAAGCAATCGGTACGTTCAAGGATTCTTTATTTGGTTAGCATGGAAGCACAGATGTTCCCCGACCTCTTACCTCGAGGTCCTGCTCCAGAGTGTCCCTTGTATCCTACCCTGACCGGATGTGGTGTCCGGTGTCCCTTGGCTTCTGTCCTGTGTCCCAGGGTCCTAGTGCCCCTGTCCTGGGCACGACATCTCCCCCCTTGTTGCAAAACACATTTTTTTTTAATGCGGCCTGTGGTCAGAGAGAGAGAGAGAGACAGAAAGAGAGAGAGGAAGAGATTGAAAAGTGATAGAAAAGGTGTCCACAGGCCTCCGTCTTTTTACTTCTCCTCAACTAATCTCTTTGTCTTCTTGCCTTTTCTTCTTGGTTGCTGTTTTCTGATATCAGCTTGTGCTTCTTCTTTTTTATGTGTCTTCCCTCAGTTCTTGCTTTGGCATTTCCGCTTCTTTTGTTTTCACTTCTCTGAAATGTGAGCTGTTCCCAGTGATGTGCCACTGGCCAGCTGACGCCGTTATCATTGGCCCCTTCACTTCTGTAATTGTCAATTGGTCTCTGGAGAACTCATTGTCGTATTTCTACACTTGTCTTTGTTTTACTAATGTGGTGTCTCCTTTTATCTTCCTGTTTGTCGCATGTCTTCTCTGGTCATCATGGGCCTTTATTTTTGCTTTCGCTGCTTGGTCTCTTGCAACAATGTCCTTTTGCTACACTCTTTCCATCTTTTTCATTTGTGGCAATCTCATTCTGCTTGAGCGTCCCAACATCAGTTCCACATGGCACCTTCCTGTGGAGCTGTGAGTGCTGTTCCGATGGTCTCTCTGCACCTGACATAGTTCTTGCCCAATCGAGATCTTAGTTCGCTTTGCTCTCTGTATTGCCTTTTTTATACTTCCCATAAACTGTTCTGTTATTCCGTTTGCTCGTGGCCACGGAGGCATTATCCTTCGATGGTGGATCCCAAGGTATTCCATGAACCTTTTTAATTCTTCTTTAGACAATGAGGGGCCATTGTCGGTCTCGTGCGATAGTTCTGCTGTCCTTCTTCTCAGTGTTTGGGGCATTACTATTCGGGTGCTTCTCATGACTATTCCGTTCTCGCTTTCTGGTGGTTCCTCACTGATCTTTTTAAGCACCAATAGCTCTTCTTTTTGTATTCTGTCGTCCCAGCTGTTGTTGCTGTCTACGTGCCTCCACCTTTGCTGCTTGGTCACCCTCACTATGTCTGCATCGTGAGGTCCTGTTTTGTCTCATGTTGTAGCTCTTCCATCGTTGTGGTTGCCGGTGTGATCTGTTTTAGTGCATAGTTTAGATATTCCTCCGCCATAGTTGTCATTTGAGACACTTCTGTCAGGGGATGCCTTGACTCATGGTCCTCGTCATTGTGTTCCTTTTCGTGCTTGTGTATTTTCTCATTTGAGTCTCCACATGTTGTTATCCGTTGTCATTGTGAATGGCTTCCCATAGATGAACATGGGGTAGTTTCCTTTTCCTACATCCGATATGCTTTTGCTTCCATGCACCACCACCTGTCTTGGGGATTTTTTTCTTGTTGGTGTTGTGCCAATCATGCTCCCAGTCCCACTGGGCTGGCATCTAAATTCAGTTCTGTGCACAGCCTCTGGTCAACATGTGCTAGGTGGTCTCCTGCCGTTGCAGCAGGTCTGATCTCTTTGAATGATTTGCTGTAGTCTTCGGTCCATGTGAAACTTTTACCTATTTTTGCTAACTCCCTCAGTGGTGCGCTTACGGTGGCACAGTCTTTTCCCAGTCCTTGCGGTAGCTTGTGGTATGTCTTCAATATGCTTCTTTTCTCTGACATGTTGTATGTCATGGCCATGAGACCCATTATTTGAGCTGTGATATTGCTCAGCAGGCATGGTGCTGGGACGCCGCCCTTCAGCATATGGATGTCCTCTTTGATCTTTTTGTTTTTGTACGTTAGTTCTTCTGTAAATTTTCCCATGTTTGTCACTGGTTTCTCTGACCCCCAGGTGAAAACTTCGAATCGGGACGGCCTCAATGTCGGCTTTGTCTTCATCTTTTCATACTCTGATACACACATAATGTTGCATGTTGCACCGCTGTCCAGGACGAACATTGTTTTGTGTGATCCTACTCCTATGGTCACATACTCTGTCTTCTTCATTTTTCTTTTGTCTACCAGCCATATTCTTTCTTCTTTTTTATCTTCCTCAGTTGATTCTGTGTGGACATCCGACATGCGATATAGTCGTTCAGTCTTTTCTTCTTCTTCTTCTTCACCTGATTCTAGTGATGAGCTTCTTGTTTCTGTTTCGACATGTCTGGCATGCCTGGTTGTTGACACATGTGGTCTCCCTGTTCTTCCCCTGTCATTCCTGAATTGTACTCCTTGACACATGCTGGCATAGTGATTCCTTCCATTGCATTTTCTGCACGTCTGGCCAAACGCTGGGCATGGGCCTTGATGTGGAAATTACATTCCACACCTGTAGCAAATTCCTTCAGGCTGTTTCCTCGCTGTCTGTTCATTCCTGTCTTTTTTCCACCCGCCTGCGCGATAGTTGTTTGTTATGTGGTGTGCTTGTTCCACTCAGTTGTCTTTTCCTTGCTCCATTTCCTTTGCGTGTGCTGTCTCTCTCGAGTCCGCTCTTGCTAGTGACAGGATATTCTCTAGTGACGTCGGTTCTTTTAGGATTCTTGCACGGAACCCTGTGTCACGGCAGCCCTCAATGATCCGCAGCCTTATTGCTTGTTCGTTATCAAATTTGTCAAACTCACAATGTGTCACAAGTTTTCTCAATCTTGTCGCAAAGTCATCTAGCGTTTCATCTAGTTGTTGAAACGCGATTGCGAAAGTGTATCGTTCAAAATCAACATTTCTTTGCGGGTCAAATTTGGCTGTTAAGCATTTCTTTAGTCTCTCATAGGTGGCGGTTTCCTCGGTTGGCAGTGTCACTAGAAGGTCTTCAATATCATCACTTGCTAAATTTAGCAATAAACCTAATCTCTTTGCTTCTGTTACATCAGTCGCTTCCATGTATCTCTCGAGACGTCTGATCCAATTCTCCCATCTAATTCCTATTTGTGGCTCAGACAAGTTGAATGGTAGTGGTCTTTTGTATTGTGCACTTTGTCTTTCTGCCTTAGGGTCCGCCATTTCTTCTTTTCTGTTCTCTTCTTGACACTCTTTTGTTATTTCCTCTATTATATTTTCCTTTTGTCCTCTTTTCTTTACTGCCTGTGCTTGTTTGTTTTCCTGGTGCTCAACTCAGCACTTTTTCTTTTTAGTCAGTACTTTACTGGCTTTATTTTCTCTTATTTGTCCTTATTTTCCTTTCTTTCCTTTTATTTGTTGCCTTTTTCTCTTATTTACTGTTCTTGTCTTTGCTTGTGCTTTATTGTTGCTCAACTCCGCACTTTCTGCTCCTTTTCAACTTTGCCTGCCCTTTTACCTTGACACTCTCTTGTATTAATTTGTTCTTTCTCTTACATATCCTTTAATTTCCTTTATTTACTTTATGTTCCACTTTCTTGCCTTTTTATGTGCATTATGATCCTTTTGTACCTTCAATCGGCTCTTTTTTTTCCTTTAAGTCGTCTTCGCCTGACTTATAAATGGCCGCCGCGCTGTTCTCTGCTCCTATTGGTCAATCTGCCTGACCTCAAAATGGCCGCAGTTGATCTCGCGATACTTCTGATCCAATAGGGGTGCTGCCTAACTTAAAAATGGCCGCCCGCTTTTCCTTCATGGTGATTGGTTCTCGCGCCTGACTTTAAAATGGCCGCCGAGACTCTCGCAAGAGCTCGCACCAATTTACTTTCACTTCGCGCTTTCCACACGGCGCTTACCGGAGCTAGCAGTCTTCTTTCCGCAGCGGTCGTGGTGGGCATCCACGTCGTTGCGCTTCTTCCAGGCACTTTTCCTCTTCTTTTTCTGCACAACGCGATCCAGGGTGGGCTTTTGGTTTGAAGTTGCGATGATTTATCCGATGGGCACAACGTCGAGTTCGTCAAACCTTCGTCGCCAGATGTTGTGTTCCTTAGTCCCAGAAACACGCAGGAAGCAATCGGTACGTTCAAGGATTCTTTATTTGGTTAGCATGGCAGCATAGATGTTCCCCGACGTCTTACCTCGAGGTCCTGCTCTAGAGTGTCCCTTGTCCCCTCCCTTGACCGGATGTGGTGTCCGCTGTGCCCTGGCTTCTGTCCTGTGTCCCAGGGTCCTAGTGCCCCTGTCCTGGGCACGACATCGGGGGAGGTGGTTGGGGTGACTGAGTTGGGAAAGGTGAGGGGGTTGGGGGTAGTTGAGTGCGAATACTAGCACGGCACCCATTCACAAATGGCGCCAGTACTAGAAGGTCGAGGCGACTGTGGACAAAGCAATAGACTCTGCTATCTAAATGATTCTGTTTCTTACTACATGCATTGGGGAATGCCTGTATAAACATTTGTTATGACATTTACTAATACTGCAATGTAAGTTGGCAGCAAAACAATAAAAACTGTGTTTAAAAAAATGGGTAACCATCCTGTGTTGACTGATGCTTTGTTGAGCTTCATTTATTCTTCACTATAAATGATCATTCGAATGGCAGTTGCTTCGAAAGGGCAGTGGGTGGTACTGCTTTGTGGCTATTGACCTCACCTCTGGCAGCGCCGAGGGTCGCTTGGGGCGGTGAACCAGAAGATTGTGTCCTCGATAGTGATGGAGCACGATTTTTGCAAATAAATCTGCTAGGAAAATTCCACCCATGAGTGTGTTTTAATACATTTCTAATGTGTGTGAAAAACCAAAAATACTAAACGTGCAAATTATAGAAGTACAACAGAGAAATGTGCAAAATGTGCATGTATTTGAAAGTCAGAATAAATACGAGTAGTGGAGTTAACATTAAGGAAAGTGAAACTTAATTAAAGAAATGAGAGAGAAATGTCTATCTTGTCTGTTTAATTGAAATCTTTTAATGTTTCTTGAACTGCAGGAATAAGCAACTGCAAACATGAGAAAAGCGTTTTATTCTTCTTGAAAGCTATGTAGGCCTTAGAAAATCAAATGTATTTGTTAGGGGATGTGCTAACTTTCTTATTTCTGATGTCCTTGTAAAAATTACAAATGCTTCCTTAGAATGTAGAAAACAGTAGTATTCTTTCCTATCTAGGCGAAGTTTGTAGGAAGTCAGAAAAGAAACAGTTGCAAGAAGTATGTAGAATTGAAACTAGTTTTTCATCTTCCTCTCTAGGAAGTTGTATAACTTTAGACAAAGACTGTTTAGAGAAAATTGTAAAGTCATGTCAGGAGATTTTACCTCCCAGTAGAACTGACCAATAGAAAGGCTTGAAGAGGGTTAGATTAGAAACATTTTAGAAGAAACAAAGTAGCAACACTACCATAAAGATGCTTGTGGGGGTATACAACTGTTACAACGCATTTTTTACAACGCAATACCATTACAACGCATCTTTTACAACGCAAATACTGTTACAACGCATACTTTAATAACTGAAACTGTTACAACGCTAGTACTTTTACAACGCAGGTACTTTTACAACGCATTTTTTAATGATATGTTTGGATTTAATTGATATAATTATATTTAATATAATGAGTTTTTTTTTTTAAAAAGGGTATTATAGTAATAATGTTTTATTAATATATATTACTATTTTTTACTATTACTATTTAATATGGTATTTTTTAAGTATAAATTTAATAATTTATTAATTAGAGTATTAATTTGGGTACTATAGAACTAATTTATATATATTAATCTTTTAATATAAAAAGGGATTTATTTCATAAAATTTAATTGGAAAAATGATATTATAGTATAATTTATTTATTACTATATATTACTACTTTTTTCTATAACAATGTTATATTTTATATTTGTAGTATTAATTTATTTATTTATTTATTTATTAGAGTATTAATTTGGGTACTATTGAACTAATTTATATATATTATTCTTTTTTTTTTAAAAAGGGGACTTATTTAATAACATTTAAATGGAAAAAGGGTATTATAGTATTAATTTTAAATTACTTTATATTACTATTTTTTACAATTTCATATTTTATATTTGTAGTATTAATTTATTTATTTATTAATTAGAGTATTATTTTGGATACTATTTTATATGTATTTTAAATGAGTATTAATTTTTTTAATTTATAAGGTACTTTAATATTTTTTTAATTAAAAGTTTTTTAAAACTTAATTTAATATTAGCTTTTTAAAAGAGTATTTAATTTATTAAAAATAAGGCTATAGTATTAATATATATTGTATTATTTTTCATATTTTATATCTGTAGTATTAATTTATTAATTTCTTATTTAGAGTATTAATTTGGGTACTATACAACTCTATTATATATATTATTATAATTTTAGAAAATAAGAATAAAATTGTATTAATTTATTAAAATTTAAAGGGAAATTTAGTAATAAGTTTGATTTAATATATTGTAATGTTTTTAACAAACATTTAAAAAAAAGGTACTTTACAACTAATTTATATTTATAAAAAATGAGTATATATTAATTTAATTTAAAGTGTACAAAAGTATTAATTTAAAAAAAATTAGTTTATATTTTTAAATTTATTATATTGAGAATAAATATGTTTAACAAATTTAAAAATGATGGTTCCCACGGTTTAATATTGTTTTCTATGGATACATTTGTCCTTTATTTATTTCCATGGTTTCTTGATATGTGTATAGCGGTCCGGAATAATAGTAAAGGAAAGCACAGGAAAGAATCGGAAAATAAGGGTAATGAAAGAAGAAAACAGGTAAGTAATGAAAGTAGTTAATTTACATGAAAATTGTATATAAAATAAAAAATGCATAACAAAATAATAACAAGAAATCAGTGCTTAAATAAGTTTAGTTTTTATTTTAGTAGTGACAAATAAATTGAAAAAAAACATCCAGTTTTTAATAATTTAATGTATATTTTTGTACATTTTTAAATATAATGGAAAAATATATATAAAAAATTACTTTATTACAATATATGTAATATATATAAATGTACAGTAGTCCTTTCTTTATCGTTGCAGCACATTTTGACGTCATGACGTTTACGTGAGCGTCATCGGCCATTTTGTGGAGTATCGGAGCAGGAAGCAGCTGGAAGCTGATCTACGTCCAGGTAGGAAACAACTTAAACCTTAAATAATAATTTTATTGAAAAAAAGATTAACATTTAATGTAAGGATAGGATAAGTTGAGGTTGCTCGAATTGTAAACAATGTAAATAAGAAGACATGTCGCTACCCGTATTTCTAGAATATGCCTGTGTTGGGTCGGAGGGTGGGGGAAGATCGGAAACTTAATTTTAGGAAGAATTAGTTGTATTTAATGAAGAATAAGTGATTTAGACTGTATGTATTATAAATTCGAAATTGTTTGGTATGCAATGTATTAAAATGCATTTTCGATCGAATATAAAGTTTTGCAAAAAGACGTTTGAGAAAGTTAGTTTCACGTAATTGTTGATAAAACATAAATCGATAGTAAACAGTGATATTTTCTATGTGGTTTTCGTGATTTGTGGAAAAGGAATATGATTTTTTGTTTCGAAGTGTTGTATAATGTGGAAAAAAAGACATTATGAAAGGCCGAATTGTTTGTCACTCTTTTTTGATAAATAAGGTGTAGCTTATATTTATGGTTTATATTTGAGTTACTAAATTTTGATTAAAAAAATCCGATTTTGCTACTTTCTTGTTCTGTTGATTTTTAAGCGTTGACAATTCATTCCAAAAAAAGATTGTACATATTAAATGTCGAATTGTTTTTCACTCTTTTTAGAAAAATAAGGTGAAGCTTATATTTATGGTTTATATTTGAGTTACTACATTTTGATTAAAAAAAATCCGATTTTGCTACTTTCTTGCTGTTTTGATTATTAAGCGTTGACAATTCAATCCAAATAAAGATTGTACTAGAAATTTGTTTTTGAAAAATTTCAAGAAGTATAAAATGTAATGAATACATTTGCAGTTGAGAATTTGGGTATGTTTTTAAATGGTAATCAATATGTTTAATTCGTTTGATTACAAAAATGTGAATATATTTTCAAAAAAAAAAAATTGGATGTGGTGTTTTAACACATTAAAAAAAAGGAAATTGGTTTAAATTAAACCAAAAAATGTAAATCTAATCTTTTTGCTGACTTTTAAATTTTAGAAAAATGGTTTGATTGGTACAAAAATAAAGAGGTTTTGTTCAAGAACATAGAAGATTTTTGAAAACTATGTTTTGAAAAATTAGGCAAAATAATTTGCCAATATCGGTAATATCATTGAAATATCAAGTTTTACTTCTTTTAGAAATAGTTTTATCAACAATTGTATGGTGTAGACTGGAAAGAAGAAGAGTATAAGCTATCAAAAATGCATTTACAACTTTTGCAAAGTAATGTGGAAAAGATTAGCAATAATGCAATACATTTTGTTTGCTAATAATCTTTTCAAATTAATCAAATATATTTATTTTAAAAAGTAAAAAAATATTTTTCGTTGTAAGGGGATGATTATTAAATTGTTTTAAAAAATTATAGTTTTTAAAAATTAAATTTAATAAAAAGATAGGTGACCCAACATATAATTTAGAATTTTTTTTACAAAAAATGTTTTTTGCCAATTAAAATTAAAAAGGGAGTAAATTTAGAGCAAAGCAGGAAAGTAATGTGAATATGTGTTTAAAAAGAAAGGATGTTAGCAAGATTCTCAAGGTAATCTAAAGCCACACACAACGAAAACTGTTGTATAAGTCCCAATAGTCGTTCAGACATTTCCTTAGTTCTTTGAGTAATCCATGAGTTTAGAGTACCTGTGAGAGTTTGTGATATTCTCATTTCTTGAAAACTTTGCTCCTTCTTCAAAGTTTCAAGAAATGAATAGAAATTCGGGTGGGGTTTTCAATTACATGATTGAAGGAGTTATGCCATCCCTCAATGGCATTATTTGTTTTAGCCTCTCCCTGTAGGCAACTCGAATAACAGTTCCACCAATCCACATGGAAACGTGGCTTCCTCCTGCGACCCGATCTGCCTAGGTGTCCATTCCATGTGTCTTCCATATAATTTAGAATTGGTGCCAATTTATCTTCGTTTGTTAAATAATATTCAGATTCTGTAATGGCAGTGTAGTACTCGTCTACACTTTCGGGAGGGACAAAACAAAGAGCTGTTAGTTTTTTTAATTCGACTTGAAGTTTGCTGTCTGCTGAGTATTCTGTAACTAAGGGTGTTTTCTGTAATTTACGCCAGAATGCCTGGGAAAAATGGAAAAAACACCCCTGAATTTGGGTATCTGTGTACATTTTGTTGATCACATTGATCATGCTCAATTCAAAATCCATTATTATATTCCTAGGGCTTTGGTTAGTTTTAGATTTAATCACAGTTAAAAATTCTGTGTAAGTTGCAGGAGTCTTATCAGGCAGCAAACTATACACTAGGGGTATTACACTATTGTTTATTTTTGCGTGTATAGTATAAATTTGGGTGAATGGATGGGGCGTGCTTTTAAACGTCCCATCCATCATCCAAATTTCACTACTTTCAAGCTTTAAAAGGTTGCGGGGAGTACTAAAAATTAAGATACGCTTTTGAGGGTTTTCATTATCATGCAGAAGGAAAGGTTCATTAGCAAAAGAAATAGTAAGTTCGTGTGGAATATTTATATCAGAAAAGCTATGTGGAGTATTAATTTGAGTATTACTTGCCTGCTTTTGACGTTGTATAATTCTACGCAAATTATGAATGGTAGGCATATTACTAGCAACATGGGTAGGGACATGCTGAGCAACCTCTCTCAAAATGGATCCTGTGGAATCATTGGAGGTGCTTGCAATAACTTTCATCTCATTGACTGTTTCTCTTACATCAACTTCCATTGCAGAGGCAGAGTGGTTATGGTCGGTTGTTCTTACAATAATGTCATCGACCGTAACCGCTCTGCCGCTGCAGCGGGTTGTAAATTATTGCACGCATCTCCAATGATTCCGTGGAAAACTTATCCTTTCCTTACAATAAATGTAACCTGCATGATTAAGGAGTCGGGTTCCTTTCCTGGACTTGATATATTTAGCGGTAGGATGTGTAGACATTTTTTGAAAAGAAAAATAAATGATATTAAATTTTTGGTAAACATTTCATAATTGTAATTTCTGTAGCATTTACAAATATGTTGTGTTTAGTATATGAAATTTGTGTTAGATTACTGCAGAATATACTCATAGATTGCTGGTATCTTTAGTACTGAACCACTATCAAAGATTAAAAATTGATTTTTAAAGGTTTTACTTTTCAGGTTTTACCCTACTGTCTTAGTAAGTTTTCAATTGAAGCAGTTACTTAGTATATTATTTTAATTCTGTATACTATCCAGCACTTTCCCTACTGCAGCACTTACCCGGAGTTGGAATAGCACTTTCCCTACTGCAGCACTTACCCAGAGTTGGAATAGTAATTTATACCTCTATACTATCCAGCACTTTCCCTACTGCAGCACTTACTTGGAGTTGGAATAGTACTTTATACCTCTAGACTATCCAGCACTTTCTCTACCGCAGCACTTACCCATGGTTGGAATAGTAAATTATATCTCTATACTATCCAGCACTTTCCCTACTGCAGCACTTACTTGGAGTTGGAATAGTACTTTATACCTCTAGACTATCCAGCACTTTCTCTACCGCAGCACTTACCTAGAGCTGGAATAGTAATTTATACCTCTATACTATCCAGCACTTTCCCTACTGCAGCACTTACTTGGAGTTGGAATAGTACTTTATACCTCTATACTATCCAGCACGTTCCCTACTGCAGCACTTACTTGGAGCTGGAATAGTACTTTATACCACTGGACTATCCAGCACTTTCTCTACTGCAGCACTTACTTTGAGTTGGAATAGTAAATTATATCTCTATACTATCCAGCACTTTCCCTAATGCAGCACTTACCCAGAGTTGGAATAGTAATTTACACCTCTATACTATCCAGCACTTTCCCTACTGCAGCACTTACTTGGAGTTGGAATAGTACTTTATACCTCTATACTATCCAGCACTTTCCCTACTGCAGCACTTACTTGGAGTTGGAATAGTACTTTATACCTCTATACTATCCAGCACTTTCCCTACTGCAGCACTTACCCGGAATTGGAATAGTACATTATATCTCTATACTATCCAGCACTTTCCCTAATGCAGCACTTACCCAGAGTTGGAATAGTAATTTATACCTCTATACTATCCAGCACTTTCCCTACTGCAGCACTTACTTGGAGTTGGAATAGTACTTTATACCTCTAGACTATCCAGCACTTTCCCTACCGCTGCACTTACCCAGAGTTGGAATAGTAATTTATACCTCTAGACTATCCAGCACTTTCCCTACTGCAGCACTTACCCGGAGTTGGAATAGTAATTTATACATCTATACTATCCAGCACTTTCCCTACTGCAGCACTTACTTGGAGTTGGAATAGTAATTTAAACCTCTAGATTATCCAGCACTTTCCCTACTGCAGCACTTATCCAGAGTTGGAATAGTAATTTATATCTCTATACTATCCAGCACTTTCCCTACTACAGCACTTACCCGGATTTGGAATAGTAATTTAAACCTCTAGACTATCCAGCACTTTCCATACTGCAGCACTTACCCAGAGTAGGAATAGTAAATTATATCTCTATACTATCCTGCACTTTCCCTACTGCAGCACTTACCCGGATTGGAATAGTCATATATACCTCTACACTATCCCGCACTTTCCCTACTACAGCACTTACTTGGATTCGGAATAGTAATTCATACCTCTATACTATCCAGCACTTTCTCTACTGCTGCACTTACCAGAATTTGGAATAGATATTTAAACCTCTTTACTATTCTGGACTTTTTTGACTGTAGCACTTATGTGGAATTTAAATAGCAATTTATACGTTTACATTCTTCAGATTATACCTACTGTAGAACTTAATTGTGTTTTTTTCTGTGTAGCTACATTTTTTTTAGTTATTTATATAAATTTACAATTTGCATGCATGTACTATTGTTATGTGTATTATTTATGTTGAATTTCACTTACTTTTGAAAATGGAGATGTTTTCACTTGAAACGTGTAATTGATGTAGTTCTTTCCTTTAGCTGTTGTATTTCAGGATATTGCTTTTGGTGGGTAGTACACTGGAAATAATATATGGAAAAAAAAATGTGACTTATGCTTTCTGATTAATTGAGACTATTTAAAAGTACATTGTTTACATGTTTTTCTATTTATTAATAATTTTATTGATGTTCAGTGATAGTTAGATAATATTTAAAAGATGTTAGAATTACAAAATTATACCTCTGTTCTATCCAGCACTTTCCCTACTTCAGTACCTACCAGGAGTTAGAATAGTCATTTTACCTCTACATTTACCTCTATACTATCCAGCACTTTCCCTACTGCAGCACTTACCCGGAATTGGAATAGTAATTGATACCACTATACTATAAAAGGTGTTGAAATTATCGCCGTTTTATCAGCAGGAAACTGCAGATAAAACTGCGATAATGGACTTGATAATACGCCCTTGTTAATTCCCATTGAAGCCCATGTTCTGATGTTAACATGGGCTTCTATGGGTATTAACAAGGGTGTATTATCAAGTCCACTATCGCCGTTTTATCGGCAGTTTCCTGCCGATAAAACGGCGATAATTTTAACACCGGTCCTTGATAATATGCCCCTTGGTATTTATTGTCTTTGAAGTCCAACTCCACCGAAGCCGGTTTGAGAGTGCTGTGCAAGGCAGTGATCCAGGCTTTGTCTGGGATAACGAGGGGCATATTAGCAAGAAGCTCGTTAAAATTATCGCCTTTTTAGCGGCAGGAAACTGCCGCTAAAACGGCGATAATGGGCTTGCTAATATGCGTTATAGAATTTCAATAGAAGCCCAGGTTAGATGTGCAGGACATCTAACCTGGGCTTCTATTGGAATTCTATAATGCATATTAGCAAGCCCATTATCGCTGTTTTAGCGGCAGTTTCTTGCTGCTAAAACAGCGAGAATTTTAACGAGCTTCTTGCTAATATGCCCCTTAGTTCTATTTGGATGGAGAAGTGCATTGCTCCTAGCGTGTGCAGTGGTAAGGAAGATAGAAATATGGAGGGTGCACAGGGGAGTGAATAAGACAGGCCGCCGACAGCAGGTAAATTACGTCTGTATTTGTATTTTTACCTGCCCCAAGCGGACCCACCTGTTGCTTACCCCTATTCTAGTGTTTCCGCCAAACTGAGGGCAGTGGAGGTACGCGCCAGCGTCCAATTTCTGGGAATCACCGCGCATTGTGGAATGTTGCGGCCTGCGCCAAGTAGGTCCATTGAAGTGCACAGCCAGTTGTGAGACGGAAAAGCTTCGAGTTGCTCGGATCTGTGGGGCTATTTCACTCAGCCGTTCGGCTCTCTGCGCCGCCCATTCATCACTTGGAAACTGATGGCACTGTGAGATGTACCTTATCCTTCCCCAAGTGAGTCGGCCATACCATCTTGAATCACCTGATCTCTTCTAATCTCAACAGTTAAGCAGGGTTGAGCCTGGTTAGTACCTGGGTGGGAGACCCCAGGAATACCAGGTGCTGTTCGCTACAAACAAGAACGATAGCAAAGCTTCCTTTGATTAGTAATAATGATTAATAATTAGAGGACACAAGGAGCAGGAAGTCATTATACAAACAAAGGAATACGACTTTGTTTAAAGGTACTATTTAGTGTCATGAAGAAGTAATAATGTGCAAGGTGGCCTTTTATCCAAATATGGGCACCGCCCGGTTTGTGTTTTTAGCCATATGTCTTCCTATTGGTCTCTTGCCTAGTCCTGTATAGTTAAAGTTCATATTCAGTGCTTAGTTTGTAAACATTTAAGTGCCAAGGCCCTTGCCAGAAGGTTACGGCAACTTAAACTATCCATTGTTTCTGCCAATGACAGTACCAAGACAACTACTAACCCTCACATTTATGCAGGTGTTGCAATTCATACTATTCCATTCCCCCAAAGCTCTAAGAATGGCTTGTGTGGCAGCTATTAATTAATGTTAATGTATATTGAATAATGGTCAGTTGCTGTTGTGATCATCCCTATTTCGGGAGCCTGCTCTGCCATGGGGCTGACTGTCATAAGTGAGGGAGCTGACAATTAAGTTCCGATGCCAAGCACCAGAAACCACCAGCCCCTATCAACCATAAGACTCGATATTTCATTTTCACAGGAGAATGGGCATTTATGGGCTCATTAGCACCTGATTAGATTTAATTAGTAGGGATAATTAAAGCATACCCATTGACAACACCAGTACCAAGGAGCTATAGCTCAATGGTAAGTCTTGTGCCTCTGGTGGCAAAGGCTCTCACAGGACAAGGGTTCGAATGCTGTCAAAGTGTCCTAAGGGGGTACATTTTGGTAAAGAGTGTCTCAGCTCTAGCTGATGAGAAATCGCTAAGCCAGTGATTCGATTAATTTGATTATCTGGGTAGGATTAATGTTCACATTTCACCATTCCCCATCTGCTCTACATCATGGGGAGCATTTAGACAGCCGGTGCACAAGTTGCTTTTCTGCTGACCACTAAACCCAATGTTGTCTGGAAAATGGGGAAAGTATTCAACCAGACCTTGGGACTGAACTACATTAGGGAATTTATGTGCCTTGCATATATTCATACCAGAGTTCCTTTTCCATAGTTATTGGCCATTGCCTTAGAACAAACCACTGTGCCGCTGCAGGTCATTTTTAAGTAGAAGATGGGGTAAAAGTTAAACGTATAAACGCACAATAGACTGCAGCAATGCACTACCATTAGGGACCTCGATAAGGAAAGTCAACAGGCTTCAAGTGGTGCAGGATTCCGCAATGGGAACATTATTGCCTTAAAATGGTACACCTGTCCATAGTCAAACGAAGTCTACATCAAATCCGGGTAGCAGTCTGAATACAATTTAATGTGCTCACGTCAACACACAAATGTTTCTTGGCAATCTTCACACTACCTAAACCACAGCCTTACACCATATTTTTGTAAAAGAATGGTGGGATCCGCAGGTAAATATCCCTTGATGCTCCCCAGGAAGGTTAGCCAAAGGAAGGAGCGAAGACTTTCCTGGTGGCACCAGCGCATTATGGACCTCTTTATTAGAGGACTGGGAGAGTATCCAACATGTTGTGTCTTTGAAAAGGCTCTCAAGAATTATTTACTTGTGTGCCACCACTTGGCTCAGATTGAGCGAGCGCATAATCACTCCAGGATGGAGAATCCAGAGTCTTATCAAATTGACTATTGCACATGTTACAGGCTTATGTATAACAGTCGCCCTTTAGAAGAAGGCAACTAGCAATGAAAGATCGCATCACAGTTCGCACTGGCTTGCTTAACTTCCTGTTCCATAGGGACTCTTAAAGTATCAGCTAACAATGTTGCAACAAAGGAAGTGTATTTTGGTACTTGTGGTGTCAAACTTATCCCATGGGACAGGCCCCTTCTACACATTGTAAGGTCAGGGTTGGTGGTGAGCATCAAGTGCCCAAATTAACCCAATGGGCCAGTTGCTACCGGTCAGCTTTATGCTGTTCCGGGACTCATGTTACCCCCCTGACAAAATTAAGGAGGGTAATTTCATTCTCACTAGTGCCTGTAAGCGTTACATACCCAAATAGCGCTATTACTGTCCAACTTCTCAACACCAGAAAATCTACCTAGGCGTTCCTATTCCTTGGGCCATGTTGTTGATTAACACTCTCTAATGCACGGGTTCTAAGGTTAGGGGCTGCCAACCCTTGGGTTGGTACCACAGCTAGTTTAGAAAATCAAAACATTTCAGTAGATTCAGGAAATATACATGCATAAAATCAGCAAACATTAAAAGCTAAAACACTTGTGAAATGCAAATAGATCTGATGGGGGGTGGCGGCGGGTAGGAGAGAAGGGTTTTTCTTTGCTAGCCTTACATTAACCGCTGGGAACAGATTGAACACATCAAAGGAAGCTAGTATGGATGATGGGTGGCCCCAGGTGTCAGTGACGCACAAATATTATGCAGATATATCTGCAGGTGGCATCCACCCATTATTGATCGATATAATTGGCCTTTTCACCCACTAAAGACTAGTTCACCCTACTTTTCAGTGTCACCCACATAGGAGCAGAGCTTCACCCTGAGGCAGGAAAGGGGATTGTTAAGCAGGAGTCTGAAAGCGCCTCATGCGCCTTTAGATGATGTAGATACAATGGGCTTGCACTGTTTCTGTATAAGTAATGAAATTTAGTCTATCTTCTGTCAATTTTCTCTTCCATCAGGTCACATGGCTACAGGTAGTGCACGGATCCATGGTCATGCTTTCAGGTGGCACACTAGGTCAACTCTTGTCCAGAACCAGTTTAGCGGACAGGCTAGAGAAGTGGGTCTTCGGTTCTCCTGGACTGTGAGAGGCAGTCTTTGCTTGGATGGCCTATGCTAGCATGTTCCTGAGGTCGCAAGAATGGGGCTACAGCCACCAGCAGTCGTCATCCTCTATATTTGTGGCAGTGATTGGCAAAGTTAGAAGACATGCCTTATTTCAGAACTTAGAGTGTGCTGACTTGATCATAGCATGGCCTCACGTCATCCTAAGGACCACTCTTGAGACCAGGTCCAGAGTGCCCGAAAAAATTGTCCAGGCCCCTCGAAAGCAGAACAGTTGTCATTTCACAGGGATGTGATTTCATTTGTCAGTCCAGGCAACGAGTTGCATATGGAGGACTGGCTAGCATTTGCTCCATGGCATTTCTTGCAGCACTAAGCAACAGTCTTGGGGAGGCCTTGTTCGTTGGGTAACCACCCAGTCCTGTGGTAGTGCAGGAGTCATGTTTGGCCACAAAAACAGGTAGACAACCTTGGCAACAAGAATATAAGTGTAGGCAAATTCAAGATGGAATCGGGTTTCGAGCCTTTAGCTCAAGCCAGTACAGGGGTACTTTGGTCTCTACTGAAAGGCTGGGGACGCCCGCTACCGGGATTGTCCATAGCCAGCCAGGGTACTCCATTACACAGCCCTGGGGATACGGGGGGATAGTGGCTGTGCCAGGGGACCAAGGTATGGTCTTGTTGGCAGGACCCATCTCACCAATGGGTGCCAGTGGGAATCCCTGTATTGGGTGGCTCTGGCATGGTTGTTTGGAGGGCCAGCTGTTATGCTGGTCCAGGCTCCCTCTGTCTTGAGGGACCAGGTGAGTTTGCCTTGTAGAGGATAACGTATGGAGGGACCAGCGGGGTTTTTGTCCTGTGTCCAAGTTAATTGAAGCAGTCAATCCCACAATGGCCTGAGGGGTGGTCAACCATGACCCCTTTGGTTTTACTTGCTAGGAAATGTATTAGCTATGGAGTATTTGCTAGGAAATTTAATGTATTAGTTATGTCCATGAGATAATCATAATGCTGTTCTGTTCATATTGTAACTTTATATGAAAATGTGAAAACTAACATTTTTTCATGTTTATGAGGTGTAATAAATACAGTCAGAGAATGGTATATTCTCTCACTCAAGTATAGCTTGCATTGGCTCCTTTTGTGTAATCTTCTATATGGTTATGAGTGTGTAATGTATGTCAGTTTGAGATATGACAGGTCTCGCTGCAGTCCCCCACCTTTCAAGAGCCCTGGTGGCTTATTTACAAGCCCCTTGCCCCGCCTGTGCGTCACTTTTAACCCCTTCCATGCTGGTGACGAACCCCAGCCGTCATGCACTACGGTGCTCGTGTGCTGATGACGGCTGGGGTTCGTCACGGCCCGCCCGTGTTCGTCCGGCGGCCGCACACGGGGGAAATCGCGGCCGCACGGAAGGGGTTAACATGGGAATTAGTGACGCACCAGAGGCACAAAGAGCTAGTAAATAAGCCCCCTTGTGTCTGGAATCCTGATACACTAATTTAATGACAAAGGGTTGCTGCTGCCTTCTGTAGGCATAAGCTGAATATAGCCAAGATTCAGGGCTCCCAGGCCAGAAGGAAACTGCGAGTGACCGAGCCTCGAGCACCTGCAAAATGAACAGCTTTTATGGTGAAGGCACAGAGAGGACCCAGGCACCGGAACTTCCAAATTCCTATCAGTCGAAGCTCGTCACTGCACCATAAAAACCCCATCATCACCTATATCAAGCATTGCTAACGTCAACCTGTCTCCAGTTATATGATATAAGCTTAGTGCCAGTGTGCAAATTACAGGCCTTTATACCTTGTGTGTGAAATGACCCCAAAGAAACCAATATTCATAGATATTGCCTATCCGAATGCTTTTAATTTGCCACACTGCGCCAAATTCCTAGCAGTCACTTAAGAGCAGGGTACCGTACCTTAAGCTGATGGTTGCCCGGGTATTAGGGACACTCAGATTCGACCAGAAACTGCTATCAGAGGGCGCATTTTGGTAAATAAAGTAATAGTTGTTCCCAGCTCAGCCACGCTTCTGTTTGCTAGAAAGGCATGCCAAGGAAACCTTTTTTTTATGGTCGATAGACACAACTGAGACACTAAGGGGCAAATTTACAAGGTCTGGCGCATCTCTGCAAATCAGCAGGGATGCGCCAGAACACTTGCGACCCGCAAAACCACCTGTGCGCTACCACTGATGCGCCGCTTTTATAATGCGGCGCACCGTGGTGCACGGATGGGCAGATGCGTGTCGCATCCCACGGTGGAAATGTGGAGCATTTCTGGAGTCACGTCGCAAGTGCGACGCGGCTCCAGCTAGGCTCGGGGGTGCCCTATGCCTAACATGCTGCATCAATCCTTACGCCAGCTTCAAGCAGGTGCAGGGTTTTGACGCAGCATGCCCGTAAAAGTTACTCAGTGATTCAAGCAAGCCGGGCCGAAGAAGGCTGAAATGCCAGAAACCGGTCCCCAGTAGCTTGTCTCCTTTCTGGTGAAGAATTGGCTTGGTAGTTTAGTCTGCCCTGTTCCCATGATGCACTGGGCCAGGGACAGACTGATTTGCATATAGCCAGGTTCTGAGCTGGGATGGTGCAGTGAGATAAATAACGGTGATGGATCAAGCCCTGATCTTTGGACTGGGTAAGAGTGGTCTGCTTAATTCAGACACTCTGTTCATCACCACCCCCTTTTCTAAATCGTTTTTGGCCACTATAGGTGTGGCAGGGTATACTCAGACATGAGTCCCTTTCTCACTGCACCATCAGGATTCAAGCAAGCCGGGCCGAAGAAGGCTGAAATACCAGAAACCGGTCCCCGGTAGCTTGTCTCCTTTCTGGTGAAGAATTGGCTTGGTAGTTTAGTCTGCCCTGTTCCCATGATGCACTGGGCCAGGGACAGACTGATTTGCATATAGCCAGGTTCTGAGCTGGGATGGTGCAGTGAGATAAATAACGGTGATGGATCAAGCCCTGATCTTTGGACTGGGTAAGAGTGGTCTGCTTAATTCAGACACTCTGTTCATCACCACCCCCTTTTCTAAATCGTTTTTGGCCACTATAGGTGTGGCAGGGTATACTCAGACATGAGTCCCTTTCTCACTGCACCATCAGGATTCAAGCAAGCCGGGCCGAAGAAGGCTGAAATGCCAGAAACCGGTCCCCGGTAGCTTGTCTCCTTTCTGGTGAAGAATTGGCTTGGTAGTTTAGTCTGCCCTGTTCCCATGATGCACTGGGCCAGGGACAGACTGATTTGCATATAGCCAGGTTCTGAGCTGGGATGGTGCAGTGAGATAAATAACGGTGATAGATCAAGCCCTGATCTTTGGACTGGGTAAGAGTGGTCTGCTTAATTCAGACACTCTGTTCATCACCACCCCCTTTTCTAAATCTATGCCTAACATGCTGCATCAATCCTTACGCCTGCTTCAAGCAGGTGCAGGGTTTTGACGCAGCATGCCCGTAAAAGTTACTCAGTGAAATCTTTTAGATTTCACTGCATCATGTTTACGAGGTGTACCTGCGAGGGAACGCCCACCCTGCACTGTAATGCCCACATGAAACCTGACGTGGGTTTCATGTGGCGCAGGGGTTTACAACGTGACGCATCTCCCTAGATGCGTCACATTGTAAATACAGCGCAACATTGCGCATGATTTACGTCGCCGCTGCGCCACAGATGTGATGCAACATCGGCGTAAATGTGTCGTAAGGGGCTTGTAAATCTGCCCCAAAAAGTTCCTTAGCGCCCTGCTGAACAGTATGTGCACCCCTATCACTTTTACAGTGTCTGCGCATCTGACGAATAGCAAGCAGCCGCTTACACCCTGGCTAAATTAAGATGGCCGCAACCATGAGCGCCCATGTTACAATGCAGGAAAGGTAAGCCGAGTGGAACCACTGTAGACTGGATGACAGTGAAACCTTGCAACACCATTCTTACCCCCCCCCGCTCTATTTTGTGGAGCTGCCGTACTTCTGCTAACTAGCCTTTCAACCTATAAAGCAACGAAAACAAAACCTCTAAGGTGAGCAGATAGTTTAATAAATCAGCACCATATTTGGATAATTCACTTGGCCGAAATATGGCTTTTTATAATATATATTTTTTATTCTGATAAGCTCTGTGCAGTGCATCTTTCATGCATTGAATGCTATGCAGTGTATTTGACAAGACCATTGTCCCATTCAGTGTGCCAGCGCGAACAAGTGCGCCCTGCTGGCAGGTTGGAAACTCTGCATGCTGTTGGTCACTCTGGCAGGTGTCGGCCGGGGTTGTGCTCATCAAGAGGGTCCCAGGCAGAGCTCAAAAGCCCGGATAGGAGGAGAAATGTCCATTGCATTCTACGAGCTGTACTGGGTTTAAGGCGGGGGCGGGGGGGGTCATGGATGCAGACAGAGGTGGACTGTGCTATATGTTAACCAGGTCTTTAAGTGGGGGGGGGGGGTCTGAGAAATTTGCCACGCCACTTTTAGAGCACCCACAGTTTTTTTCCCACTTAAAGCCCTGATGTTAACCCTTCTCCCAGTCCTAACTCATTAGTCCCGCGGTCACTGAGGAGCAACGTGTGCTACGAGATATGGCAGTGGGGAGACAGCAGTGGCACAATGATTCAGCATGCTACACCTTTACCTGGACAGCATCTAAAGAGAACACGCAGTGTCAAAGCCAACAGGTCTAAGCAATGCGAGCTCTATTAGCAGTGGTGGCTGCCACCAAGTATCATTGCAGGGTGGAGGGATAGGAAAATACCTTTTTAAAAATGACTTACCTTGCTTAAGGCCTCATCTTGCGTCATCCTCTTCTGTTCCTGCTTGAAGCAGAAAGCACAAGCACTCTCCACTAGCCAATCACAATGTTGCAATGCAGCATTGTGATTGGTCTAAGGGTTTGGTTCTGTGCTCAGACAGGCAGTTGGAGCCTGTGCATGTTCCTCACCAAGCTGTACAAGTATGTATTAGTGGGAAACATGCAAAGTACGCATGACCGTTTGGCCGGGCCAAGGCAGCTGGCCAAGCAGTCATGCCCACTCAAGTGCCTTCCAATCCTCCCCTTGCTGGCCATGACACAGCCAAGCCCGCCCTGTAAACTGGAAAAATAAAGTGATAATAGCCTAGGGCCCAATTCACAGAACTAACTTAAGACAAAATCCTAAACTTACTACCACTTTGGTATTCACAGAAGGCACTTACTCATTTCAGTATTCACAGTATTCTTAACTTTAGGACTCCTAAATGCCTTCTGTGAATACCGAAAGTCTTAAAGTTAGGATTTTTCTCAGTTTAGGAGTAGTAAAGTTAGGACTTCTAACTTTAGGACTCCTAAATGCCTGCTGTGAATACCGAAAGTCTTAAAGTTAGGGTTTTTCTCAGTTTAGGAGTTGTGAAGTTAAGACTCCTAACTTCAGGACTCCTAAACTGAGAAAAATCCTAACTTTAAGACTTTCGGTATTCACAGAAGGCATTAAGGAGTCCTAAAGTTAGGAGTCCTAACTTCTGTGAATACCGAAACGAGTAAGTGCCTTCCGTGAATACCAAAATGAGTAAGTGCCTTCTGTGAATACCAAAATAGTAGTAAGTTTAGGATTCTGTCTTAAGTTAGTTCTGTGAATCGAGCCCACAGTGTTATTATCATTTTCTCTTATCTACTGCTCAAAATGCAGTGGGGCGATGCTCCGCTGCTGTCTATTAGGTTTGTGAATGTGAATATGTTTCAGCATTGCATGGCCAGATGGTAAGTGTTCCCCAGGCAGATGCAGCAACCAAGCACCATAGCTGATGAGCCATAACTCCTTTGTGTAATCACTGACATAAACACCGGCGTTGGTACCACCCCATGAGGCACTTACCCTGTTAGTGTAGGTGAGGGAGATAATGCACATGTGTCTCGGAAGGAGGTGGACAGTGGGTGGCGCTGCAGTGACGAGCAAGTGCAGGACTGCTATAAGGAAGAGTGCAAACTGCCATAGAGAAGAAATTACACAGTAAGAGAACTGCCATAGAGAAGAGTTGAAGGAATAGTAGCAAGATGCCATGGAGTGCAGCAGCTAGAAGAGAACTGCTATAGCGATCAGAGTGCAAATCAGGAGCAAGACTGCAATACAGTGGTTGGTTTGTGGGTGGAGATTTCTGAGCCAATTTCAACAATGCGGGGTGTGGGCATGCAGCAGCTAGGTGGGGGCCTGGAAAAGCAATAAAAATTGCCCATTGATGAGGAGAGTCATAGCGGTCTCACAGCGCTGCCTGATAGCGGTGCATGCAAGGGTGATGTTACGCCTCCTTCCGGCAGAAGGTGTGTTGGCAGCATGCCTGCTGCACTTTGTAGTGGCAAAACGTGTCAGAAAAAGAAGCATTGGAGCTGACCTTCGAAGAAGAAGCGCCCCTGGAAGCCCTACTTTAAGCTTTCATGGGAGGAGAAGCAACAGCTGGAGAAACGTGAGACCCAGCGGGCTGATCGCCTCCATCCCAAGATGTTTGCTAATTTTAGAATAAGCAGCGAAGCGGGAGGGTGTTGGGGCACGGAACAGACGCTCTGTGAAAACAGCGTCTGAAGTTTGATCTCAGTCTTTGAATACTCAGCAATGTGACGAGATAACAACATGATTTACAGCCCTGCTTAAAACAGTGCTTGGAGATAGTGAAAATTCAAGCACTCCTGACGAGGGCTGTGAAACAAAGAAAAAAAGTTTCTAAAATGGTCATTAAATGAGAAAAGTGGATGGAAAGTAGTACTTGGTCCCTACCCTTGGGGAGGGCTAAACACCACAGGAAGAGGCATGAAGCATACATGCCTAGGGCACATGGAGAGAAAGAATAGAGGAGCAACGATAGAGCCAGCAAATGAGAAGCCTATGGGCGGGCCGAAGTCCACAATGTAGATACAGCATGTCTCGAGACTTAAAAGGGGTCAGGAATCGTTACGCTCCATTGTCCGGGGTTGGAGCACTATCCTCTCAAGACTGTGAATATTCTCTGCTCACCTTGCACATGCACTAATACTGACAATGCCAGGACTACACTAACCAGTGCCACCAAACTCCACACCACATAAAACAGATTTGGGCACAACATTCACAGTCAGCACATCCTTGCCAACCAATGTAGGGTCAATGTTGACTGCTTGAGTCCCATCACATAGCAACTCTCTGGGAACATCTTTCTTTCTAAAAATAATTAAGAGTCTACATTAGTAATAACAACTGTACCTTGATCCATTGCCTACAGTGAAACAACAGCAACATGTGTGGTCAGCAACTGATCGCTGGCCCCAGTGTCAGCCTTTAGGCTTTGGGAGTGGGGGGCCATCCTTCCTCCTGGTATTACTTCCTTTAAAAAGGCCAATCTCGAGCATGGGTTTTTCTGAGTCAAGGTATGACAGCTACCTGAGGTGCGTATGCTCCCCGCTTCCATGCCTCACACTCCCCTTATTACTACTTCCCAATTCCTTTATGTCCTGGAGCCCTAGGAGAGTGTCAACCACTGTACTCTCATGGTCCGGCTTCGCCTCCCTAGCCAGCTCTTCTTCTTGCTTGGCTGTCTGCAGAGCCAGAAAAGCCTATAATGATATGGCCCCAAAACTAGTACCCTGACCAGAACCAGGGGAAGTTACGTTATCGCACAGTGCCTTGACCACAGAACATGCCCCACAGGCATCTTTATGTGTTTGTGGAAAGTGGGAAATTGAGCAGAGACTTGGACCGAATTCTAATGTGTGGGACCAATAAAATAAATTAATGAAAATGATAAGGAATGGCACGCTGTTTGCCGCTTGCTGTGCTGGGCTCTGCAGGGGGTTCACTTCTGCCTGGAAACCCTGGTGGGACCATAGTCTTAGGGATCAACTTGGCCAGTTTTCTCAACCTTGCCCTATCTCCTGCACGTGACAGCTTCTACACCTGCAACAACCTGGGAACTACAAGTCCCAGGGTGCAACTTTCCATCAGCCAGGTGTGCTAAACGAGGGGGTGGCACTGAGTCATCACTGCACGTAAAGCGCCGCCTCGCCTTCGCAGCACGGGCGGCACCCGGGCAAAGCCTGGGCCAAGGGTGGGCCCGTCTGCGCCTGGCAGCGACCGGAGGAGGCCGGGCTGGGCGAGACCCCTTGGCTGTTCATAGTGCGTAATTCGCAAAGCGTGCTTTGGAGTCCGAGACCCCGGATGGAATTCAGCCAACACAGTAAGCAAGGTACCTTTTAAGTAGGGGTGGGCGGAATTTGCGTAATCGTGTTACGCCAATCTCTGCGAAACGATAAAAAATCTCCGCGAACACGCAGAAATTCCGTGAACATACGGAATTGCTTGTTCGGGGTGCTTTTTTACTGTTCGCAATAGACGCGAAGAAGCAAAAACTTTCGCGAAGTCACAGAATGCAGAATTTTGGGAAATTTTGCGTTCTCCGCGGAACGCGAAATTACCCAAATTCCGCGAGAGGAACGGAATTTACTGCCCAGGCCTACTTTTAAGCACACACTTTAATTTTAACATTCAAGCACTCTATAACAACTTTAATCAGAGGCAGGAAGCTCTAGTCGTTTAACGTCCGAAATGGGCAAAAGAAAAAACACCCGCTACACAGGGGCGTGCCCCGGAGGGTTGCATGGTGGGTAAAACTGATTCATTTCTGACTAAAGGTGCCCAAGCAATTACGCAGGAGATAGCCTCGACCGAGCGAAGGTTATCCTTAGAGGCTGGAAAATGTCTTCAGACCCACATTATCAGGTAGAAGAGAGAACAAGGGAATTCCGTGGCTAACATGGACCTTCCAGAATGCCCAGCAGTTTCAATGATCTCTGCACTTCCAAGTCAAATACTTATATGTCTTCTAATATTTTAGCCGACAAAGCACCAGAGGGAATTGAAGTGGCCCCAGACTTACCACGGCCAAAGAGAAAACTAATTTTCTATAATAAGTCCATAAGGAAATCCCCACAGTTATAAATGCGGTCACAGCCATCCTCACAACCTGTTTTGAGCCAAGGACAATTACTGGACTCTTTATTTACAAAGCCTCTTAGCGCCAATAACACAAAAAATAGAAAAAGTAGAGGAATTAGTCCACAATTTAATCACAATTGTAACACATGTCCTACGACCTGTGTGCCAAAACCAACAGGGGTAGGGGCAGAAATCCCACTACAAAATAAGAATCAAACCCAACCAGACCCACCTAGCGGATGTTTAAATGTTTTGAATATTTTAGGAACTAATGGTATACCTAGTGGACCAAGTCAGTCAAATACACCGGACCTGCAGCCCAGAACTCCTAGGTAGCCCAGGTCAGAAGACCCCTGGATCCTGAGAGGGCCATTTTACCCACATGCAATCAGCCTAATCATGGCATACCCAAAGTCACGAATCAAGCACCCTTGATTTGCCCCTTGCATCAGCCCAGCGGGTTGCACTTTTACTAGAGGTTCCTTCTCTTTCTCAAGAAACTAGGGAAACCGCCCAGGATCTAATACATAAAGTGACCCATTGGTGCATTTAATAAATGGCCAGTACATATCATCTGACATTATTACGGCGAGAAGACTGGGGTGGATAGGCCAACAAACCAAAAAGAGTGGTGTAGGAAGTTGCATAGTTGTTAATTTCCAGGACCCAGAGAAAGCCAAGACGTTAATAGGCTGTGCATACCAGAGAAGTTCAAATTCCCAAATAAGAGTAGTCTCTCTACAGTACTTTTACACCCCAAGTCAGCGCGAAGGCTTTATGCAATGGCAAATACCACGAAAACCAGGGAGGCCTGTGGGCTGTGGCTAAAACTAATATAGAAAATAAACTACTAATGTGCAATCGATTCAAACCCCTACAGGCTTCCAAAATTTGGATGAAAACGACTGACTAGAGCCAGAAGACAAAACTGATCAGGTCATTTCCCCAATTAGCACGACCTTAAATGCACAAACATCGGCGGCTCAGGATCATTTTGAGATAATCACTACAATCCCAGAATCTCTCCTGATCCCAAATCCAAATGTGGCCAAGTATAATAAGGTTCTCTCATGGAACATAGCGGGAATAAGAACCAAAATAGGGAATTAATCCTGGGAAAATTTTCTTTCAATGCATCAAATCATCGCCCTTCAGGAAACTTAGGAAGTTAACGATTGTTTTAATCTAGATGGTTTCATTTCATTTCACAAATGTTCTATTCCGTCGAACATGGGTAGAGCGAGAGGGGGTTTGCTGCTAATGTTTTCACTCAAACTTTCTTGCAAGACACGTTTGGTTGATTGTAAATCTCAGAATATTTTGGCAGTTGAACTGTCTTTTAAGAATTGCACCACTGTGTTTGTGATACATTTTTATAACTCTTTTACCAGAGGGCCTGAGTTCGAACACCTACAAGATTTAAAGGATTTCTTGGAATATTATTAGGAGGCTAAACCAGTTTATTATGAAAGAATAATTCTAGGGAATTTTAACATTCATCAATGTCATTTAATTTGTTTTATGAATCAGGACCAGGGGAAATTCATATTTTAATCAAATCATTTTGAGCAAACGCCCTCAGGTATTCTGCACGAAGGCATTTTATTAAATCAAAATCTATGCTGTCTCCAACAGTTGGACAATATGGTGCCAGTACCCACTTATGTCGGAAATGGAAGATCTAGCACTATTGACGATATCCTTTTGTCTGCACCTCTAGTTTTATTTACTGAGGATTTATTGGTTACTTGGTCAGGCTTTAGCGACCAAAATCCACTTACTGTTGCTATACTCTTTTCTGCCACCGAAGCTGGAGAATCTGCTACTTGTTTGACAAATATAAATATTAGCACTACAGATCAGGCCCTTAGGCTAAAGTAGGAAAAGATAGCCCCAGATAACTTTTTTTACCAATGTATACACCGTTTTTGCCACTGAAATGGAGTCCTGCCTAGACCCTGATATACAGGACAGCTCTATCTTAACAGCCTTTGGGAAATTAACAAAACAAATTCAATCTGACCTCACAATTATAAGTGGGACCAGACGCCCGAAGGCTGTAAGATGGTTTAATGGAGCATGTTCAGCAACTCATACGGAGCTTATACAGGCCTTAAAAAATATCCCTAGAGACAATACAGAAATTAGGGACAATAGAAAGGCTTATAAGATAGCAGTCCATAACAGGAAGAAGGAGCTAAAAGAACAAGTCTGGGATGCCCTACAACAGGCTAGCATACTGAAAGACAGTTTGAACTCCTGGTCGGTAGTTAACAGCCCTTCCTCTCCAAAATTCCTAACTCTAACACTGACTGTTTAATCCCATCAGATAAATGGGTACCTGTTAGACCTGACATCATTGGCTTGAGTCTCTCCTCCATTTTTTCTGTTTGCCTCCACTGTTTTACGATGTTTTGCTGGTATATGCTTTGGGCGCCGTGCCACTGCTGATCAGTGCCATAGCGCAAGTGCTCCCTATGTTAAATTGATGTATCTATTGTATCCATGCTTGGCTTATTTGGTTTACTGTCAGTCCCTAGTCCAGTGCACCAGGAGTGCCGGGGCTTGTAAATACAAATGCCGCTCGTGGGCTTGCAGCACGTGTTGTGCCACCCACAGGAGCGGCCTCTTAAAAGAATGTCTACGGGTCGGTCATTGCGAGACCCACGTGCAGCCTAGTGCTGTCACGCAGGCTGCGCAAGTATACCTACTTGCCAGCCCCTCAAACCTTCCCTTGACTTCATGTTAGTCACCCCTATGGTAGGCCCACGGGCAGGGTGCATTGTAAGTGTAAGGTAGGACACGCCTGACCAAGTTGGCATGTCCTGATAGTGAACAACTCCCATCTTCGTTTTTCACTATTGCGAGGTAGCCTGCTCTCCATTAGTTAGAATGGGTTGCCAGGATTATTAATGCTATGATCCTAGCTGGCTCGGGGAGCATGGTGCAATGTCGAGTTTGGTATCCCTGAACTCGGGGTTTAATTACGCATCCGTTGGTGTGGATGGTTTTTGGACTCTGGGTTTGAAAATAGCACTTTTAGAAAGTGTCTATTTTCTTGTCTAACCATTTCTGGTTTCTGCTGGTCTTGCGTGTGTGTGACAGGAGCTTGGTGGCTCCAAGAGGTCTGGATGAGTCAGTGTGGGATGAGTGGGACATTTGCGTTGAGAGTAGGGGGAGAGTAGTTGTTGATAGCCTGCCCTGCCTGGTACAATGCTGGCTCCACCCCCTGCCAAGCGGCTGATGGCTCTGTGCTTGCCATGGACGATCCTAGCCCCACCTCCTGCCAGGAGGCCGATAGCTCTGCTCCTGCCAGTGTCAATGCTGGCTCCACCTCCTGCTGGGCGTCTGAGGACCCAGCCCTGCTCAGTGAATAGGCCAGGTGCTTCTGCCTGGCTCCACCCACAACAGACCCAGGATGTTGGGAAATTCCCCGGCATGGACAAAGGGATCAAAGCCGGAAAGGGGTATAAGAGAAGGACCCCTGAACCAAGAATTTAGATCACTTCTGACAAGGAACCCTGTAACCAAGGACAAGAGGCCTGCTGATCTGAGGACTTGCCTACCCCTTCTGCCAGTGTGCTGTTTGCTGGGGGGAATCCTGCAGTGCTTCTTTATTTTTGCCAAGGAACCAGGAGAGAGGAACTGTGTGTGTACTCTCACGCTTGCTAAGAAAATCTCCAAGGACTGGAAGAGTGCCAGTCTCCTGCTGAAGTCACAGGGCTAAAGGACTTCATCTGCTTAAAGTGCTATTTGCTGGAACCTGTGAATCCGGCACCTCTGAAAGAGCCAGCAACGTCGCCGAATCCAGCTCGACGTAGTGGGTAACGGCCCCAGTGTCCCGCTTCCTCGACGACCGGCCGCCGGGCCCGACCGACGCCAGCAGCAACGCCAGTGAGTAGGAGTACGGCTCCAGCTCCAAGGGACCTCGTGTCTGCACCGCTGCTGATCGCATCGCCCTCGTGCCCTCTCGACGCCGTGAGCGCTGCTCACTCTGTGCAACCGCATCATCAACGACGACGCCTGCTGAGGCCTGATCGACACCGAAGACACGACGCCGGATTGCTCGACGTTGCTGATCATCGTGTGCTTCATTATCCAAAAGGTACTGTGTTGTTGGGGGTCCGTGTGACTCCGGGCTCGACGTAGCGCTCCTCGTGGTCGACGCAGAACCTTTGGATTAACTTTGCCTCGACGTCATGTAGCCCCCATGTGGGTTACCCTGTTGCTAAGAACTGTATTGCCAAGAAGAAGATTTGCTTTGATACTAAAGACTTTTGTGCTAAAAGAAGAAACTACCGTTGAAGTATCTTTTTTCCCTTCCCCGAGTATTTATTAAGATTGTGTACATTTTTGTCGTTATTTGGTCTTGTGCTAAGCCTTATATAAAAATACCTATTTTTATAATACTACTGTGTCATGTCCATTTGTAGTGTATTCACGTTATTACTGTATGTGGTCATAAATGCTTAACACACAGCCTCTGAGATAAGCCTGTCTGCTCTGCCAAGCTACCAAGGGGGTGAGCAGGGGTTATCGAAGGGTGTGATCGCCTTGCCCTGACTAGAAAAGGTGTGTCCCTATTTGTCAGAAGTGCATACCTCTGCCAACTAGAGACAGCCGGTTCTAACATTGGATGCAGCGGTGAGGATTTGGACCTTTCATTTATGACTCATGTGCAGTGATTAGTGTACGCTACGTAGTGAAAGCAGACCATAGCGCAGTCACAATCTAATTGGGAAGGATCCTATTTTTGGTTCTCCGCTTTTCTGAAGCTTGACTTTTTGAACACTGCCAGTTTTGACCATGAGTGACAATGGAGTCACTACCCCTGTTGTTGTTGTTGTGGAGGAGTTTGATAGGAAGAAAATGAAGAAATACAGGAAAAAGCAGCTGCAACACTTTTGCGAGCAGCTTCAAGTTCCTACAACAGGCCTCGAAAGGAAAGAGGATTTTCGCAAAGCTTTGGAGGCCTGGTTGGAGTCCCGAGATCCCACTGATCCGGTGGTGGTACCGCCAGTGGAAGGGGATGAGGAGGCGCCAGCGAATGGGCCTGAGTCCTCTCCCGGAAGCAGTGTTTCCTCCAAAGGTCTTTCCCCTGAAGAAAGAGAAGAAAGGGCGAAGGAGCGTGCATACAACATGGAAATGGCAAGGCTAAAGATAAATGGGCAGTTGGAGTTAGAAAATGCAAGAGGTAGAAGAGAAGCTGATTTGGAGACCAAAAGGTTAGATTTTGAAAGAGAGAAGTTAGCTTTGGAGCGTGATACCAAGTTGAGGGAATTGGACATCCAAGCTAAGAAGTTAGAATTGAATCCCTCTGGTGGCAGCATTCCATCTGGGCCTGCAGAAAGTAGGTTTTATTTCCCGAAAGATGTGATAAAAGATTATCATAGGAACGAAGATATTGGTCAGTGGTTTAAAGCGTATGAGTTAGCATTGTTGGCCCACCGGGTCCCTGAGAAGGATTGGGGAGCGGGGTTGTGGGGTCGCTTTGTGAATGAGGGAAGAGATACCCTGTTAGACATGCCTGTTGAGGATAGGATGTCGTATGCTCATATGAAAGATGCTTTAATGTTGCGGTATGGCCTAACCCCCGAGAAGTACAGACAAGCTTTTAGAGAATGTAAGAAGTTGCCTGCCTGGTACGACGTGGGTTGAGTATGTGTCTTATTTTTGCAGAGCCATGGATGGTTGGGTAAAGGGCAGCAAAGTGGAAAGTTATGAAGCTCTTTATGATTTGTTTGCTTGGGAGCATTTGTCTAATAACTGTTTTCCAGAGCTGCGCCAGTACCTGATTGATAGCAAGATATCTAACCCTAGAAAACTTGCTGAGGAGGCGGACCGCTGGGTCAGTACCAGGGTCCACAAGGGTCCAGTGGGAGACTCAGCCAAAGGTGGGCAGGGTCCCCAGCAGAAGAGTGGGGGGGACAAGGGTAAAGAGAAGGAGTCCCAGAAAGGGCCCCAAAGTAATCCCCAAGGGAACCAAGGGAAAGGTTCCCAGCCTCCCCCTGAGAAGAAGCCAGGGGCCCCGACGGGTAAACCTGTTCATAGGGGCCCCCTAACCTGCTACACTTGTGGGCAGGTGGGACACCGGTACTACGATCCCCAGTGCCCCATGAAGAAATCGAATGCACCGCCGAGTGCACCCCCCCGTAAGCATGGGCGGAAAATCCGTTTCGCTCGCGGATTTTGCGGATTTTCGGTAAATTCGCAATCCGCGAGATTCGTGAATCTCCCGCAAAATCCGCAAATCCGCGAGCAGCGGATTTTGCTCGCACTGTTCGCACTGGTTGCGTAAGTTCGCGGCTTCCCAGTACAACTTCGCGCCCCGCGAATAAGTGCAAAATTGCAGAAATACGATCTTAGCAAATCTGAAACTACTTACCAGGTTCAAAAGTTCAGGCTCATCATTAGTAGCCATTTCCTGTAGTGCTTCCTGAGGGGCCCCTCCAGAGTTCAGTTGCCAGTTGCAACTATTATGTGACCCTGCTCTGAACCTCAGAATAGTTACACATATGCCACAAAGGTCCTGAATTACAGCTAAGGGAGACAAGCAGGAGCCAGGCTGGAAGTTCAAATCCATTAATCAGCCCCTAATTCATTATTGTCAGTTGGGGCAGGGCAGGTGTTGTAACTAATTTTGCAACAATGAAAGCACTTAGCAAGTGCAAAAGATCACTAATCAGGAAGCACTAAGGAAGCAGGTGCCAGCTAAAAAAACATTCTGTGACACATTAATCAGCCCCAAATTAATTCAGGTCACTTGAGGCAGGGAAGGTGTGCTTGCGTTGCCACAATAATGTACACTGACTGGACAACCAGAGGGTGCTGTGATGAAACAGAGGGTGGCATGGGTGGGCCAGAGGGTGGCATGAGTAGTCAGAGAGTGGCGGTGGTGACAGAGAGTGGCAGTGATGAAGAAGAGTGTCCCAAACAGGCTGGACACGTAGAAACAACAAGTTCGCGAAACTTGCGACCCGACAGGTAAGTTCGCAATTTGCGACATTGTACAAAACCCTCGCGAACTGGCAGAATCCCGCGCAAACACAAAAAAAAAAAATCCGCAAATTCGCGAGAATTCGCGGATTTTGCGGATTGCGAGTTCGCAAATCCGCAAAATTCGCGAACGCGAGATTCGCAAAATTCGCCCATGCTTAACCCCCCGTCAGTTGGCGAGTGTAGCCTTGGGAGGGGAGGAGATGGTTGTCCATGGTGGGAGGGGTCCCGCAGAGATGTCCCTGGTCTCGCTAGGAGACATGCAAATGGTCCCTCCACCCCCTCTGCCTAGTAACACTAGTAAATATAGGCAGTGGGTGACCATTAATGGCCATAGAGTGGAAGCTCTCCGAGACACCGGAGCGAGTGTGACAGCTGTCAAGTGTCACTTGGTGTCCAGAGAGCAGGTAGTTCCCCACGCATTCTACCCTGTGATAGCTGCTGACAACTCCCAGAAAGAGTGTGAGGTGGCTCAGGTTTCCTTTGAATGGGGGAGAGTTTCAGGTACTCTTCAGGTCGCTGTGAGGCCCGCCATGCCTGTCGATTGTCTCCTGGGCAATGATTTAGAAGACTTCCCTTGGGCTAAGGTGGAGAGAGAGGCGCACTTGAAAATGTTGGGTGTGCCAGAGTGGGTGTGTGCAGCCACTCGATCGATGACAGCGAGTAAGGGTGTTGATGGGGTCTCGGAGCCTGAAAGTACGGCCCAGGACCCAGCTGTGAAGAGAAGAGGCAGGAGGCGCGGGAAACCGGCCCCCATAGTTCCCGTGGTCCAGGAGGAGGTAGACCCCGAGGGGGATGCCCTGGAGCCCACAGGGGAACAAATTGCCGAACTGGGAGACTTGCCCGAGCTGACCCATTGGCAGCAGGATGGTGGTCCCTCCAGGGAGGAATTTTGTGCCGAACAGAAGGTGTGCCCTTCTCTGGTGGGCATGAGGCAGCAGGCCTCAGCCCAATCCTCAGGTGATCAGTCAGGGTCACATTTTGTGTACTGGGAGAACGACCTCCTGTATAGCGAGCCTAAGGCTGCTGAGCCTGGGTCAGCCCGTGTGCTGGTGGTAACCCAGCGCTTCAGAGCCTTCCTACTGGGTTTGGCTCATGACGTTCCGTTAGCTGGACATCTGGGGCAGGACAAGACCTATGACAGGCTTGTCACCCATTTTTATTGGCCTCAGATGCGAAGGGATGAAGATATCCATTGTAAGACTTGTCACACTTGCCAGGCAAGTGGGAAAAGCGGAAGGAAGCAGAAGGCTCCCCTCCAACCTTTTCCAGTGGTCAGCACCCCCTTTGACTGGGTGGGTATTGACATTGTTGGGCCCCTGGACCCCAAGACAGCCCTGGGCAACAGGTTCATCCTGGTCTTGGTGGACCATGCCACACGGTACCCGGAAGCCATCCCTCTCAGAACAGTGACGGCCCCCGTGGTGGGACAGGCACTGATGGGTGTTTTCTCCCGGATGGGGTTCCCCAGAGAGGTGGTGTCAGACCGGGGCACCAACTTCATTTCGAACTATATGAAGTCTCTGTGGAAGGAGTGTGGGGTAATCTACAAGTTCACCACTCCTTACCACCCTCAAGGAAATGGGCTGGTTGAGAGATTCAACCGGACCCTGAAAGGCATGATCATGGGTCTCGAAGAACCAATGAGGCGGAAATGGGACGTCCTCTTGCCATGCCTGTTGTTTGCTTACCGAGAGGTGCCGCAGAATTCTCTAGGGTTCAGCCCCTTTGAGCTCTTATACGGTCACCCGGTAAGAGGGCCTTTGAGTCTGGTCAAGGAAGGCTGGGAGCAATCTCCCAGGAAACCTCCCCAGGATGTATACAGTTACATGCTGGCCTTTCGGAACCAGACTCGGCGCTTCAGAGAACTTGCTCAGGCAAATCTGGAGGCCAGCCAGGAGGAGATGAAGCGTTGGTATGACCGGAATGCCACTCTGGTAGAGCTTCAGCCTGGTCAGGAAGTTTGGGTCATGTCCCCTGTGGAACCTTCTGCGCTCAAGGACAGGTGGACTGGACCGTTTAAGGTTGTGGAGAAGAAGAGCAATGTCACCTACCTGGTGGACTTGAAATCTCCCAGGAACCCCTTGCGGGTCATGCATGTCAACCGTTTGAAGCCCCACTTAGAAAGGTCCGAAGTGGGCATGCTCCTAGCTACAGATGCTGGAATGGAGGAGAGTGAGCCTCTTCCTGACCTCCTGTGTGCTAAAGAGCAAGATGGGTCAGTGGATGGTGTGGTCCTCTCTGACACACTGACCCTTGAGCAGAAACAGGATTGTCGCCAACTGTTGGGACAATTCCCGGATCTGTTTTCCTTGGTTCCGGGTGTCACTCATTGGTGTGTCCATGACGTTGACACCAGAGACAGCCCTCCTGTGAAGCACAAGGCTTACAGGGTGACTGACAAGGTTCGAGTATACATTAAGGAGGTGGTCTCCAAAATGTTTGCGTTAGGGGTGATTGAGTCCTCTAGCAGTCCTTGGGCCAGCCCAGTGGTCTTGGTCCCGAAGGCTGCAGCGCCTGGTGCTTCGCCAGAACTTCGGTTCTGCGTGGATTACCGAGGACTCAATTCAGTCACGAAGACTGACGCGCACCCCATCCCCAGAGCTGATGAGCTCATCGATCGGTTGGGGGCTGCCCGTTACCTCAGTACGTTTGATCTAACGTCTGGGTACTGGCAGATCGCCTTGACTGATGGGGCAAAGGAGAGGTCCGCATTCTCAACACCAGATGGGCTATACCAGTTCCGGGTGATGCCCTTTGGGATGAAGAATGCCCCTGCCACCTTCCAGAGGTTGGTCAACCAGGTCTTGGCCGGACTGGAGGATTTCAGTGCCGCCTACCTGGACGACATCGCAGTGTTCAGCGCCAGCTGGGAGGAACACTTGCGCCACCTCCAGGAAGTGTTGTTGGCCCTGCGCAGAGCAGGCCTCACAATCAAAGCCAGTAAGTGCCAGATTGGGTAGTGTTCGGTGGTGTACTTGGGGCACCAAGTAGGGAGCGGCAAGGTTGCCCCCCTGCAACCCAAGATTGATACCATCCTGGCTTGGGCACCGCCCAAAACCCAAACTCAGGTGAGAGGATTCTTAGGACTCACGGGTTATTACAGGAGGTTTGTCAAGGATTACGGTAACATTGTGCACCCCTTGACTTTGCTGACTTCCAGGAAGCAGCCACGAAACGTGATCTGGACTGATGCCTGTCAAACGGCCTTCGACACCCTGAAAACTGCAATGTGCACAGCACCTATACTCCAGGCACCCGACTTTTCAAAAGAATTTATTGTCCAGACAGACGCTTCAGAGCATGGCGTGGGGGCTGTTCTAGCTCAGGTAAATGAAGAGGGCCGAGACTTGCCTGTAGCCTTCATCAGTCGGAGGTTACTTCCCAGGGAAACGAGGTGGAGTGCGATAGAGTGAGAAGCATTTGCTGTGGTCTGGGCGCTGAAGAAGCTAAGACCCTACCTGTTTGGGACTCACTTCCGGGTTCAGACAGACCACAGGCCCCTCAGATGGTTGATGCAGATGAGGGGTGAGAATCCGAAACTGTTGAGGTGGTCCATTTCCCTACAGGGGATGGACTTTACGGTGGAACACCGCCCTGGCACAGATCACGCCAATGCTGATGGTCTGTCCAGATTTTTCCGCCTTAGTGATGAGGACTCCCTAGGTCAAGGAGAGTTCTCCCCACATTTCAGCTGGAGGGGAGACGTGTTAGACCTGACATCATTGGCTTGAGTCTCTCCTCCATTTTTTCTGTTTGCCTCCACTGTTTTACGATGTTTTGCTGGTCTATGTTTTGGGCGCCGTGCCACTGCTGATCAGTGCCATAGCGCAAGTGCTCCCTATGTTAAATTGATGTATCTATTGTATCCATGTTTGGCTTATTTGGTTTACTGTCAGTCCCTAGTCCAGTGCACCAGGAGTGCCGGGGCTTGTAAATACAAATGCCGCTCGTGGGCTTGCAGCACGTGTTGTGCCACCCACAGGAGCGGCCTCGTAAAAGAATGTCTACGGCTCGTCATTGCGAGACCCATGTGCAGCCTAGTGCTGTCACGCAGGCTGCGCAAGTATACCTACTTGCCAGCCCCTCAAACCTTCCCTTGACTTCATGTTAGTCACCCCTATGGTAGGCCCACGGGCAGGGTGCATTGTAAGTGTAAGGTAGGACACGCCTGACCAAGTTGGCATGTCCTGATAGTGAACAACCGCCATCTTCGTTCTTCACTATTGCGAGGTAGCCTGCTCTCCATTAGTTAGAATGGGTCACCAGGATTATTAATGCTATGATCCTAGCTGGCTCGGGGAGCATGGTGCAATGTCGAGTTTGGTATCCCTGAACTCGGGGTTTAATTACGCATCCGTTGGTGTGGATGGTTTTTGGACTCTGGGTTAGAAAATAGCACTTTTAGAAAGTGTCTATTTTCTTGTCTAACCATTTCTGGTTTCTGCTGGTCTTGCGTGTGTGTGACAGGAGCTGGGTGGCTCCAAGAGGTCTGGATGAGTCAGTGTGGGATGAGTGGGACAATTGCGTTGAGAGTAGGGGGAGAGTAGTTGTTGATAGCCTGCCCTGCCTGGTACAATGCTGGCTCCACCCCCTGCCAAGCGGCTGATGGCTCTGTGCCTGCCATGGATGATCCTAGCCCCACCTCCTGCCAGGAGGCCGATAGCTCTGCTCCTGCCAGTGTCAATGCTGGCTCCACCTCCTGCTGGGCGTCTGAGGACCCAGCCCTGCTCAGTGAATAGGCCAGGTGCTTCTGCCTGGCTCCACCCACAACAGACCCAGGATGTTGGGAAATTCCCCGGCATGGACAAAGGGATCAAAGCCGGAAAGGGGTATAAGAGAAGGACCCCTGAACCAAGAGTTTAGATCACTTCTGACAAGGAACCCTGTAACCAAGGACAAGAGGCCTGCTGATCTGAGGACTTGCCTACCCCTTCTGCCAGTGTGCTGTTTGCTGGGGGGAATCCTGCAGTGCTTCTTTATTTTTGCCAAGGAACCAGGAGAGAGGAACTGTGTGTGTACTCTCACGCTTGCTAAGAAAATCTCCAAGGACTGGAAGAGTGCCAGTCTCCTGCTGAAGTCACAGGGCTAAAGGACGTCATCTGCTTAAAGTGCTATTTGCTGGAACCTGTGAATCCGGCACCTCTGAAAGAGCCAGCAACCTCGACGCCGACGGACGTCGCCGAATCCAGCTCGACGTAGTGGGTAACGGCCCCAGTGTCCCGCTTCCTCGACGACCGGCCGCCGGGCCCGACCGACGCCAGCAGCAACGCCAGTGAGTAGGAGTACGGCTCCAGCTCCAAGAGACCTCGTGTCTGCACCGCTGCTGATCGCATCGCCCTCGTGCCCTCTCGACACCGTGAGCGCTGCTCACTCTGTGCAACCGCATCATCAACGACGACGCCTGCTGAGGCCTGATCGACACCGAAGACGCGACGCCGGATTGCTCGACGCCGCTGATCATCTTGTGCTTCATTATCCAAAAGGTACTGTGTTGTTGGGGGTCCGTGTGACTCCGGGCTCGACGTAGCGCTCCTCGCGGTCGACGCCGAACCTTTGGATTAACTTTGCCTCGACGTCGTGTAGCCCCCATGTGGGATACCCTGTTGCTAAGAACTGTATTGCCAAGAAGAAGATTTGCTTTGATACTAAAGACTTTTGTGCTAAAAGAAGAAACTACCGTTGAACTATCCTTTTTCCCTTCCCCGAGTATTTATTAAGATTGTGTACATTTTTGTCGTTATTTGGTCTTGTGCTAAGCCTTATATAAAAATACCTATTTTTATAATACTACTGTGTCGTGTCCATTTGTAGTGTATTCACGTTATTACTGTATGTGGTCATAAATGCTTAACACACAGCCTCTGAGATAAGCCTGTCTGCTCTGCCAAGCTACCAAGGGGGTGAGAAGGGGTTATCGAAGGGTGTGATCCCCTAGCCCTGACTAGAAAAGGTGTGTCCCTATTTGTCAGAAGTGCATACCTCTGCCAACTAGAGACAGCCGGTTCTAACAGTACCGCATTTCGGAAATATTTTCAGCGATGTAAACCTGGGAGAAACAAAAGAGTATAGGGAAGGTGGACAAACTAGCACACCACTCCACTTTAGTGTAGAGGAGGTTTTTGAAGCCATTACAACTACAGCTGGTGGAAAGGCCCCAGGCCCTGATGGGGTACCGGCTTATCTATACAAAGCAAATCCAAATGTATGGGCTAGCATTTTAACAAATGTTTTTAATGCCGCATGCTCACATGGACACCCAATATTATGGGGAAAGTCGTACTAAATGGCTTAACAATATGGCTGGATGACCGAAATGTTATTTCCAACCTGCAATATGGCTTTAGGCCTGGTAAAGGGACCTTGGACCAATGTTTAAATTTACGCTTAGCAATAGGGAAGTACACCATCGCCAAAAAGGGAACAATACATTTGGCATTCATGGACCTGATACAAGGCTTTGATTGTGTTAACTGATCAAGGTTGTGGTCTACCCTAAGAGATATGGGTCTCAAACCAGAGCTTGTGGACTTACTACACTCTATCCACAAGAATAACATAGCAGCTGTCAAATATAACAGTAATGGGGATTTGACAGCCGTCTGGGATGTGAAAAAAGTTGTATCCTGGCCCCTCTCTTATTCACACTATACGTAAATAATTTGAGAGATTCTTTAATAGCCAGTTGCAAAGATATTCCTAGATTTGGCGATAAGATGATCCCAGCACTTTTATATGCGTATGACACAGACATATTAACTAGAACGGCAGTGGGTCTTCAATCACTTTTAGATGCTTTTATAGTTTTTATGGATTCCCTAGATCTTTCGACAAATTTTAAGAACTCGCACACTATGTCTATTGGCCCTGGAAAGTCTAAAAAAAAAGACCACATTTTATTGCAAAGGGATAGATTTAACAAAGGTTCCAACGTTCCCCTACTTGGGGGTACTTTTTGACAAACGTGCATCATGGTGCCCACAAATAATGCAAATAAAGAATACCCTTGCAAGGGCTACAGAGGCCACACTACATTTTGAAAAAAAACTAGGGACGAAACCCATTTCAGCCCTGACCAAGATATATAAGGAAAAATGTATCCCCATGGCAACCTATGGCAGTGACATCTGGGGATATAAAGAAGGAAAGGACATTCAGCAGGAGGAAGAGAAGTTCTTACGTAGGGTCTTGGCAGTTCCGCATTCCACCACTGCATATATAATACACGAAGAACTAGGGTTGGGTTACAGATCAGACCAGATTGCAGCGGCCTCATTAATGCGCTGGCTAAGAGTATGGACAAGTCCCATTACAAATTTAAACCAAATTATAATCACTGATTGTCTAGCACTAGATAGACCCAAATATATCCCCTGGTTTAGGTATTTAAAGGAACTGACAAATTGGCTAGGTTGCCCGAACTTGTTCCTAAGTCCCAAACCCATGGACAAACTCACAATTAAAAATATCAAACTTCACTTTTTATCCCAGCGCCAAGGACTAAGGGAAGAAAAAGAGTTGTTAAAACCATCGGTAAGACACTATGTTACATATCCACTAATAACCAAGTCCAACCTTATTTATTATTTGTTTGTAAACCTTTCCATTGTTTTTTTTTAAGAACATTTAGTTCGCAAATAGATCACTGGCTTTTGTCAGTTCCTCAGGGCTTTTTTAAACCTGGCACCTTAGAACCCTGTCCTTGCAACAATTTCTCTGACCAGGATATCCTTCACTTTATTTTCTTATGTGATTACTATGTTTCTTTACGTAAGAAATTTATATTACCATTACTCAGAGATTGTCACTTTGTGCAAGTTAGGCCAGCCCTATTGTACATTTAAATGTCATCTTCCCCCATGGTCTGTTTTAGGTTGCAAGTTTTTAGGTCTCGCCTGTCGATGCGCATGCGCATCGAGCAAGGCGAGAGTATTGGGACTTATCCGCTCTTTATCCACACTGCAAGGAATCGTGGCGATTCCTTGCAGTGCCCGTGTCTTTTAAGCTCAATGCGCATGCGCATTGAGCTTAAAAGCGCGTGCACGTCCGTCTTTGTTTACCCGCTCCGCCCCCTCCCCTTCCCGCCGCCTCGCATTTCCCCTGTCGCACTTCTCCTCCCCCCTCCCCTCTCTTCCCTCCGTCTTGTTTATTGTACCCGCTCCGCCCCCTCCCCTTCCCGCCGTGTCGCATTTCTCCTCCCCCCTCCCCTCTCTTCCCTCCGTCTTGTTAAATCCTGCCCCCAGCAGCTAATAGTCGGCAGGGCTGACTCGCTCTGCAGCACTCCACTGTGTCGCTTTGAAAACCCTGTCCCACTTGTGCTTCTCCCCTGACAAATACCCCCAGCACTATTTCTTGGTTTCTTCCTCCTAAGCTGCTGTGTCTCTTGTGTGCTTCTACCCGCCATCTTCCTCCGCTCCCCGGTGAGGTCCGTTTTGCTTTTCGTGTGCTTCTCTCCCGTCCCGTGTTCCGCTGTCCATGTGTTCTGCATGCTCACTCGTGTCTTTCTCCCCAACCAAACTCTCCCACTTCAGATGTTTTTTTCTGTTTCATGTGCTTCTCTGCTTTCCTGCCTGCCTATCTGATGAGCTTGCCTTCGTGTGGTTTCCGTCTTGTTAAATCCTGCCCCCAGCAGCTAATAGTCGGCAGGGCTGACTCGCTCTGCAGCACTCCACTGTGTCGCTTTGAAAACCCTGTCCCACTTGTGCTTCTCCCCTGACAAATACCCCAAACTCTCCCACTTCAGATGTTTTTTTCTGTTTCATGTGCTTCTCTGCCTTCCTGCCTGCCTATCTGATGAGCTTGCCTTCGTGTGCTTCTTTTCCAGGCAACGTGCGGATGAGGAGTAACTTAACGTTTTGGGCAAATAGTCCTGTTGGTTACTTTCTGGTCCTGTGTGTTTCTGTGGCGAATGTCCACGTCCACAACTTCTCTGAGGGAGCATAGTGGGCCCAACAACCCCGTGTGTGTCGGAGGGAGAACCGGGCAGGCTCCAACCTTGTAAAATATTCATGCCCGGCGTCCGTAATGACAGCGTCTTTAGTGTAATAATACGAGCCGCGGCTCCGTTAACCCGCGGTGCGCAGCCAATTATTTTATGGAAAATTGTTGCCTCGACGCATCGCCAGTTCACTCGCGATTAAACTGTAACATTATTTTATCGTTCCCTTTCAAGCTATTGGTGTATTAGGAGGCACTTGTAACACTGTAAATACCTTAGAGCTTGTCGTTGTAACTACAACTCTTTATTTCCTGTCCTTCTGGGAGCTGGTAATTGAGCTGACAGCCAGCCCCGTCTCCCCACCCACCCCCGCTGCCTCACTAGGTCGAGGCTTTAAACTAAACAAAAAAAAAAGCCAATTATTTTATGGAAAGTTGTTGCCTCGACGCATCGCCAGTTCACTTTAACTCGCGATTAAACTGTAACATTATTTTATCGTTCCCTTTCAAGCTATTGGTGTATTAGGAGGCACTTGTAACACTGTAAATGCCTTAGAGCTTGTCGTTGTAACTACAACTCTTTATTTCCTGTCCTTCTGGGAGCTGGTAATTGAGCTGACAGCCAGCCCCGTATCCCCACCCACCCCCGCTGCCTCACTAGGTCGAGGCTTTAAACTAAACAAAAAAAAAAACACAGCTTCAATCCCCCGCTGGCCAAAAGAGCACACCAACCTCTTCATCTCCATTCAGACAATTAGCTTCTGAATTGAGGGTGGGTCTTAAACAAACACACACTTAGCCCCCAAGAATGCGGATTGTTCATGGACTCCCGGGGAGGGCCTTGCTCAGTAAACCTTTTTAGGGTTTACCAAATGTCAACAGCCATTTGGTCTTTTATGTTGCAGCAGCTGTATTCATGCCCAGCACATGGCTTTAAAAGAGCCGCGGCCATTTGCTGTGTTGAGCCGCCCGAGCAGCACTCGTCTGCGAATCGGCGTCGTGTGAGGCATTCGGCAGCCACTAATGTTAAGTGAACACACAACTCCAGGAAGTTACGTGTAACCCGCAGACCGCGTGCTCCAAGCCAACCAGAACTTTGATAGCTTCATCGATTCGTCATTACCTACTATCGACTCTAGACGATTGTTTGCGTACAGGGACCTACCTATCAGCAGCGAGCGTTTAACTCTTCGAGATAACTTGCAGGCTGCATCTCCGCCTGAAGAAGTGACACGTTCCTCAGCGTTTCTTGCTACACAGCTCCTTCTGTTGCACCTACTTTCTGCCCTGGCCCCTCACCCTCTCCTTGAGGTGAGCTCGGCATCACCCTCGCTCATAGCCTCGAATCCATCACCCTGCTTCCAGTATGCACACCCCGAGCACGTCCTCGAAACACATTCCCATTCTGTCCATTCCTATGCATCATTCATTTATCACGCAGACACCTCTCAGATCCGTTTCAAAGCCAAACTGCAACTTTCTTGCACTCTCACTCCTCCTCACTCACCCTCAACCCCTCACTCACCCTCAACCCCTCACCCTCAACATCAACCCCTCACCCTCACTCACCCTCACCCTCACTCACCCTCACCCTCACTCACCCTCACTCACACTCACCCTCACTCACCCTCACCCTCACTCACCCTCACCCTCACTCACCCTCACTCACCCTCACTCACCCTCACTCTCACCCTCACTCACCCTCACTCTCACTCACCCTCAACCCCTCACCCTCACTCACCCTCAACCCCTTACTCACCCTCACTCACCCTCACCCACCCTCACCCTCACTCACCCTCACTCACCCTCAACCCCTCACCCTCACACAGTGCAATAGGTCTCGGAGCATTTGAGTTAGAGCTTTTAGAAATGTTTATGGCTTTTTTTTTTTAATTCTTTAGCATTGGCTACAGGAAAAAAAATGCTAAAGATTTACAAAAAAACCCATAAACAATTCTAAAAGCACTAACTCTAATGCTGCGAGACCTATTACATTTCCAATGCTTGTTTAACAGGAGCCATTAGGTGCAGGAAAATACAGTTTATTTAAATTGTCATTATGTTTTTATAGGTTCTTACATCGAGGCCCAATATGTGTCACAAATGGAGATCATCTAATTTGGTTGAGTTTGCCCTATTGCACTTTGCACTTTATACAATACTTTTTGTACTGTACGTATAGCCAGTTTTGGTATTTTGATTGATACCAGGAATGTTACAAATATGGACTATTTTACCCTGAGTATGCCTCTTAGGCACCCTGCACTTTATAAGATGTCCCTGTACTATATGTATCCCAGGGCTAACTTGTCTAATGGATCACAGGGGCAACATAAGTGGAGTCATTGTGTATTTGATCATGTTTGCCCATTTGCACTTTGAATTTTATATATAATGCTTTGTTTAGTACGTATTTTAAGCCTTGGTTACCTGGCTGATATTGGAATGCTTTTTTAGAAAAAATTTGAATAAAAAAACAAAAACGTGTTAATGAAATGTATTGTTGTATGCTCTGCTTACTTTTATGTTGTGGAATAAAGCATTCTTGATCTTCATAAGGAATGGCAAGCGATAGAAAGAAGAAATTGGACCGGCATGCTAAGGTTAGGAATAGCAAATGGAAACGAGTGCTTTGTGTCCGTGAATAATTATTTATTTGCAACCCTTTTCTGCACTCCAATGTTATCCTAGCAAGCACTGTTTTCTGACACTGGAATCAGGTATCAACAGTCCCGAAGTAATTGCGGTTTCTTGGTGACAAATGTCATGTGCTTCTGCAGCTCCAAAGGAAATTTCCATTTAATTCTATTTCACCTTCTGCTCTCTTCGGTATCATTCTTTTCCAGAGGTTCTCCTGTAATTTCTCTGTATCCATCTTTAGGTTTTGTGTCTGATTTCATGCCTCAAATCCTGGGTTTATTTGTATTAGATATCTGCAGGGGAGCCTAAGACTGCCTATGACTAAAGGTCTTCAGGACACTACATTGTTAAAGTGTACTGGAATAAAATTGTCAAGAACAATTAGGGAATTAAACAAGGGAAGAAGAAACAAGTGACACCGTGCAATACAATGCTAAATAAGTGTTCCAATAATATTAGCCAACGGTTTGTTTATAGCACTCATCACCAACATGTTCTGGCCACAGTTGGTTCTAAGGGGAGTGTGGCAACTGGTTCCCACTGGAATGCCTTGGAAATCTCAAAATGACAGATGACCTTCCGAAATATACCATATAATATGCCCAAGTTTTAAGAGCAGTACTTGTAATTGGTGATAATGCCTCGATTACTGACCAGTAATCTTCATTGTTCCGATTCTTTCTTCCTCTTCCCAGGACTTACTCATTGAGGAATTATCCTCCATTCCCCAAACGGGCACCACTTCCCAAGCTTTTTTCCAGGTCCCTGGATGATGGCAGTCATCATCCTATAAACTCTACTTTCTCCGAAGGTCCTCCTGTTTTACAAAGCCCTCTCAGATTGTTGGGAGGAAGAGACGTGAGTATTCAAACGAGAAAGGAAGTATTAGAGCATTGAAGAATACCAGTAGGTATTCTAGGCTTTACCCACTCATTCCCTTCCTCTTCCTATTTCTTAGTCTTTGAGGGTATACCCAAGCAGTATGCCTTCATGACGGCCTGAACGAAACAACCCGTAAGGCACACTACCACCACAATGACAATCCGGGGTGCTGAGAAACGACCCTTACATAATTACTGCACACAGATGAACCAAAGATCTTATCATAGACCAATATTGATTTAAGAAATCATTATTGCTCTAAAAGGGAATCCTAATTACAAAACATTAATGAACTCCCTTCACCACCTTCCTTCTGAAAAGCAAAGAAAGAAATGAGCAGTCCAATTAGCAGCCTGCAGATGCTCACAAAAGGCACTCTTACAGGAGGTGGATATACCCTGTGTAGATATATCCTGCGTAGAAAATATCTATACTGAACCAAGAGGATTTTTGCCCAAAACTGAGCAAACTAAAGAAGAAGAGAGCCACTGGTGGTCTTCCCACTCACTGACAATTACAATTTAGCACAATTTAGCGAAGACATCATGGACTTCATCACTCCACACGCGCTCCCCTCTGAGGATTACATCCTTTTGGGAGACCTCAACTTTCACCTTGAAAAGAACAACGACCGCAACACCACCACCCTCGTGGACAACCTCACCAACCTCGGACTTAAACAACTTGTCACTACCCCCACCCACATCGCAGGTCACACACTCGACCCTATCTTCACCTCCAGCAAACATGTCTCCTTCAGCCACACCACAGCTCTCCTTTGGACTGACCACAGCTGCGTTCACTTTACCTACAACAAGCCCACCTCCAACAACCACCCCCAACCCACTCTGCGAAGAAACTGGAACAAAATCACCACCGACCAGATCTCCTCATCGCTTCTTCAAAACCCCCCAGCCCACTCCTCTAACCCAGACCAAGCAGCCACCAACCTCACCCAATGGTTATCCAACAGCGCCGACATCCTAGCACCACTGAAAAAACGACAAATCAAACTAGGCAGCAAGAAGGCCTCCTGGTTCAACGATGATCTTAAGAAATCCAAGAAACTCTGTCGCTCCCTTGAGAAGACCTGGAAAAAAGACCCAACCACCAGCACCAAGGACGCCTTCAAAAACGCCACACGCACACACCACCAACTGATCCGGAATGCCAAGAAAGCCGCTTTCAAGGACCGACTAGATAACAACGCCCACAACAGCAAGGAATTATTCAACATCGTCAAGGAATTTACCAACCCCTCAGCCAACTCCAACGACATCACCCCCTCTCAAGCCCTCTGCGACTCCCTAGCCTCATTCTTCCACAACAAAATTGCAGACATCCACAACAGCTTCGACAACCGACCCAAAGACCAACCCACCCAACCCCCTGCAGGACCCCCACCTCCCCTGAACATCCTCAATGACTGGAAGCCAATCTCCACTGAGGACACCATCCGTCTGATGAACTCTATCCACTCAGGATCCCCCACAGACCCATGCCCTCACCACATCTTTAACAAAGCAGACTCCATTATAGCACCGCACCTCCGAGACGTCATCAACTGCTCCCTCAACTCCGCTACCTTCCCGGAAAGGTGGAAACATGCCGAACTCAGCGCCCTCCTGAAGAAACCCACAGCTGACCCCACCGAACTCAAAAACTACCGCCCTATCTCACTCCTTCCATTCCCGGCCAAAGTCATCGAGAAAGCGGTCAACAACCAGCTCGCCGCATTCCTCGAAACCAACAAATCCCTCGACTCCTCACAATCCGGCTTCTGAGCCAAGCACAGCACCGAAACCGCCCTCATCGCAGCAACAGACGACATTCAAACTCTACTGGACAATGGAGACACAGTCGCCCTCATCCTCCCCGACCTCTCCGCAGCCTTCGACACGGTCTGTCATAGCACCCTTTTACAACGCCTCAGAAACGTCGGAATCCAAGGAAAAGCACTGGAATGGATCACCTCGTTCCTCACCGGAAGAACCCAGAGGGTCCGCCTTCCACCATTCAAGTCAGAAGCCACTGAAGTCATCTGCGGCGTACCACAAGGATCTTCACTCAGCCCCACCCTCTTCAACATATACATGAGCCCCCTCACGGTCATCGCACGCCAACACAACCTCAACATCATCTCCTACGCCGACGACACTCAACTGATCCTATCACTCACCAGAGACCCTAACACTGCCAAAACCAACCTGCATGAAGGAATGAAAGAAGTAGCCGAATGGATGAAGCACAGCCGTCTGAAACTGAACTCAGACAAAACAGAAGTCCTCATCCTAGGCACCTCCCCCTCCGCCTGGGATGACTCTTGGTGGCCAGAGGCCCTTGGAAAAGCACCCATCCCGACGGACCACGCACGGAACCTGGGCGTCATCCTGGATTCCTCACTCTCGATGAACAGACAAGTCAATGCCGTTTCTTCATCTTGCTTCAACATTCTTCGCGTGCTCAAAAAAACATTTAGCTGGATCCCCACCGAAACTAGAAAAACAGTCACCCACGCTCTGGTCACGAGCCGACTGGACTACGGAAACACCCTCTACGCCGGTACCACCGCCAAACTCCAGAAAAAACTCCAACGCATCCAGAACGCTTCAGCCAGACTCATATTAGACATCCCGCGTAAAGAACACATCTCTGGTCACCTGAAAAACCTCCACTGGCTCCCCATGAACAAGAGGATTACTTTCCGCCTCCTAACCCACGCACACAAAGCACTCTACGAAATCGGACCCGAATGCCTCAACACACGACTGTCCTTCTACACTCCCCCCCGCCAGCTACGATCCTTCAACCAAGCCCTTGCCAATGTACCTCGCATCAACAAAACCACCATGGGAGGTAGATCCTTCTCCTACCTGGCGGCTAAAACTTGGAACTCACTTCCCACTCACCTTCGCCTTACTCAGAACCACCTAGCATTCAGAAAGCAACTTAAAACATGGATATTTGACAAATAATTCCCTACCCTTCCCCTAGCGCCTTGAGACCCTCTGGGTATGTAGCGCGCTATATAAATTTATTGACTTGACTTGACTTGACTGAAGATTCAGAAGGGGCACAGCCTTTCTTAGATCTCCTAAAAGTTGATAATGTAGAAACCTTGTGAGATGAGTTATCCCCTGCCGAATCAATAGAAAGCTCCTAGAATCTCTAGAGGGGAATCAAAAACCTTACAGAGTAAGGCATATTGAGATTCAAAATGGGAAGGACATTTACTCATCTTTTACAAAAGTTGAAATAACTCTTTAAAGAAAGTTATGTTTGAAAGATATGACAAATCTGCCATGATATGACCCTAAACATAAATGACAGAGAAGGAAACACTTTCCAACTTTCCTTGATGAAGGGAATGCCCTCAAGAAAACACTCCTTATAGTGAGAAATTTCTGTGAGTTTCTCAAAGAAAGGTAACTCGGGTATAAAAATCTCCAGATTTTGTCCCTAAGTAACTAGGATTTTTGAAGGACTGGGCTGCAGACACATGAAAATTTCAGTTGGCCGCGTGACCAAATGCTGTCAAAAAATTCAACTGCAGGAATAATAAAACGCATTCAAGAACACATTCTCTTTCCTCAACTCAAACATAAACTAGGATAACTGGTCCTCTTCGACTTCGAAGTTGAAGTCTTCAAGGGGAAACCTCCTGAATAGTGTGGTGCCATCCAAACCCATATTTCAGGTGTACAGGGTAGAACCACTAAGGCAACCTATACAGAATATGCCTTGTCATTTGGAAGGATGTTTCATCTACCTATGACACAGGATTGTGACTACCCTGTCCAGACAAATACCAGTCTGAGGAATAAGGTGCAGAGCAGCTGCTACGCCATGCCTTTGTATCCATAACTTCGATGTCATCAGATTTAGATGGTGATATGAAGGAGACTGAATTCGGAGGTTGCTTGAGAGGGAAGGTATATAAGAACATTTAGTAAATCAAGGATACTTCTTCAAAGAAAAACAGAAATCCAAATTTGCTAGTAAACTCTGCCTTGGTACTTCCCCCAATTTTTTTAAAATACGCAAATGTGGAGAAATATCTTACAGACGGATCATCATGAAGAAATCTGTATCCTATAATAGCAGTGCGGTGTCTATTTCAAGAGGACAACCCGAAAATAACCTATTGTGGTCTGGTGCTTTATAAATCATAAAAACATTTGTGTATTAAGATGACCACCATCTTTGAAGTGGAACAGATAGGATTGTTTTCCTCACTACTAGGGAAAAGCCAGCATTCTATAGTTTCTCCTTTTGCATTGACTGTAAAAAAACATAGCGCATTAAAGAAAGGCATGTTCAAAAACCAAATACAAAAGTGACCTACGGAAGTGCCACATGCTTCAAACCTTTCACAAATTAGAAGCGCCCCCCCTCAAATCCTCCAGAAATATAGCAAGAAACACTTGTTCAGAACAACCCTATTCTAAAAGCATGATAAGTTAAAAAGAAGACATTCAATTGTCAACGTTTGTCTTCACCTGTTCTCTCCTTTTTATTTTTTTTACACTTTCTCTCCTTATCCCAATATATATATATATATATATTTATAACAGATAGCTGAGCATTCAGCCTCATTCAGTTCTTCACTTACAGTATATCGTTACAAAAGGACAATCGAAATGCCAGTCTTTCTGGGTGCTTTTTCCTGCCATCTTCCAAAAACATTTAACTCATGGCTACTAATACGCCACCTCAAGAATTTATTTCTGATAATCAAATTTTTATTGTTTTTAAAACACATAAAACAATTCAGCCCATTCACGGAAATCACGAGTTTGAATCTATTTGTAAAAGCAACGTAACCCCCAATCACAAACCCCATAAAACATACACAGACGGGATATGGAACCAGGTTAATCAGAACCCTCCACATTCCCCAAACACTTCCCCCACACTCTACGGTATTTCTTAATGCACCCCTTGGCCTTGTAAAGGGCTTTCTCCTGGGTCGCGCACCAGTCCACCCCTCTACACCACTTCTCCAGGTCAGGTAGGTGGGGCTTTTCCAGGCCGCCGATATCTCCCGCTTGGCTACCATCATAGCTGTATTAAAAAATAACTTGTAATTTCTGGACCCGTCCAGCCCATCAATGATCCCCAGGAATGAGTGACGTGGATCGTGAGGAACTTCCCAGCCCAGTACCTCCGTTAGCTCCACTTCAATAGATCCCCAGAATTGCTCCAAGCGGGGGCACAACCAAACCATGTGGATGAAGTCGGCCAGGGCATGGGTACATCTCGCACATGACGCATCTGGGTACAAGCCCACTCGATAAAGGCGCAGGGGAGTGAGATACGCAGCATGTAAATAGTAGAGCTGAATCCGCTTGAGTTTAACAGAGACGGTGACTGTTCTGGGGGCCATAAAGGCATCGCACCAATCCATCTCGTCAAGGGGGCCCACCCAATCCACCCTTTGATCCCTCAACTTATCTAGGGATGTGGGGGTGTTGTTAACTAGGGTGCAGTAAATGCGGGGGACCCCCCCTTACCTAGGTCTCCCATCCTCGTCTGAGCCTCAGTGGGGCTATATCCGGGGAGCCTCGTGTCGTCCGTAATATGCATATGGAGGGCATGCCTCAACTGCAAATATTTATAAAACTGGGATGAGTGTAGGGAGTTGCGGGTTTGGAGCTCCTGGAAGGATAGCATGTGGCCCCTGGCCTATACGTCCCCTAGCTGGGAGATGCCAATAAGGTCCCAAGTTTTAAACCCCTTTAGTCCACTAACCTCCCCGAGCCAGGCCCTATGCCAGAGGGGAGTACATTGAGTCAGCTTGCCCGTCCATCTAGTGTGACGCAGCGAGGCCCGCCAGGCCAATAACACGGAGCGCATCACATCAGGTTGTTCAGGTTGGAATGGGCCCCCCATACATCATGGCCTGGATTTCGGTGAGACCCAGTTCGCTCAGTTCAAGCCTGTAGGCTGGGTCTGACCCGCCCCCATTGAAACAATCGTGGACTACCAAGAGACGTACCGCCAAGAAATACAGATACAAGTGTGTCATCCCTATACCCCATCATAGGAGGGAATCTGGCAGGTAGACAGAGCCACTCGGGCCCTTCCTCCGCTCCAGAGAAACTTGGTGATTAAACTGTCCAGTTCTCGGAACCAAGTCCTGGGAAAACAGAAGGGGGCATTCTGTAGGACGTAAAGGAATCTAGGGAGGATCATCATTTTAAACAGGGCCACCCTCCCCAGGGAGTTCAGAGGCAGCACTTTCCATTTAAGGAGGTCGTCCTTGGCCTTTTTAACCAACAGGGCCACGTTAGGGGACCAGCCCAGCCCGGGAAGAAGGGTAATCCAAATCCCCAGATATTTAAAGGATTGCCTCCGGAGTGCAATGGTAGACTGTCAATCAAAGCACTCCCTAGAAAGATGCAGGGGACCAACACTGATTTCCCGGGGTTTAGCCGCAGCCCTGAGGCCGGCTCGAAAGAGTGCTAGATCTGGAGGCAGTATGGCCCAGAGGAGGCTGGGTCAGACAGGAAGACAAGGACATCGTCCGCGTATAGTGCGATCTTGTTCCTTTCAGTATTGGGCCACTCTCATTCGCAAAGGTGGTCTTCAGCCCGCACAAGCAAAGCCAAGGGCTCCATCGCCAGGGCGAATAGCAAAGGATAAAGGGGAAATCCCTGACCAGTGGCCCTGGCAATGGGGAAGGCCTCTGACAGTACCCTGTTAACCAGCACTCGTGCTCTCGGGTGAGCGTACAGGACACGAATCAAAGAACGGAAATGGGGCCCGAACCCAATCTCGGCCAGCACGCCCTGTAGGTATGCCCAGTCCACCGAATCAAATGCTTTTTTGAAATCTATGGCCAGGATTGCCAAATATGGGGTAAGCAAGTGCCGGTGGGCAAGAGCCAGCTGCAGCCTCCAGAGGCAATGGCGGGTCCCACGCTGAGGCATGAACCCGCATTGGTCCGGGTGTACCAGTAAGACTAGGTGGGCTTTCAGTTGTTGGCCCAGAACGTGGCATATATCTTAATTTTGGTGTTGAGGAGGGAGATGGGACGATACTCTGCGCACATGCGAAGGGAGGCTGGGATTTCGGGAGAACCACGATGATGGCAATGTCAGTTTCCGGTGGAATGGAACCTCTCTCCACAGCTTCCTGAAATAAGCTGGCCAGGTGGGGCGCTTGGGTGCCTCGGTATGCCGCGTAGTACTCCCGAGGAAGGCCATCTGGACCCGGGGTCTTAACCGGGAAGGTCAGGGGAAATGCCTCTTCAGTTTCTTTCAAAGAGATGGTGAGCTCTAGGTCTTTCTGAGCAGCCATTTCCAGCCTAGGAAGACACACCCTACCCCGGTTAAGGAGAGCTGAGACGGACAGCTCAGGGGTGTGTGCTGTGTTCAGCCTCCGGTAGTAGGCAGCGAAGGTATTTGCCATTGTCACGGGAGCACGTTGCCCCGCTCCAGCCTCATCAACTTCCTCCAGGATAATACGATTCGCCCTGGGATATGTGGCCAGTCTGTGCAAGATAATGCCATTCTTGTCCCCCCAGCCATAAACTCTTGCTACAGAGGACCTCCAGAGGAGCTTAGCCGCATCCAGGGATAGTTGTATTATGTCATCCCAGACGTGGGCTAGTTGTCGGGCCTGGGCGGCGTCCTCTGATGTGGATAATAGCTCTTTCAAGCGGAGGCCCTGCGCTTCCTTGGAAGAAATCTCCTGCAATTGCGATTGCCTCTGGATCTTAAGCTGCCTTTTAGTGATATTTCGTATGGTCACCTTCCCCGCTTCCCATAGGGTGCCCAGGGAGGCTACAGAGCCCTTGTTAGTAGCAAAATATTGCTTAAGTTCTTTCCCCACCACCTGCTTAAATTCTTTATCTTTGAGAAACCGAGCGTTCATCCTCCATGTTTGGCGGGCTGAAGGAGGGGGAGCCCCTGTGCTAAGAAGTATTGGAGAGTGGTCGGAAATGCCTTTGGGCAGAATACGGACGTCTAGAATCATAGTACATTCGGGTGCGGGGACAAGGATCGCATCTAAGCGCACTTGGGTGTGGTGAGCCGTGGTGGTATGTATGAGTTGGGGTCCTGCATGGTTGCCATGTGCGCCACGCTTCGCAGAGCCCCAGGGATTCAGATCAGTTCTTCAGTTGTTTCGCACACGCCGTCCGAGCGGCAGATGGAGGTCCGGTTGTGTCGGGGGCCGGGGCTAAGACTGCATTTAAGTCACCCGCAATAACCATGTTGCCAGCGGGTGCGTTCTTCAACAGGGCAACAGTGTGTGCAAGTGTGGGCGTGAGCATGGAGGAGGGCATATACTGACATAAGAGTGAGGGGGAACCAGCCAGCGATTCGTAAACTGTCACAGATTAACCTTGAGGATCATGGATCACTTGGGATAGGACAACGGGCAGTGTGTGCCTCAGGAGGATGGCCACCCCTCGTGACCCCCTGGAGAAGCCGGAGTGCCATACCCTATCATACCCATAGCGAGCTAAGAAGGGGCAGCGGTTACCAAAGAGGTGCGTTTCTTGGAGCATGAGGATATCTATGTGGAGACGCTGTGCATACCTTAGGACCGCAGTGCATTTGTGTCGGTCCAACAGGCCATCGACATTCCACGACAACACGTGGAGAGACGCCCTAGGCGAAGTGTTATCTGTCATGATAGGTGTTACCTGGTCTAGGCCGTGTGTATGACTTTGGGTATACAGACGCGCTTGGCAGCCTGCGGTGTTGGGTGCGTTCAATGGCTACGGGGGCACACCCTTCCCTCCCACTGGTAGCATGTGTCATTCCGTGGTAGCTGAAACAAAAAACAACAAGAAGCATAATAACGTATGGGGAAAACTTTCCCAAACCCCCCCCTTAACCCCACCACCCACCCTACACTTCAAGAACAGAAGCATCTGTTGACCCCCAATAAACAACACCAAAATACACAGGGTGAACAACCAAACTAAAACGCCTGGAAATAGGGAAGCGTGGAGGACCCCTCCTCATGATCGGATGCATGTTTACAAAACCATCGGGAAGTTAGGAACTGATCTGAGTCATAGCGCCGTCTCTGGCCGCGGAGCAAGGCCCGGCGGGCAGAGACCGGTTCAAGCAGGATCCTTCAAGAGCATCGGGCTAGAGTGGAGATGTCCGTATCTGGGAGGTCAATCACGGAGGACCGGGATGCAGCACCTCTGCCATCCTGTTGGCCGGAGGAACCGGAGCGCCTTCCAGTCGGCGCTCCCTCCTCGACCAAGGGTGGCTGTTATGAGTAGCTCGGCAGGGAATCTGAGCGGGCCCGCCTCCGGTCACTGCGCCTGCAGGATCGATTACGTGGAGGCAGAGGAGCGGAGTGAGTGGAGCGGCCAATCCCTTGACCATCCGGGTGCGCCCCTCAGCCCGTAGATGATCCTCCTCCGTTGCCCAAGTCCAAGCCTCCGCCGGGCTGTCTAAAAATAGTGTCTTGTTTGCAAATACCACTCGCAAGCGAGCCGGGAAGAGGAGCCGATACTGAATGTTAAGTGCCCTCAATTTTTGCTTGACCTCTCCGAAGGAGCGACGCTAGCCCTGGACCTCACAGGTGTAATCTGGGAAGATCATGATGGCACAATTTTGGTGGAGGAGCCGTTGTTGCTTGCGGGCTTCAGACAAGATGGTGTCTTGATCCTTAAAGTTAAGAACCCGCATTATAATCGGGCGTGGAGGGGCACCCGGTATTGGTTTGGGGGCCAGGGACCGGTAAGCCCGCTCGATTGCAAACCAAGGGGATAGATATCCCCCAGGGACCCACGACCTCAGCCACCTCTCCAGGAAGTCCACCGTACAGCCCCCTTCTACTCCTTCCGGAAATCCCACCAGGTGGAGGTTGTTGCGTATAAAACTGTTTTTGGCGTCCTCCGCCCAACAGTGCAACTCCTGAGTATGAGACTAAAGACGGCCCTTAAGTTGCTGCACGTCATCCTCCACAGTGGAGATCCTGGACTCAGTCTCTTTAATCCTAGCATTCGCGTTGCGGAGTTCCTACCTGATGAGAGTCTTGTCCACTCTCACTTCTGCAATTTTGCCCTCCACCAGGTCTGGGATGCGTGGATGGCCTGGAGGATGGCGGATAATTCCGCGGATGGAGGACCCTCCTGCTCAGCCTCTCCCCAAGTTTCCCGTGGTGGTGAAGTGGTCCATTTTAGTCTAGGTGGTGGGGACCTTCGCCGATATGTCCTTTCTGCCCATGTTCGGCCCCGAGGGAGCGACGGGTTCTCAAGGACCCCACAACATGACCCCACACTGGAAGGCCGAAGAAGCAACGGAGTTGAATCAGGTAGCCATGAGATGCAAGCAGCTGGTGTGAAGACCCTGGACAGCCCAGTCTGCTTCTCAAGAGGTGCAGCCAGCGGGGAGTGGCAATAAAGAAGGGTCGCGGTCAAGGGCCACAGGCTGACCCCCCTCCGCCAGAGCCACAGAACGGTCCACCGGGGCAACAACTCACAGCAGATGAGGAGATCCAGGAAGGGCACCGGGTCCAGGACTGGGGGTCGATGCGGGCAGCTGCCCCCAGGGGTATACTGGTGGCCCAAGGGGGCGAATCGGGGTCCCACGAGTCCTGCTTCACGTGATTGTATTCGTGGCCCCACGGGAGCTACCAGACCTCCTTCAACAACCCACAGAGGGACACCGCCACCCGAGATGGTGGCCGAAGCGCTCACACCCATGCCCTGTATCCAGGAGGATAAGCCCAGTGGGCTATGCCACCACCATCTCTAAGAAGGAGGGGTTGGCTCCCCCCACCATCAAGTCCTGGGCGACCCACCAGGAGTGAGCGGCGCGGGAGGAGGTGCACAGGGCAACAGACTCTGTGCCGGCGGGTCTCACAGGTGAGGCAGTGATTCGCCTAGGACAGGGGGGGGCCACCACACAAGGAGCTCCCCCCACAGGCAAGCGGGCCGGTCACGGACAGTGGACCGTTAGAAGATCGGGACTCAGCACGGCTGCCATCTTGAAGAGTTCAACTTGGCAGGTCCGTGAGACAGAATCGGCCCGCTCCCCTCCAAAATCACGCCCCATGACCCAAAAGGAGCTGCAGAGGCCCCAAAGCAGCCAGGTATGTAACACAGGCCCCCTGTTTCCTAATCTAAGCCCCTTATATTACAGCCTCATCATTCACTGATGGTTTCCTACGAGAGAGGAATCTGTTTCCCTTGGAGCTACACTCAGCCTTGTTTCAGCTCCCGTAAGGTGTTTTTCTAATCCTTGGATCTGCTGTGAAACCCTCACCACACGGGTCCTCCTCAAGGGGTCATCTACAACCCTTGGTTGCCCCCCTACCTAGTCCTGATGAAGACTTGCACGGCCAAGGTCCAACTTGCCTACAGGCCCTAAGACGAGTCGAAACGTCGATGCCCCCTGTTGTTCTAACCTGGACCCTGTTCTGCCATATTTCACGTGCAAAACATTTGGAAATATATGTCCCCATTGTCTGAATGATTTCATTTAATGTATTCATATTCAATTTGTGGCCAGGCTAACGAGGACAGTGATTTTCTAAACCGTACCTCTATATGTAAATATTGTAAATACTATGTATGTCACTATCCTATGACTTTGCCTCTATCACCTCACCACTAAACACATCCCGAATCACCCCCTTTCATCTACACATCCCCTTCCTTGGGGCAACCTACACGTTCATGAATTACTAAATGTGTATTGTACTCAGCAATCTAGATACAATGAATTAAAATTGCTTCTGTTCCTTTGACAGGTGTATTTATTACCTTGAGCTGAACCTAGGAGTAGGCTCTCAAATAATTTCATTTAGTAACTACATACTGATTGATTCTGCTATATTAAGTAAAAAGGTCTAGGACCACTGTTTTCTATACCTCACTACACCCAGGTCTACGACCGTTGGGTTACCCCATTTTTGATAATGGTGATTTGAACAAAGCCAGTTTAAATCTCACACTGTATTGGCAACTCTGAACTAGCAAAGGCTCTAACAATTTTTCCTCTGTTATTTTTTCTACTACGTCAGATAGAAGGATGTCTTATTGTTATCCAGTCCAGAGGAACCAATTCCATCTGCATTGGAAAGATGAAAGGTCAAGTGGACCTACTGAGATCCAACTTAAGAACGACAGAATAAAACACCAATATCTAAAGCAACAACATACTCAGAGCTACAGAAGAGAAATTTGAACCAAGATCAGCTTAAAAACAAGATTAAATAGGCTCTGGGAGAAGACCATAAGCCATCAAATGACAAAGGTATTTGACGGGGCATCAGTCAAGTTCTCTAATGTCAAGTGTGACATGTGAAACCTTTAAAATCCTGATACAGCATTCCTATTTAACACCTGAAGATTGAAAGGAAAAACCAATGGCTTCTCTTGTCACAAATATAGGCCACCTTCGATCAAGCAGGAGCTTCATGAATAAGGAAAAAACAAGCATGTGTCAATAAATAAAAGATTTGGTTCCTCAAGCCAATGAGTTGTCATCTACAAAAGTATATGATTCTTATCTCTTTAACCAAAATGTGAAATACATGTTGCTATTTTAACATAAAACATGTATCTGAAAAGTTCACAGTGATCCCACAGGGCCTCTCAAGACACAGAATAAGATGTTTGTTGTTGCCACTCTCTTTTGGCAAAGTTTTCGAACTTCTCTGAGTTGTTTAGAAAAGTTACCATTGCCCACTCTAGAGGCAGAGCAGGAGGTCCAGTTCTGCTTTTTTCTGAGCCTAGGTCGGGGCCTTGCAAGAACAACAGTTGATGGACAGAATGCAGAACAATATCATACATTCACCCCAGTACAGAGATCTGGGTCTAAATCCATCGTTTTTTGCTCACCATGCCATTCCAGTTTGAACCTAGCCATATGCAAATCAGTCTTGACCCTGTGCCTCATGGGAATAGTCCAGCCCGAACTGCCAAGCCAGGTCCTCCCTAGACTGGAAACAAGCATCCTAGGACCGGTTTCGGGCTTTCAGCCCTCATCAGCCAGGATAGCTTGATTCTAGTGGCATGGAGAGCACAGGACTCACGTCTTAGCATACCCGTCCCACTCGGTTGACAAATGCAAAAACAACAGTTGATGGACAGAATGCAGAACAAGATGTCTTTATCAAATTAGTACCTCAAATAACCTACTCTCCCTCTGGGGTCATAAAGCAGCTTACAGTATGAGCCTTTCTAAAATTCTATTTCAAGTGGATGCTAGTTCTTTTGCTCTACATCCTGGCTTCTTCAATGTCCACAGTTTCCGTACTAAAATGTAGCAGAACACTAGAAAGGAAGATGTGAGCCCTTTTTTTTAACCATCACTTTCATCCTTAATATGGGTAATTACCTTTCAATCAATCCACTCAAAGAAAACAATGTGGACCCTGCATCGCCATTGACATGCAATGTGGCTGCACATGCTCTCCCTAACCCTGTGGAATGTGGAATGTCTGAGCACAACCAATGTACTGGTTGTGCAGTCTTGTAGGTGAGAGATGAAAATCCTAGAAACTGATTTCATATGCCACCTAGAGCTCTGCAACCACCAGAGAATCAGAAACACACCCTCCAGGTAATAACAACATCCATGGGAACAGGAAAGTGGAGAAAACCCCCCACAAAAAAAGGACATCTAGGACTCCTCCTGAGTAACTGCATTGATCCATATCTCTAGTGAGTCCTTCGAGGCTTAATCATCAGCAGTCAATCTGTTCTATCTGCTCCTTGAAATACTCATCATTAAGAGTATGCACCTTACCTAACACCTTCCAATTTACGGAGTGTCTTAAAAGGCTGTATCCCAAAAGAAGAAAAGAAAACAATTACATTGTTTGGTCCTAAGAAAGAACAATATTACTAAGTTAGTTTAAAGGCCATATACCGTTTTCCTAGAAAACCCTCCCCTGAGTTACTATGTTACCTCTATGCTCACTGGAGCAGCCCAAAAGTGAATAGTGTCAATGTTGAAAAAACTTATTCCTAAAAGAATCTTTAAATTAATCTTCAAGGAGTATACGTTTCCTCATAAACACATCACCACCCCCTCTACGTCACATCCTCCTCTCACAAACAATACTACACAACCAGATCCATTGCATGAAACATATACATCAGCACCCTTTTTCATTACTCCTCAAAAGCAAAAGATATCACACACACCAGCACAACAAGATCTTCAAAGCGCAACACCTCATAATTAAGTATGGGCGGAAAATTCGTTCCGCGCGCGGAATTTGCGAATTCTTGGCAATTTTGCGATCCGCGAATCGCGCGAAATTGCCCAAAAATCTGCAATTCGCGAGTTGGCGGATTTTTTTTTTCTTGTTCGCGTTTCAAAAATACAATCTCGCATGCGCGGCATTGACTTACCATGATTTTGCATTCGCTGATGAGTTTTCCTCCCTGTTCGTGTGCGCTGCGAGATTTTGGTAGCTGGCTGAGCGACGCCGCGATGGCGAGCACGTCATTGCGACCCGAAACAGGAAATTGCGAATGCAAACACGTCATTGCAACCCGAAACAGGAAATTGCGAACACGTCATTGCGACCCGAAACAGTAAAAAGGCATCGCGTGCAGGCTGGTTAAGTGGAAACAACATGTTCGCGACCGTTCTTGTGAACTCGCCAAAAAAAATTTTGCAAGCTCGCGTAATTTGGCGGATTTTTGCAAATCGCGATTGGGAATTCGCAAATTCCGCCCATGCTTACTCATAATATTTTCCATCACAAAATACAAACATATACCCACCTTTCAAACCACACAAAGGAACATACTCCAATGCCAAGCTTTCACTCTTTCACCACACCTAACACAGATATAGCAATACAGCACCTCTCTTCTAACCGCCTCTCATCCATTGGACAATTAAAAACATTACTACATGACCCACATGCTGCACCACCTCCCATGACTCATACACCTTCCGCCTTAAACACACGCAAAAAATATAAACAACATGCTACACCTCACAACTTTGCTTCCCCATGTCTACTTCACAACAAAGTTACACCACAAAAGCAATACAGCACTCCAACTCACTCTCAAACACCATCTCCAACACATACACATGCAGACCCATCAAAATGCCTTCTTAGCATGCTGGATGAGGAACACGATACAGAACAGCTACACGCTTGCTATCCTAATACAGCTAATACCAGCTCTAAAAACACACCTGCTACAAACCCACACAATACTGATCACTCTTCTACCAAACAAAGTCCCACTATCACCAAAGACCACTCACTAAACTGTCTACTAATAAATGCTCGATCCCTCTCTAAAAACAAGCATCACATCTACGACCTTCTCACCGATGCAAAACCAGATATACTATCCATAACCAAATCATGGTTGGGTGAAGACATGGCTCCAGTCCTGCATGAAGCCATTCCTCTAGGCTATCAATTAATAACCCAAAATCATATAGCCAAAAAAGGAGGTGGTCTAGCTGTTGTATTCAAGCAAACAATAAAATCACTAAAATTGACAACATCTCCATAAAGAATTGTGAGGCTCTTCTAACAAGATGCAATCCTACACTGTCTTCCTCCTGTAACTTCCTGCTACTTTACAGACCTCCACCTAGCAAGGCAACATTCCCAGATGCACTTCTAGACACAGTTTCAGAACCTGATAACAATACACTCCAACCTATGTGTTCTGGGTGACCTTAACATTTGGTTTCATACACCCAATATGACCCATCCAAAAACTATAATCACCGGCCTAGACGCATTGAACCTGCATTAGATTGCCCACAATCCAACACACACCGCTGGACATATCCTAGATGTCATTTTTGCTAATACTGAACTAGTTACCTTTCAAACTATAACTCCAGTCACATGGTCAGACCACAACTTGCTTGCCTTCCAACATAAAACAATGCTAAGCGACTCACCTAAAACTACCTTACATCCATCCACCTTTCGGCCGGGAACAAACTCAATTTGGAACACTTGGAAACACAACTAACATCCAGTACAAATCTGGAAAGCATACATTCTGTTCAAAATCTATATGAGTGGCTACAGGAAGCTTTTGACATCCTGATACCATTCAAAACTACACAACAGAACAAAAGAAAAAAAGCGCCTTGGAGAAACATAGAAATAAAAGACATAAAACAACAAAGGTTTTTGCAAACTAAATTGCCTAGAAGGAACTCATCCTGTTACTCAAGATTTCACAGACAAACTGGCAAATCATTACACGGACAAAGCAGACACATTGGAATCGTACTTAAAACAGAAACAAAGCACTAGCACTAACCCTTGTACAAAACAACAATCTAAGAATGCTCTAATCAAGCCTTTCCGTTCCTTCCGACACATCTCACACAAGGAATTTATGGACCTGGTCAAAGCAAGCAGGCCTGCTGGCAGGCCTTCTGACCACTGTCTGCCACAAACTTTCAAGATAATTCTTTTAACAACCTTTGTTGCCACTCCAGTAAGAAGAATCATCAACGATTTCTTAACTACTGGAATATTTCCAGAAGAACTCAAAAAGTCATACATATGCCCTTTACTGAAGAAAACAAACTTGGACCCGTTGAACCCTGACAACTACAGACCCATTACAAATGGACCGTTCCTGGGCAAACTGATAGAGCAGCGTTCGCTCAGATGTCACAATTCATTGAAGAGAAGGACATACTTTCAGACTTCCAAACAGGATTCGATCTGGGAAGAGGCACTGAAACTGCCCTCCTTTCCATCTGGGATGACATAAACAATACACTTGATCGCAACGGGGTTGCTGCGCTACTCCTCTTGGACCTCTCAGCTGCCTTTGACACGGTTGACCATGACACTCTGAAACAAAGACTCTATGAAGCCGGCATAGAGGGAACTGCTTTAGACTGGATAGCGTCCTACCTTTGAAACAGAACTAATGTCATTCATACTCCACCTTTCTCGTCCAAACCATACTCCACAAAAGCAGAGGTCCCTCAAGGTTCTATCATCTCGCACATGCTTTTCAACATCTACATGAAGTCATTACAAGTACTGATCCATAAATTTCACCTCACGTGCTATAACTATGCAGATGACACAAAAATACTCCTTCAACTGGAATGCCCTAAAGACATTGGAAAATCACCAATTTTCAGCTGTCTCAGAGCCGTGGATCGGTGGATGACCTGGAGCCATCTCAAATTGCATGCTTCAAATACTGAGATAATCACATCTGGCGATTGGAAACATTACAACCCGCTTGCCGCATGGCCTGATGAACTGGGATCACTGCCTAAAGTATCGAAGTAAGTAAGAAACCTCGGAATGACCATGGACTCCAAGCTGTCAATGAATGCCCAAGTGGATAAACTAGCAAGATCAAGCTTTGCTACTATAAAAACGCTGCGACTAATTTTTCCTCATTTGGGATTTCCACACAAGGTACAAGCTACCATCTCCCTTGTTCTGTCCAAACTTGATTACGCCAATAGCCTCCACCACGGATCACCTTTAACGACCATGAAAAGACTACAACGGATTCAGAACTCGGCTGCCAGACTACTCTTGCATATCAAACCGCGAGACCACATCTCCCCTGCCTTGAAAGCCCTGCATTGGTTACCGGTTGCCAGAAGATCCACGTTCAAGCTGCTTTGTATCACCCACAAAGCAATACATGGAATGGGACTGCTCTTCATCAGGAATAAAATCACCAAACACTAAGTATGGGCGAATTTTGCGAAAATTCGTGCGAAAGCGTACTCGCGGTCTGCAAAATCTGCGAACTTTCGCGAGATTGCGGATTTTTTTATTTTTGCGTGCTCGCTGCATTTTTTTCACCACGGCTACCGCGAACGTACCCATGCGGTCGTATATGGGTGCGGCCATCTTGTTTTTACTGTTCGCGTTGCGTATTTCCGTTTCCGGTCGCTAGTTGCATGCTGGCGTTGCGCTTTTCCTGTTCGGGCCCGCAGTTGCGTGTTAGCGTCCGTTTTTGCATGCTCGCAAGGAAAATATCGTGCAAACTTACCCACGTGGTTGCAATGGACACGGCCATCATGTTTTTCATTCATTGCTACGGTTCTGGGCATGCCTTTTCTATCCAGCTTCACTCTTTGTAATCCTTTGTTTTTTTGAACTTTTTAAAAATCTTTTTTACTCATTATCTATCTCTTTATTTTTGTACATCTATATTTTGTGTTTTTTTCTACTTTTCGTTACTTTAATAACTACTTTTTCTTTTAACTCTCTCTTTTCTTTTATTTACTTTTTTCCCTATTATTTCCTCTTTTTCCTTTCTTTAACCCAGGACCATGGCAAAGGGAGCCGGCAAGTCCAAGATAAAGAGTCCCACTCCCACACCCCGCAGCCGGCTCCCCTGGGGGTGCTTACGGGGAGAGTCTGTAAGTCCTAGGGAGATCTTCAGTGCGGTGGAGGTGGCTGCACTAGTTTTCTTTGTGCAGTGCCACCTCCGAAGACGGTCGCAGCAGGCGGCAGGCCCGGTACCGGGTACGGCCTCCGGGAGTGTCGCCAGCTATGGAATAAGGTGTGCCGGGCCTAGGAATGGGCGGATTTTGCGGATCCACGATCCGTGGATTTTGCGGATTTGCGGATCCGCGGATTTGCCCTGCTGAATCATTTCAGCTTACTAGTTTCAGCGGCCATGTGTGTGTTACTATGCAATCGCCCCGAGGGGCGCAGGGTTCCCTTGGGTGAGCTGTCCATCATAGTGGGTCAATGGTGGGAAGACGGTGCACACTGCGAGTGTGTGTGTGGGGGGGGGGCTTCCAAGCCCAAAGTCAGGCGCCCCGAAGGGCGCAGGGGTCCCTTGAGTGAGCTGTCTATCATAGTGGGTGAATGGCGGGAAGACGGTGCAAACCGCGAGTGTGTGGGCGGGGCCAAACGGGCAGGGCTTCCATGCGAGTTCACACATGCTTCTTGTGTGTATAAAAGGTCAGAGAAAGATCAGTTCAGCAGATGAAGAGAAAAAAGCTCCTGGTCACAGGAACAGCACGGGTATTGCGCTCGTGAAAGTCAAGGATGCAAAAGCCTCTATCCAGCATCACAGCTGATTTTCCACGGCTTTCAGCGGCCATGTGTGTGTTACTATGCAATCGCCCCGAGGGGCGCAGGGTTCCCTTGGGTGAGCTGTCCATCATAGTGGGTCAATGGTGGGAAGACGGTGCACACTGCGAGTGTGTGGGAGAGGGGGGGGGCTTCCAAGCCCAAAGTCAGGCGCCCCGAAGGGCACAGGGGTCCCTTGAGTGAGCTGTCCATCATAGTGGGTGAATGGCGGGAAGACGGTGCAAACCGCGAGTGTGTGGGCGGGGCCAAACGGGCAGGGCTTCCATGCGAGTTCACACATGCTTCTTGTGTGTATAAAAGGTCAGAGAAAGATCAGTTCAGCAGATGAAGATAAAGAGGCTCCTGGTCACAGGAACAGCACGGGTATTGTGATCGTGAAAGTCAAGGATGCAAAAGCCTCTATCCAGCATCACAGCTGATTTTCCACGGCTTTCAGCGGCCATGTGTGTGTTACTATGCAATCGCCCCCACAGCTGATTTTCCACGGTAGATTTGGGAAGAAGGCACACCTGCCTCGATGACGCTCACGATTGTTTTTGGGCTGTTGAATGAGTCACTCACAGGAAGGGCATGCTCGCACCTGCTTTATTTTATCTATTAGAGCTTCCTGTTGAAGCTAATTTAGTAAGTATTTTAGGATGGCGCTGGCAGCTTGCCGGCGCCATCGTAAAATAGTTACAAGTTGACAGGCCAGCCAGGCTTCAACTTTTGCCCCCGGAATCCGCCACTCGCGGATTTGCGAATTCGCGGTAAATTCGCGGGAGTTTGCGGATCGCGAATTTACAGAAAATCCGCAAAATCCGCGAGCGGAACGGATTTTGCGCTCATATTTAGCCGGGCCATGTATCGGGAGTCAGGGGTCCGGCGCACCTACAACCAGGTGACGCATCGGTTGTCCGACATACTTGACCAGGAACAAGACTTGCTCGACGTCGAGATCCCTGGGCTTGGTGAGTTCTAGTAGCTATTTAATAACTACTTTGTTTTCTTCTGCTTTGTGTTATATTGCAAATATATGTTTTTTCCGGAGAGCAAGAATGCTGCCGATTACATTGCAGGTAAATTATGGGATTGCAGGTGCTTACCTGCTGAGTGGCGGTGATACTATGCTTACTTGTTTTCAATTTTGTGCTCATTTGGCCTGAGTGAATATGAGTGTACTTTACAGAACTGCGTAATGCTAGACACTAGAGACTCAAGTCCAGTCCTTCCTTTGTACTCCTGCTACTACGAAGAGATAGTGGTGGTGGATTGATAGGTTGATTATATTATGACTTGTCATATTGTAGGAAATTTTTTAGTGGTCTGCAATCATGACGGACTGTGTCTGTCACTTTGTGTGCTGCTGAGTGCTGCCAGTCCTAATAGAACCTTTTTGTAGTTGGTTTAGTGAGTTACATAACTTTCCAAGTAGGCGGTCCGTGAATCCAGCATTACTAATATCCTAGTAGACCACCTCAGATAAGTCAATACATTTAGTGCAATTGTTGTTTATTTTCCCGAAATATTTTATTGTTTTTTTTAAATGTTTAATTTTGTTGACCACAATCATCCATGTTTGTGTCTTTCTTTCATGTACATCAGCTCCTCCCCGGGGCAAGAGGACAGAGGTGGCGGTGGTGGCGCCGGCGGAGAAGGAAGGCCGGGATCGGTCCGCAGAGGTCTCTTCTGCTGGCCCCAGTAAGTTTTCCTGTCAATAATAATTAGGGCTCCCGGTTTTCCGTTTAAACGGATTGATACATATAAATACAGGCGGAAACCATTTATTCCTTTGTCTGTATTTATACATAGAAACGGAAAATTACTTATCAACTGGCTTTATTGTGTCTATGTGCTCCTCTGTAAAATGAGTGTCTGAGGCACACAGGGGCCAAGGGAAGAAATTTGAAACTGCTACTGCAATGTCCTGCAGATTATGCTCCCCTCTAAATCACCCCACCCTCCCGAGTCTGGGCTAAGCAATCTGCTGCCAAGGGAGACTGATTAGTTAATGAGCGACCCTCTGTACCTCCCAGACAGCAGCAGGCAGAGAGCGCTTATCTGCCTTTAACATACACGCTATTGACCATGGCACAGGGTTAATTGACACCCCCAAGCCCCCAGACATCATGTCAACACCATGACTTTGGTCATCTGTTGTCACACCATCATCTTGTAGTAACTGCACGTCCGGAGGCATAGTTTAATGATCAAAGAAATGGGCAAGCAGCAGGACAGTGTTGTTCTCCTTGTCTTCGAATTACGCATCTTAAAGTGCGTGTGAACATCTGCACATCTGATGCACAGCAGCGCCTGGTTCACAGCTACAGCCTAGAGCCAAACACAACACCGAGGTGAATTACAGGGTGGCAAAGGCAAGCATGCATTTCAGGCTGGTTGGCATACCGTCGGAGCGAGGTGCAGCGCTCTGCCCAAGACGCCGGAATTCCAACGATGCAATGATCACCTGTTAATGCGCGCCCAGGCTGTAGTTGTTTCTTTTCAAATAAATAGACAATCACAGTACTTTGCAGACATTTCAGGTAGTCTGACTTGCTGCTAACTGTAGCGTTTTAGTACACAAGTGTAACCACAAGAATACTGAAGGGGTGAGGGAGGCACAAGCACACAAGGGTGGCTTGTTGAGAAGCTCTCAGCATGTAAAAGCTACATAGATGTCTCAATGTTGCTGTTCCACATTTCTGTAGCCCGATCTCTAATTGTATTGAGAAAGCTGGAGCCCCTTACAAGTGCATTAATCTTGGTGGCCTAAAGTGTCAACATGTAGAATCTGTCTTTACATTTATTTTATTAATTATATGGCAATGGGTGTATACATCAACCAAAAAGGTGGTGCGTGGAGGAAATGGTAGTAGTTGTTTTGGAGGGACTTGAATGTCGTGGTCAATTAGCGTTAGTGAGGAATACAGATAGTGAACCACCCGACTTGCCTGGTCATCACTGCTGTGGGAAAAACGGGAAGAAATCAGGAGTCTAATATCCCTATTTACATTCCTTGATTATCACTCAGCTTTATTTTCTTAGCCTCACAGCAGGAATTGAGTGACTTATGTGGGGCTAAGAGTGGATATAACCCTGCAATGGCAAAAGGATTGTGATGGCACCTTCACTACCCATAGCACTGGGGTGAATTAACAACCATGGATGTGAACATATATGCTCAAGTCTCGGGTTTGGCTCACCATCCTATGATTCTGGCCAAATCCCTCACTTTCCCTGTGTCTGTAAAAATCAAAATGAACTCGTGTAAGCAAACTGTTGCTCATGTTAAGCACTTCAGTACTTTTGGTGCAAAGTCACACTACAAAAAAACGGCAAAAACAGTGATTTGTCTATTTGAATAAAAGTGAAAAAATACTAGCTGCAGCGTCTTCTTTTGCGTGCCACAAAAATAAATGCGGATAAATACAGATAAAATGGTAAAAAAATAAATATGGATAAATACAGACGGAAATGTGGAAAAAATAAATACCATAAAACCGGGAGCCCTAATAATAATAATCATACTTCCCTAACTTTTACAGCACCTATTTATTCAGCAATAGCTCTAGGCACTGAGTGCAGTCCTCTGTGTTGTCCACAATGTCTATTGAAGTCTTCTTAATGTTTATGCTTTGACAATTCCCAACAATAAAATGTCAATGGCCACCAAGAATAAGATACTAGTTTACTTTTTGATTGGATAGGAGGACATACTACTACTGTTGCAGGGACTATTCTGCATATACAGAACTATGGACAAGAAATAGAGCATTGGTGATAATGGGCGCAGTTAGACTTTCCATATACCTCAGTCATAACAGAAGTTGAACCCCCAATCTCCTTACTGACTAGCTTGTGTGTCAGAGTCATTATTTAGCTCCCGAATGCAGCGATGATCCCCAATGATCATACAACGCAGAACATAAGACTACGGAGTCAAAGTCCCCACCTCTCAGAGTCACTGAATCATGCTTGCAAATTGCAAACCCTTTCACTCACTCACTCATGACCAAAAAACCACAGAGTCTATGTAAGTTTTAAAGCTTTATTAAAAGTAAAACAACTAGCTCTGTGTGTACTCTGTATATTAATTTTCAATTGTACATTATATAAAAACATTTATTAAAATTAAATCAACTCCATAAAAGAGAAAAGGTGAACACTTGAAAACTGATCAGTGGCTGATTTTACACATTAATTGTGGGAGACCCCTCACCTGGTTGGAACTTAAAGTACTGGTGGTGATGATGATGAGTAACATATTGCTCTTGTTCATAGAAGGGAAGCTTCTGTCTGTTATGAGAAAAATGGTGCGTGTTAAAAAGCAAGCATTCATCAGTTGTGCCAAAAAGAGTAGGATGTTATGGCTAAGCATAAATAAAAACACCCTCCCCTTCCGAAAGGGGAATTTTTAGTTTAGACTAGAGAGTCACAAATAATTACATTTGTTTATGTAGTAAATTTTTTTTTCTTTCCTAGACAAAATAGGGAGTGGTGTATATGGCATCTAAAAATATGAAATGTATTTTCTAGGCGGAACACCATCGACACAGCCCACCACCAATGCCGGGGCCAGCGCGGAGGTGGTCACTCCAGGGGCGGGTGCGGTGCCAGCAGGAACTGTTGTGGGGGATGCCTCGGTAGTGGCGGGCAGTGGTAAGCTAATATATTCCTTACTTATTGAGATTGTAGAGTAGGCTCGCTGCAGGGGTGTATATGTTGTACAGTACAAGTACACTTTACTGTTAAGAAGACTTACAAATTTAGAACTAAGTTTTTGTCAACCAGGTAGAAGACAGTCACCCTTGACTTCGCATTAGCAATAGCATTAGCGTCGGGAGTTGACGAGTAACCAATGGCCTCCTCTAAATTTGACTTCAACTCAGCTGTGAAGGACGAGCGAGTTAAATTAATGACTGGCAAAGAATGATACATGTTTTTGAATGCAGGCAGAGGTGAATGGGAATCTGATGCATGGCTGGTTGAAGGCTGAAGCAAGGATGGGTGGAAGGAGAAAAAAAAGAGGACTGCCTAGGTGGGTGTACCAGAAACTGTATGTGTGCGCAATATATCCTTTGGGTCAAATTCAAATGCAAGTCAAGCACGGATGCATGGGTGGCAGTTTACAAAATAAAATAAAAAGGGTGTTTTTCGGTGATAAAAAGTAAGGTTTGTCCAGTTTAGAGATTAAGAAGAATGATTGACATTTACTTTGAATGGATGGATGCCCGGATAGTATCTTCCTCATAGATAGCATAGGTGTATGTAGAGTAGACGGTCACTGGATGAAGAGTGTTACTTTGAAGAGCATGTAACACCGCACGTCCGTGCCAGAGTAGCAAAGCCGAGGAAAGTAGAAGTTGTAATTTTTCAGAATACTCCCTTGACTAACAGTAGTTTGCAAGAACAGCATATATTGAATATCTATATTGCATAGTTCACATTATCAAGTCAAGTCACAAGTGCCTTCCTCCGGCGATTACGGGGACCACTCACTACCTATGTTAATAATTTTTTTCACCTGTATCATTCATGTGTGGCCTATCGGTGTTCACTCAATCAATAAAAAAAAAGCACCTAAAGTCATCCCTTATATAAGCAAATATCCTGTGAAGGGATAGATGATCATATTATCTTCTTCATTTTCCTTTTGTAGTGGGCAGGGCAGGGTGAAAGTTAAATTAATTGAGAAGTAGCCCTTATAACAGAGTATGGAGAGTGCCACCCGTAATAGAAAAGATAGAACTTTCCCACCTGCATGTATTGGACTGATAACAGTAACACGAGTCTGCATCATCATGGCTTGCGTCTGTTTTTCTTGGGTGCAAGCTGACTGTGCTGGCATTATGCCGGCTTCCACAAGTTTACGTACTAATTTCACTAAACAAGAGAGAAGAAGAAGACTGGTGTAATGTCTGAGTCTAATGTAGTGAGTCCATATAGTGCTAGTAGAATTCCTGAAACTCCCACTAATGTTAGAGCAGAGGCCAACGAAGTGGGAGGTTAGATAGATACATGCCACAAATGTTATGTACTGTGCTTGCAAGTTGCTAGTGCAACGGTGACACAACTTTCTGTTGAATTATTTTGTGTAAATCTTAAAGAGTATTGGTTACAGAATTTTTTTCTTTCTTCATATAGATACTCCTTCTAAACTATCAAGGAAGGATTTGGCTATCCTGGCAAGGCAACGGATGCCGGAGGCAATTGTCGCTGAAAATCGGCAGCTGGTGGCTCAGGAGGAGGAGGATGACTCTCAGTCAACATCAACAACAACAGCTGCATCCTTCTCCGCTGCTCCTGGGTCATACAGCCAGCGCAATCCTCCAGCGGTACGGCGCCATGGTCCGGCAGCCACCCGCCGCCGCCGAGCAGCGAACAAACAGCTGCCCCCCACAGTACCTGCAAGGCTTGTGTGCACCGACTAACCCTGCGAGTGGCCTACCTTGAGCAGGAGGTGGAGAGGCAGAAAGCCCAGCTCAAGGCACTCCGGAGAGAGCTGCGTGACCACCTGGCCACAGGACACCACCGGCCAAAGTAGAGAGAGACTGTCCCTTGCCCCTTTTTTAAAGACTTTTGGGGGGGGGGTGGGAATTGGGCGTTGGGGTTTTCGGACTTTTGGGGACATTTCATGGACATTGGTTGGGGCTAGGGAGGGGGGTGGGTCGGGTCTTGTGGGATAGTCTATTTTTGTTACGGTCGAAAAATAATTACTTATTTTCCACTTAAACATAGCATACTCGTTTTTACTGTTTTGTGGGGGGGGGGGTTAACTGTACGTTTGTTTTCCTGAAACTTAACTGGCTGATTGATTCAAATTGTCTAAGTAATCATCCACATTTGTACAAAAGTGCCACTGACAGAGTTAGTGAATTCAATTGTCCTACTACTTTACTAGTACTACCGTCAGTCTCTCCTCTCCTCCTACTCCATTATTCTTCCTCGCCCAAAATGCTTATCTTACCTGTGATTCGTGTTTGAGAATAGGGCTAGGCACAGGGCTGGCTGCATGGCAAATGGCGATTAAGGTTGGCTATGGAATCCGGTACGGATGAAATGGCATTGTTGTGATGGTAGTAGTAGTGGTACACACTGGCAGTAGCAGCATATGAAAAAAAAGGAAATTAGTCATTGAGAGGCCAGAGGAGCATTAGAACAGTACGACAGTACATAGTACAGTACACAAGATTAGTGCCATAAATTGTAGCTTAAGCAATGCTTAAGTATTCAATCAAAGGTTAACTACTAGTTGCGTGGATTATGGCTACTACAAGAACTAGTACTGAAGGACACAGCAGCGTAAGCTTTCGTCACGTGCAGCAAGATGTTGTTGTTGATGAATCCACTCAATGGTGGACATGAAATTCTGAATTGATTTGTAAATACTCATGGGTGTGTGTCAAGCAGAATAAGAATATATCCTCGGATTCCTTGACCTGCCTTGAAATTGATTTTCTGTTGCTTTTGACCTTCCTCCCCAGAAAGAGTGTGGATTTATTGGTGTCATTTAGTCACACCTCAATGAAAACCACACAGCCCGGGGAAGAGGGTTAGGGTTTGAAAAATGGATGGGAATGGGGGTTTTTGTGAAAGTTTTTTGGAGAGAGAAAAAAAACACAGAATGGACAAACAACAAATGAAGAAAAACAAATCTTGGTGACCACACTGTCCACTGCCTGCCTGGCGGATGCGGAATTGCGGATTGCTATGGTAAGCCTGAGTTAATGTTTTTCCTATCGCGCAGGGTAAGAGACGGCCTGTAATTGTTGATGGAAAAACAGAAAGGGATATTAAAACACCCCGGAGGAAAAATATAAGGTACGGTGTGTAGTGCAAAAATAATACTTCAACTTTCAGAGGGGACAGTATTACATACATGCATCATTTCTAAAGTGCCTACTCTGAGTCTCTGTTTCCAGGATAATAATTAGCACACATCAGGCCAGGGCCATGCAGACGGTCAAGGCAGGCACCACTGAGTGAACCAACCTCCATGCAGCATACCTCTTTGACACAGCAGACAAAGCAGATCTAATTTTATACAGCAAGCCACATAGCCGCAATTTTACATGAACCGCTGTCTGGACTCTGGCATAACAATACACTGGATCGACCACTCCATACTATGACTAGACAGACATGTAGTTCTGCTATGGTTGTTGTTGACTTGTTTACCTGTTTGCCACTCACGAAAGGGCCATAGTTCGTCCGTAAATCGACGATGATGACCAATCCATCAAAGTGAGTGACTGTGAAGATATTATGTAACTTTGGTCATCATGACTCATCATCATCATGGTGTTGGCAAACTCAATGTTGTTCATGCAGTCACGGTCTACACACAGTGAGTCCAAGGACATTTTCCATATTAAAAAATGCAACGTAGTGGCCCCTGCAGTAGAAGTACAATTTGCATTAAACAAGGTAAACAGAGTAGACTTGAGTTACATTTAGTGTGTAAAAGATTAAATAATAACAGAACACATAGGATTCATTTCATGCACAACAAACAAACAGCAATTGCTTTCATCAGAGCCAGACAGCCAGTGTTGTCCACTGCATGCCATCTCATCATTTATTACCTGTTCCACTTTTTGTCAGCATCTTATTCTTAAGTGAAGGGCCACAGGGCAGCCTCTCGTGTCAATTTCAGAAATAACAGCCAGCATAGTCAGTCATTCCAGTCCCACTTCTTTTGAGGGGACTTGTCTACGAAGCGACAGTTTCTTGATTCTGTGTAATACGGCCATCTGCCTTGAGGGAAATGGATAGGGGGAGTCTGGAGGAGGAGGATAGAGGAGCATGACTGAGTTGTGAACTTGTGAACTTCAGGAATGCAGACAGCGGCACCTTCAATATGGAAATAAGATGAAGACAGTGCTGCTGATGGATGTGTTGTGATTAGAGTTTTGTTGTGCTAAAAGTTGCAAAACAAAGAAAGACACACAGAAATAAAAGTGAATAAGAACGGTAAAAAAAGTAAGTATTTCAAGCCTAGGTGTCAGGGAAGTAGAGCTCGTCCTCAAACTCTGTAAATTGCACTGGGAGTAGGTCAGCTAACAGAGAAGAACTTCCGTCACCTAAGTTGGTGTCCTCTTCTTCCTGCGTGGATTCATGTACTTTGTAATCTGATGGTATGAAGTGCTAATTAATTTTGATCATTGTTAACCTCTCCACAGTTTTGGGCGAGAGGCGGGTCCTTTTTGAAGTTACAATGGCACCAGCAGCACTGAAAACATGTTCAGAAGACACGCTTGCAAGTGGGCAAGACAAATAATTTATATCTAGCGTGGTGATCAGTGGCCATTGAGGCCTTTTCCCATACCAATACACCAATGGGTTCTGATCAAAGAAGACCTCTGTTGGGTCGTCCAGATAGGCCTGCACCATCCACTCAAGATCCTCCAGGGGTGCTCCACTTTGCGTACCATCTGTTGCCTTTGCATCAACACTGGTACGAGCAAACCCTTGATGAGTTATCCAATCCGCTTCCGACAATATTATGGCTGGGCCCGGTGCAGGTGATGATACGGTTGCTGGTGTCGTTAACGGATCTGAGGGAAAGTGACTGCCTTCGGCCACAGAAGTGGACCTTGACGTCGGATGGCCTGCTGCTTCAGTAGTACTTGTGGTGGTTCCTTCAATTTCCTGCCGAGTGGCTGACAGAGCTAGCCAATGTTTGTACTTGGAAACATCTGCTTCAGAAAAAGGAATGAATCTATTGCTGGCCAGTGCCTTTTTGTACCGTGGATCCAGAATAGTGGCACAAATGTAATGTTGTTCTGAATGTATTGCTTTAAGCCTTGTATTGTCAACTAGGCGGCTTAATAAGCTCTCCGCCAACAGATATGCGTCTTGCTTTTTCAGCATCAACTAGAAACGTTGAAGACACCGCCTTCAGTTGGTGCTCTAGCATGCAAAACAATGGGATAGCTTTGCCCAAAGTACAGTCCTCCCTGCTGACTTCACGGGTTAAGACCGCAAAAGGGTGAAGCATGTCTGTCAGGCTTTTAACTAGGTCCCAATCCCCCACCTCTAGCCTCATGTCTTTCATAGAAGCAGCCCGTGCGTGAAAGACATACTCATTGATTACCAAGTACTGCTCAAACAGACGCTCAAGCATGTAGAAGGTTGAGTTCCAACATGAGTCCTCTGACTGGCACTCTATGGTCACGTTGAATGATCCTCAGCTGCTTCCGGGACTTAAAAGAATGGCTGAAATGTGCACAGATTCTTCAGCGGGTGGTCAGTAACTTGCTGACTGTGTTTTCTTTATTCAAGAAATCTTGAAAAATAATGTTAATGCTGTGCACCAAACACGGCACTCTGAAATAGCCACTATCAGCCATGGCCTTAAATATATTACTGCCATTATCCGTGGAAACATAACCAATCATGCGCTTTCTTGGATGCTGCCATTCAAAGACCTTACTGTTAAACTCCTCGAAAATGTTTACTGCAGTATGAGATTTCTCCATGGCAAACATGGCTACTGTTGCATGTTTCTGAGTAGCTTGAAAAATTGTGACACTGTCAACACCTGTAGCTATCTTCTCTCTAACCCCCGCAAAAGAGACCCAGTGTGCAGTGATGCACACGTAATCAATGGCTTGGCAACTGGTCCACATGTCTGTTGTCAGGTGAATAGTGTGAACAGCACTCTTCTGCAAAGCTGCCCCAATCACGTCCAGCACATCTTGATGTAGTGCGGGAACCGCAACTCTGGCAAAATAGGACCGGCTAGGAACCTTCCATTTAGGGCAGACTGTTGCCACAAATTCTAGAAAACCCACCCCTTTTATGAAAGAAAAAGGGAGAAGGTCCAGCACTAACATTTTAGCCAGCATTGCATTATACAGACGTGCCGTTGGGTGGTTGCATTGAAATGGCGCCTCTGACCAAAACATGTTTATAATGGTGGTCTGGACCGTTTTCATATGTGATGATGATCCAGACTTCTTCTGCCCAGTTAGGCTCATTGATGTACTTTTTCGCATTGGTGTCTCTACCAGACTCTTACTGTGCCTCCTAGATGTTGCTGGGGTAGAGGGTGTGGGCGCTACCACTGCAGTGCTGCTGCCAGGGGTACTGTGAGTACCAGAAAAAATGTATCTCGCTTCTTCACTTCCCCGTGCACGATCAGCTCCTCATCATCAGATGCAATATTAATAGCTACATTTGGATTTGTACTTTTGGCTTTCCGGATGTTACTTGGTGCGCCTCCCACTGGATGCTGTGTTGTTTTTGGAGATGACCTCTCTGGCCTCCGGTACTATAGTTGGTACCAAGCTTACCCAGACTAACTACTTGTTTACAAAACGAACAAATAACATGGTTTTCCGCCTTTTTGCTAATACTAAAGAAGTCCCAAACTGGGGAGTTGAGATTTCTGGTGGTGGTGGAGGTGCTACTTTCAATGGAGGATGGGCGTGGCGAAAATATGGAAGCTGTAGGTCGTGTTGGTGTAGTAGTTACCTGTATTGGTGGTGGTACCAGTGCCACACCGCCCACATCCCGTGCAGCATTTCGGGATAGGGTAAACATGTCTGTCTGCTGCATGCCCGCTGGGGCTGGAGTGACGACTGTGATGTGACTAGGTCGTCATCATAAGACTCTTCATCAGCAGCAGAATACACCACTTCTACTTCTTCTTCGTCATCACCCATAACTGAAAGCCTTGCGGGAACCTTCCTTTTACCTAGCTTTGTCAGCTCATTGCGTGCCTCCCTCTCAGACTGAATTGGTGGGTGCCAATCAAGATCTAGATCATCAGAAGGAAGGGGGCTTGAAGAAGAAGTTGTACTAGTAGCCCTCCTTTTTCTTGCTGGGGATCTGGAAGACAATGGATCATCAGGAGTGGCTTGCTCAGCTGATACCGCCGCATGAATCTCGATTTCCTCATGTGCCGCTACTTCTGGAGGAACAAGCATTGTGGGCAGTTGTGCCTCTCCTTGTGCCTCTCCTTTTGCCTCTACTTGCGCCTCTCCTTGCGCCTCTCCTTGCGCCTCTACTTGCGCCTCCCCTTGCAACTCTCCTTGTGCCTCTCCTTGTTGCACCTGTGGTTGTCGTTGCGGCTGTGGTTGAACACTCATCAGATGAGTTACACCCTGCGTTGATTGGACGCTACTTTGCCACGAGTCAACGCCAACATCACTGGTCAATGGTGAAAGAGCAATTAAAGTGGCTGCATCTGCGACACTCATGGGCTTGGGCCTAACTTGGCGTGGTGGCACTGAGACCATTGAAGCGGAGGTGCCACTCCCAGCTTGGTCTCCGGCGGACACCGCTGCTGCAGGCGTAGTTTTCTTTTCTCCCAAAAAAAGTGTTGGTCGGCACACCAGTCTCCTTGGTAAGTGGCGCCACTTGCTTCTTCTGCTCCTTCTTACTGGCAGTGGCACTGGCAACTTTCTTGGTAGAGGAGCTACAGCCACCTTTCTTTGGGCCCATCTTCTTCAGATGTCAGAACAGCAGGACGCAGTTGCACGAGTTGCAGAGTTGCCTGTGGCCACACGTGACGTCAAGTGACGTTGTGCACACACCACAGAAGGACTTCTTCCTGGCACTACAACAAGTGATGAGGATGAGGATGATTCCTGGTTCACAGTCTTTGTGCACCTAAAAGCAAAGAAGCCCGAGGAACATCAGTTAAATAAATGTTGCATATGTCGTGCTTCAATTAATACTATTGCAACTAGGCATTTATTATTAATAACACAACACACCTAAAAACGGAAAGACCCAAAATAAAAATTGCAATTCTAATCAAAAATGGATGTTTATATTAATAGAAGAGAGACCACACACAGAGAGTTGTTTCATGCACCCATTCATCATAAACCTAGGCCTACTGGCCCGCAACCGCAAGCTTGCCGGCCTATGGCAAAAACTGACTGGCCTCAATATGCCCCCCCTCGCCCACCCCCACCCACCCACATGGCCAGGCCATGGACCAGGCCCCAACAACCAAAAAATCAAAATACACACAAACATCCCCTAAATTCAATGCCATCCATGCCCTAAATGATGTTTAAATTCAAGAGATCCCACAGAAAGATTTGGCCCATGCACCACTGAGTACCCCTGGGCATAATGAATGAAAGCAAGGCAGACTGGGTGCAGGCCTATGGCACAAAGCACACTGCCTGGCTTCAACATGGCCCCTAGACCCCCACCCACATGGCCAGGCCCTGGACCAGGCCCTAACAACACCCACAAAATTGAAAAACACACAAAAATCACCCCTAAATTATGTTTAAATTCAAGAGACCCCACAGAAAAACTTGGTCCATGCACCACTGAGTACCCCTGGGCATAATGGATGAAGGCAAGGCTGACTGGGAGCAGGCCTATGGCACAAAGCACACTGCCTGGCTTCAACATGGCCCCTAGACCCCCACCCACATGGCCAGGACCTCGACAAGGCATCAAAATGGCCCCCACCCACATGGCCAGGCCCTGGACCAGGCCCCAAGAACACCCAAAAAATCGAAATACACACAAAAATCATCCCAATCCAATGCCATCCATGCCCTAAATGATGTTTAAATTCAAGAAACCCCACAGAAAGACTTGGTCCATGCACCACTGACTACCCCTGGGCCTACTGGCTAGTGTGGCTTTAACACGCACCCCAAAATTAAAAAAAACTTCCACATATAACAGTGAGCTATTCAATTCCATGCCACCCGTGCCGTAAATGATATTTAAGTTCAACAAAACTCCCAGAAACAGTTGTATCAGGCACCCATGACTAACCCTAGGTCTACTGGATACTGTGGCTACCCACAGTATATTTTTTTTAAAGTTGTGAAAAAGTTTATCAATTGTAGTTGCAGCAACTGCAATGTCCCAAACAAACAACACCAACTTACTTGTAAAATCTCAAATCCAAAAGTGATCCAAACAAAAAGTCCTCAAATACAAATATCCAGCAGCAGCCACAAAGAGTAATCCTTCCAGCTCCTGATCCAAATGAAAACTGACCAGGACATGGACAAAGCACTGGGAGGAGCCTGCTGGACAAGAACAGGAAGTTGGAGACTCTGGGGCACTTCCTTCCTCCTACCCCCCCAAAAATGGACTCCTTGCACAAAAAAGTGCGGCCAAATGTCAATCTGAGGAGTTATTCTGATCCAAATCATCATTTTCAGAAGGTTTATGCTGCCAGCGATAGATTTCTTGTGCAGAATTGCAATTTTTGCGACTTCGGGAAAGCGAGCTGTTCAAGTCTCCCGCCGGATGTCAGCTGCGCGTCGCATCTACGTATTCGCAATTGTTTACTCTCACGATGCGTGATCGCGGGCCCTTATGACGTATTCGCGTTCTCAAAGTCTCGCAGTGCAAGATGGCGGGACTCAATGACGTACTCGTGGTCGAAAAGTCTTGCGCGATCATGCAGCCAGATCCAAAATGGCGCACGCAAATCGGGAGGAAAACAACTCGGCGAACTCAGAATCACGGTAAGTCAACGCCGCGCACACGAGATTGTATTTTTGAAGCGCGACGAAGCAAAACAAATTCGCCAACTAGCGAATTGCGGATTTTTGGGCAATTTCACGTGATTCACGGTCCGCGAAATTGCCGAAAATTCGCAAATTCCGCAAGCGGAATGAATTTTCCGCCCATGCTTACCAAACACATTCAACAAAGGAACCTCTGCTCTAAAGGAGCCTCTCGCCTCAAAATCCCACCATACAAGATAAAAACCATGGGTGGCACATCCTTCTCTGTTCAAGCAGTCAAACTATGGAACTCTTTACCCCCCAACATAAGGTCCACCGACAACCACCTTATCTTCAGAAAACTACTCAAGATTTGGCTCTTCCCCACATAAGCACCATACGCAAACAGACATTTACAGCATATCCCTCTGTATACAAGCATTTTTTTCACTATAGATATGTACCTATATTTGTGTATTACTTTGTATAAACATGTAAAATAATTATGTTGTTAAGAGAAAAAAATAATGATATTAAATAAATAAAAATCATCTTTGGTCTACATGTACATACTTCCATTGTGCATCTATGTACCTTCCATGTACTTGGATCTGTGTGTCTGTTACTTATCTCCTGAAAAAGCATATCCAAAGAACTACCCTATTTTTCATCCTGTGCCTCTATCAATATCTTTAATCTACATATACTTACCTCCTTTATGTATCTATATACTTTCAATGTAATTATGGATCTATACATTTATAACTTTCTTCTAATTTAGCATTTCCAATGCACTGCCCTATTTCTCAGCCTAAACTTCGCTGAATATATCTTGTAGCCCAACCTTCTGACTCATCTCAAGCTTCTTCTACTACTCCTTCCAATGCACTACCCTATTTCTCATCCTATACATATATCAATATATCCTCTAAATCCACTCTCATGTATCCCAAACCCCATACCACTACTATGATTGCCAAAATAACCCTTTCTAGACTCTTGCCTACTCTACCCCTTCTTGCATCATCTGACACCTCTTTTACTATACCGATCCCCTAAAGCAAACCTTTCTAAACTCTTTCCTCTGAGTCCTCCCCTCCAAAACTCCTTTTTACACATCCAAAAGCCTCCTCCTATTGCTAAGACATAAAAAAATCAAAAAATGAAATAAATCTTTCACTCTTTCATCCCTCCACTATCCTTTTCAATCGAAATTAACAGACTAACATGTTCAGTTCTCAAATTCCATATTAAACTATACTAATATACTACCCAAATAACTGAATAACATATCCACTACTCAAATTACTTCATTTTTTTTTATTTTTACTATACTAATTTTCGATAGTAATCCTTTATGGGTTCCGGAGTGGCGTGCAACTCGCCAGAAAAGCGATTTAACACCCATTAGGGGTAACAAGTGCTATATGAATGCAAATCTTTCTTCCCCTTTTAGCCCTCCGCTATCCTTCTCACTCCAATAACTGACTAATATCCACCACTGAAATTACTTCATATTTCACCATATTAATTCACCACTAATCCTTTGTAGGCTTCCTGAATAGCGTGCTTCAACAAGCGCTATATAAATACAAACCTTTGTCCTCCTCTATCCTTCTGCTATCTTTCCAAATCCAAATAACTGACTAACCTATCCACCACTTAAAATGTACTTGCATGTTTCACTATACTAATTCAACACTAATCCTCTATGGGTCCCGGAGTAGCGTGCTACTCGTCGAAAAAGCGCTTTGACGCCTCGTCAGGGGTGGTAAGCGCTATATAAATGCAATTACAATACAATACAATACCAGGACTTGCCAAACACTGCAGGGCAATCCAACAGAAACAAAAAGCAGAAAGAACAGGAACCGCAAATTCAGGTACGTATCAGGTAAGTAACAATTACAGGCCTGACCCAATCCTGAAGGCAGGTTTTGTATTGCTTCACCCGGACCCTGGCCGCAGCTACGTGGCTTCCGGGAGAGCGTGGACCGACGCAGGGGAACACGTAACAACTAGACTCATCCCGTGCCTCGGCCTATCTGTTTCTGGCATAGCGATTGGGCCGTGCTTACGAAGTAGAGACTTACAGCTGCAAGTGCAATCCTGACTAAACACTTCCCAAAACCCTCCCCACCGGTTTGGGTTTGACGTGGTATTGAAGATTACATCTACTCACCGGTAGAGGGTCATGCACATGACCAATGGGTTCTCAGGACCAGCCTACTGGGTCATATCCTTTTCTTTTTTATCCTCCCTCTTATATCAATAGATGAATTATTCATAAAATTACCCATGGGCATGGGCGGTTGCCATCCTTTAGGTTTTGCTTGGGTGATTGACAAAGGGCTACTTCAATGTCACGCCCTTCCTGCCTTCGTGGTTTAATCATATGACCCACCAAAAAAGGAATCAGATTCTCCCTGCCATAACAGGTACGATGACCACATTTCGTGAGTTTTTATCAAGATACTGGGGACATCTCTAGCTTACATATCTCATCTAGTGACTTGAGAAAATCCTGGTCCCAAGGGGGAGCAGCATAACTCCTCTACTTACATATCTCCCTCTGTGCCAACAGAATCACCATAAAGAGGAACTTTACTTTGATCCTAGTAGGCAATGCTGTAGTTCCATGTCAGTTTCAAAGAAGATCAGATAAGGGCTTACCTTAATCTTCAGGCCCACAACCTTTGATAGTACTACACTTAAGTCCTCCCAAAATGTATCTAGTTTTGGGCAAGCCAAGAACATGTAGATGTCATTAGCATTGCTCTCCCCACGTCTTTTACAACTCGGAACTGGATGGTTCGAAAATTCACACATTTTCTCTGTTCTGAAACAAATAAGTCAACTTAAAAAAATCATCATTTTAACCAAGTTGGTATGCCCATATATTGTCAATCGAAGATTCATCTATGTGCTAAGCAAAACTTTTAATTCTCTCATCTGACTTTTAAGACAAACGTCTAGTAAGGCCCAAGTTTCTCTGTAATTGTGAATGCTAAGTAACTAATAGTGGATTGCTTTTTTCCTCTATATTTCGGCAAATTCTAGCTCATTGTCTACTTTTTCGAATTATTTATATGATATCCTGAATGGCCTCCATATTCCTCTGTGATCTCTTCCATCTAAGTGACTGTTGCCTTGGGGTCTCTGGTATACAACAGGATGTCATATGCATATAAAGCTATTTTGCTTTCAATATTTTTGGACTGGAATGGCATTATCCCTTTATCCTTCCTAAATCTTGTGCTAATAGTTCAAAATATAAACCAAAAGGAATCGGTGAAAGTGGGCACTCTTATCATGCCCCACTAGAAATATTACGTTTGTTAGTTAGTTTTCCATTAACCAGGATCCTAGCTGATGGTGCCCGATACAGCTTTTGAATCCTTTCTACCAGAGGTAGGTGAACCCGACTACCTCCAGACCCTCCCATCGGTGGACCCAAAACATCCTATCGTAGGCTTTTGCTGCATCAATTTTAACTATTGCTAAAGTGTCTCATTTTGCCACTGCTATCTCAATTGCGAATATGAGACGTTTTTCCGCCAACAATTACCCTGCATACCATCACTCCGCAATTTTAATTCCGCAAAGACAAACACCCAACGCAAACTTTTACAACGTATATACCTTTACAACGAATGCCATTATAACGCAAAGGCATGCATGTTAAAGGTATATTCATTGTAAAAGTTTTAAAGGTAAGTATGAGTACCTTACCCTACGCTACCCTACACCCTAATCTAGTACCCCTGCACAACCCACCCTCGACACACAGTCCTTTTCCTACATTTACACTACCCAGCACGACCCCCCAACACTACCATAAACCACTTTTCTTGCCTACACAAACACTACAACACTACTGTAATACACTACCCCTGCACGACCCTACACTACACAAACACCACATCACTACCCTACACTATACAAATCCTACCCTAAATCCTAAAACACTACCCTACACTACACAAACACTACAACACTACCCTAAAACACTACCCCAGCATGACCCTATATTACACAAACACTACAACACTACCTTAAACCCTAAAACACTACCCCCTGCATGACCCTACGCTACACAAACACTACAACACTACCCTAAACCCTAAAACACTACCCTCTGCATGACCCTACACGACACAGACACTACAACACTACCCTAAACCCTAAAACACTACTCCCTGCATGACCCTACACTCACAAACACTACAACACTACCCTAAACCCTAAAACACTACCCCCAACATGACCCTACACTACACAAACACTACAACACTACCCTAAACCCTAAAACACTACCCCCACATGACCCTACACTACACAAACACTACAACACTACCCTAAACCCTGAAACACTACCCCCTGCATGACCCTACAATACACAAACACTACAACACTACCCTTAACCCTAAACACTACCCCCTGCATGACCCTACACTACACAAACACTACACCACTACCCTAAACCCTAAAACACTACCCCCAGCATGACCGTACACTACACAAACACTACAACACTTCCCTAAGCCCTAAAACACTACCACTGCATGCCCCTACACTACACAAACACTACAACACTACCCTAAACCCTAAAACACTACCCTCTACATGACCCTACACTACACACACACTACACCACTACCCTAAACCCTAAAACACTACCTTCAGCATGACCCTACACTACACAAACACTACAACACGTCCCTAAACCCTAAAACACTACCCCTGCATGACCCTACACTACACAAACACTACAACACTACCCTAAACCCTTTTACACTACCCCCAGCACGACCCTACACTACACAACCACCACAACACTACACTACACAAACACTACACTACACTACACAATCACTACCCCAGCACGACCCCCAACCCCTAAAAATTAACCCAAACCCCCTTACCTCTCTCGTTGTCGTGGTTCCACACTCCTCTTGGTTCCATCTTCTTGAAGCTTGTTTTTTTCAAAATGCATGTGCATTTACCATACATGCCTTTACAACGTAATTCGTTGTAAAGGCATGCGTGATAAATGCACACGTGTTGTGAAAAAATGCGGAGTTCTGGTATGCGAGGTCAAAGACCTCGCGGAGTAATAGTATGCGGACTGAAAGTCCGCGGAAAAAAAGATTCAGAGTAAACGTGCCGCACCCTCAATTGCTGATACTAACAAGTGTGTAAGGTCATGCATTGGCCTGCCGTGGAGAAAATCTTTCTGATTGAAGTGAATCACTTTCCCTACTACCTTTGCTAGTCTTTTTGTGATTATCCTGTAATAACTTTTATACTGACAACTAAGCAATGAAATGGCACCATTTTAGGTCCTTATTAGGTTTTAGATTCAAGGTTATAATAATACTGTATTTTGGCTTGAGCAAGCATAAAGGTACAGACATAAATAAGTTAAAACATTAAAACTTCTTGTCGCAGTAATACAATAAACAATTCCAGTAATCCTTCTTAAAAACCCACAAAGTGGAACCCATTTAAAACAATTAATTAGAAGCAACATTGTTAGGGAAACAGTACAATAAAACAAATCTATCAAACCTTCTTGGTATCCGAAATAAGTGTGTGTTTGTGTATGTGCGTCTGTGTGGGTGTGTGTGTGTGTGTGTGTGTTCACGTGTGTGTCTGTGTGTGCATGTATATGTATCTATCTCTCTCTTTCTATCTATGAAAAGGACCCAGTTAACTCTTATATTGAGCACCCTACAACACCAGCTACACTGAATCTGCTCACATCATATGTTTGTTTTTCTAGCAAAGCTTTTAATCATAGGAAAAGCACACTGCCATCCACACCGAGAAAGAGACAAAGTCTTTTGCCATTTATACAGCAAAGTCTTTAAGGATAGGATTAGCTAATGATATCCATGCTGAGCTATAAAATAACAAAAGACTTTTACTACTCCAGGCACAGTGTTACAACTTAGGATTGGTAAAATACCATCCAAGCTAGCATGGAATTAATAAAAGCAACCCATAACACGTTTTGCTGTCATTACAGCTCTTCGGAGAGATGTATCTTTGTCCAGACACAAGGGAGTACCCAGTATAAGTCAAAACAATACCCTTTTAGGCTTAGAATGCTCATAAATTATACAAGAAAGGAAGCAGAGAACTCTGGGTAGTTCCCAGAGAAGCTCCTATATAGAGCACCCTCAACACAGCGACACCCTGAATCTGCTCACCTCAAATGTCTGTTTTTCTAGAAAGAGGTTTCAGGCATACAGTTAGCACAGTGCCATCCACGCAGAGCTAGGCAGGGACAAAGTCTTTTGCCATTTCTACAGCAAAGTCTTCAAGCTTGTGATTAGCTAGTAATATGGAGAAAATGTGAATGGTAAATTCTCCATGACATCCCTATGATGGAAGAAATTCCACCTGTGTGATCTCCTCAGATTTAGTTCTTCATCTACGAATTATAGGATTTTCTGTTACTAATTCTAAATTAAACTAGGAGTGACTACATTAAAGTTCAGTAGTAAGAATATGGAAGATGTGCTAATTATTCTGTTGAAGGATTCTCAGCTGGAGGATTACTCTCATCTTAATATCCCTTTGACAAAGTTACTTTTGCCAGTGGACACTCCACTGTCCAAGGACCCTTCAACAGAAAGCATTCCACTTCCTCAACAAATCAAAATATATTCTGCTACCACTTAGCTCTAAAACAAGCCCCTAACTTACATATGTCTCTGTTTCCTTACATGGTTTTTATCAGTATTTCTTTGTTGAGTTTTGCAACAACACATCACATATTCACTGCATGCATTTGCAAGAAAGTTACACATGTAAGAGATTATTACCAACATGTTACAATGCCATTTGCTGTCTATTTTCTCAATTGTATTAGAGCACTGGTGTAAAGCAAAAAAACTGTAAACTGAACCATTATTACAATGGACCTATCTATGGCAGATTGAAGAATGTCTAAGACTGGTTGCTTTTAATACTCCCAATGTGAGAGGAAGGAGGCACCATCTAGAAACTCAAAGCAGCCCTGTATATTATATGCGAGTTCGGTGGTAAGATGGCCTGCGGTGCATTTTGGTGTTCATAGTAGTCTTTTGTCTGTTTTAGCTGACACCTCCCAATGTATTGGCATTGAAGGGTGTCTAGCAGGGCCTATACTTTGTGCAGCAGTGTCTAATGCACATGCATTTCCCATGGCAGCCATTTGGAGGCAGTCAGGGGTCGCAGCTGAAACCTCTAGCTTGCTCCCCTTTACTCCTGGCACTTCCTTTGTGACCCCTGGCCTCAGAGGTGGCAGATGTTTGCCCCCGGTTGCAAAGGAAGTGCCAGGAGTAGCAGGAAGCAAGCTAGAGCTCTCAGCTGCGACCTGTGGGTGGCTACCTCCAAATGACGTCCATGGCGTTCCCCTTTTTACATCTTCCAGCCATTCAGCAAGAGGTGGGGGCATCTGGGATTTGCAAGCCATTGCTATGTAGTGCTTCGCTAACACCAAGGCATGGTCTAGGAATTTATGCATGGGTTTCATGGTTTTGGTGCGCTTCGTGAGCCCCAGTAGACAATGAGCAGGGTCTGCTGTGATCTGCCTGTCCACTGTCTCAAGTCAGACTCTTTGCCACTTCGGCCCAATATCCTGTAATTTCCTGGCAAAGCCACACCATGTGGTAGATGTCTGCATCTGCTTCTGCACACCTTGGGCATCCATGGGATGCTACTGGATTCATCCATGTGAGTTTTGCTGGGGTCAAATATGTCCAATGCAAATAATTAAATTGTGTATATAGGAGTGTATTACGTGAGACCCCTTTGACTATTGTGAGGCCGTGTCCCCATTGTGTGTCTGTTATTTTTTGTCCCAAATCACCTTCCCATCTCTCTTTTAATAACGGTCAAGTTCTACCTGTTTAGGTTCTGCTCCGCTCTCTAAAGGCACGTCAATGCCCTCCGAGCCATGCCATCCACTAAGGAAGCTAGGAGAACCTAGCAAGTGTCTGGAGCATCTTGTGTTTTGTTCCAAAGTTAGTTTAATTGGCGTGTAATGACGGAGGAGGAAGGTGCCTGGTGGGATCCCCTCCTCTGTCATCAGTTCCTCGAATGAATACAACTATGGATCCCTGTCCAGGATTGGATGTTGTGTAAGTTGCACAGATCCGTACAACTCAATACCACACATAGGGTTATCTCAGGGGCATACGGGTTCGACCTGTGGTGGTCATCACACCCCTCTTCAGCACCAAGCGGTCACTCTTATGAGGGCATTCCTGCCCGCTGGAGGTGCCACCCATGCGTTACCTAACAACCATTTCAGTATCAAATCTGGTGAGGGAGGGGAGAACCAATCTAACACCTCATGTAGATGTTACCCTCCTAACAAACACAGGGGCCATCGCAGCTGTGCTGCCAGGTAGTAATTATAGCAATTTGCGGCTCCCAGTCCACCAGCGTCCAACGGGGCTTACAGCTTGAAGCTCACCACCCTACGCCTGGACAAGCCTCATATAAGCATGGTCAGAAAGGATTTGAAATCTTTAAAAAATGTACTACACAATCTCACCCAAAGTATCAAAAAGAAATAAAACTGGTGAGGGAGTACTAACACTTTTGCCAACGCAATTCGACCCAAGGAGGAAAGAGGAAGGCTGAACCAAAAGAGATTCTGAACAGGAGAAACGAAGCAGCCAGGGATTACAAAGCCGCACTGCCTGTTATCGTCACAAAAAGTATACTAGATTAACAGGTTGCCCACCTCCATGGTTAGCTGCTCATTGATCATAAATAGACATGGATTATATACAGGTATAGAGGGCTCCCTCCCGCTGGATAATCTTCTAGGAAACCCATGGTGGAGTGACTTCGAAAAAGACTCACTCTGAACATGAGTGTTTGCAAATACGAACCTCGTAACCGATCACCCTAATCCAGTCTGGCACATGATGGTCCTATGGATATTTGCGTTTATTTGCAAAAGGCAGTGAATTGCATATGTGAATAACACAGGATCGTGACAGTATTCATAAGGGTGATACGCTGGTTAAACATTCAGAACATTGGAGAAATAATTTTGCGTGAATACTGTTGGTCCAAGATCAGACTAGTGAAAGATTATTGCATGTTCCGTTTCACGTAAAAAAGATTTCTGACTTTTCGAAGTGTTTGTTTTCTCAAGTCCTGATGAACAGCCTTTTGTAAGGTGAGACACGCTGGCTGCGTTCTTATGAAAAAATACAATAAAGTGAATTTAACAAATCATCAACTGAGACCTTTGATAATCTATTTATTGTTCATTACTTGTATATTTTAAATTGACAACTGGCTGTAGGTGCCTCTCTACCTGTATATAACCAAAAGGGGAGAGCATTTCTCACCGATGTCAGTGCGCAGCCAAGATTGCTGGCTGTCAGGTCTTTGTCAGAATGATATAAGCGGACTCCCAGATATTTCAATTAATCCAATTGCTACCTCAGTGGTGCAACGGGCAGGGCCAGGCGTTGCGCATCAGGTAGAGGGGTCAGGGGGAAGAGTCAAGATTTGTTCCAATTCATTTTGAGGCCGGACACCCTTCCAAAAGCCTTGAATACAGCGATCATGACGCAGACATTGTCTTCATACTCTCGCCAATGAAGGAGGGCGTCATCTGCATATAGAGATATTATGTGCCATCTACCGTCTGTGAGGAAGGAATAGCACTCGTTACAACGCATGCATTTTCTACGCATGCCATTACACGCAAGTCGTTACAACGACTTGCTGCAGGGGTGGGCGCTGAAGTTTGGAATAATATAATTTACTATTCCAACTCCAGTGTGTGCAACAGTAGGGAAGGTGTTGGATTGAAAATCCAACAAATCCAGCACCTTCGGCCCCCTACAGCAATTTGTTATAACAACTTGTGTTGTAATGGCATGCGATGTAACAATGCGTCATTGTAACGACTTGCTTTCTAATGGCATGCGAAGTATCGCATGCGTTGTAAATGATGCTTCCCATGTAGATGTCCCACTCCGGGCCACTGGCTCTGAGTGCACATGCTAGCAATTCCATAGCTAGTGCAAATATATTAGGGGATAGAGGACAACCCAGGTGAGTGCCTCTATATAGCTGTACGGCTTTCTAAATCAGTGTCCTGGCCTTCACCCCCACAATTGGATCAGCGTATAGTAGGTGAACCCACAAAATAAACTTGTTTCCTATGCGCAGCATTTTCAACACTGCCAGCAAATATTGCACACCAAGGTATCAAATGCCTTCTGAATATCAAGAGTGGGCACCCAGAGGGCGAGCCCCGAAGTTAATTCCAGGTGCATTATCAGAAACAGGCAGCAAAGGTTTAGGACGGTGTTTATTCCTGGGTTAAAGCCATTCTGGTCCGACTAGAGTCTGAGCGACGGGTACTAACCAGTTGGCCAGAACCTTACCCAGTATCTTATAGTCGAGGTTTAGTAAACACAGTAGGTAGTAGGAACCCATGTCCATGGGTCCTTGGAAGGACTGTAATGATCGCCTCCAACATTGACCGCTTCAGTTGTCCCGGTTCTGAGCCTCTCTATATACCTGCAAGAACTTGGGTGCCAGTGTCTGTGTACATGTTGCATAGAACTCCAGTGGGAGCCTGTCCGTGCATGGTGTTTTACCTGACACCATTTGTTTGATGGCAGTGCACATCTCCTCTGTCATTAGTGGGTGTTTAACTCGCCGTATTGTAAGGGGGAGATTGTAGATAAGTGTAAAGTGTCCAAGTATCCATCAATAGCAGCCACATCTGTCTTGGCTATGTGAGGCATACATTCTGGAGCACTGCTCCTGGAATTACTTGATGACCTCGGTTTGCATGTTTACTGATATACCTTGATGAGTCCTTATTGCGGCAATTGGTATCCTAGGGATCTCAGAGCACAATAGCCAAACTATGTGGCCCTGCTTTGTCCCTCTCTGCATGCTGCCTAGCCATGTGCTACCTGTAATCAAGTTTGAAAAGGGGTGTCAATATCAGCCTATAGTCTGCCTATAACTATGTTAAGGAGTTCTGGATCCCGCACCGAGAAGCATTCAAGCGTGTGGATTTTCTCTTCCATCACTGTAAGTTCCAAGGGAAGCACCATTCTATCGCCATAGGTGGCTTTATTATAAAGTCCCTTTAAGACAACTTTAAAGACATCCCATTTTAATAAGGCATCCAATGCGGTGCCCTCATTTTCCGAGAAATATTGGTTCCCTGTCTCCTTCACCATGTCCTGGAATGCAGCATCACTAAGCACCTACCTGGGAGGTGCCATTTTGGTATAACTGTGTGGGCAGAACCCCAGGGAAAAGACATCTCTAGGGTCATGATCTGACAGAGTACACCTATGATATTCTACAGACCCCCACCTTGCTCACTAATTCCGAAATACAGTATGGTTGGTCAATAAGCGTTTGTAACTTGTGAACTAATAAATAATGGGAATACTCCCTGACCTCTGGATATAATTTGTGCCAGTTATCCATGACTCGCATGTGCGCCACCCACTGGTGCATACCGCCTCGTCATAATCACACAATCACTGAGGAGGCACCTGACAAGGGGGATGGATCCATCTAGGTTTCTGTTCTGTACTATGTTAAAGTCTCCACCCCAAATACAAGGCACTTTGGCGTTAGAGAGAAATGCAGGGTATAATGAATCTAGGTACTTCATTTAATTCAAGTTGGATGCATAAAGTGCAATCCATGTAAGTGAAAGACCAACAAGCAGCCCGTCCACTACAGAAAATCTGCACTCCGGGTCTACCATTTTGTGATGTGGCTGATGGGGAACTCTGGGGGGGCAACTCAAATGAACACCCCCCTGGCGTACAATGAGTATGTGGTAACCACCAGTATGCCCCTCCATCTCTTGTGAAGCTTGGCCACTGTGGCTTCCCTGCAGGCAGGTAATGTGTATATGGCGCTGTTTTAAATAGGAGTGTAGCATATACTGTCTCATATAGTCTGCTAGTCCTCTAACATTCCATGTTAGTGTATTGTAAGTGAGTCTGACTGTGGTTTTCCATAAGGCCTAGAGTGTGTGCAATAGGCTAGTGTACATCTACATGTCCAGAGAGAAACCCACTGACGAAAACATTGACATCTCGCAACTACCATTGTGACCAGGTACAAATAATCTGAAAGCAATACTTATGCAACAATTAAACATACCCCAAGTGAACTCATAGTTCCAGGTTGACCCACAAACGGGTGTTCATCCATTTGCACTGTAACGCTTCTGTCCATTAGCTCCCAGTAACGGGGGGGGGATATAAAGGGAGGGGCATGATCACCAGGAATTTCCCCAGCATTAAGTGAAATGCCCACTCTGCTCCAGGCACCCATGCAGTATAATATGTATCAAGTTCAGAGTTCGCCACTGCAGGTTTACAGCAACTGACCTCTGGGCTAAAGCACCCTATCTGCACCACCTCAAGCCCCACGGGGAGTACCAACTTAACCAAGTCAAGGCCTGTGTAATCATAGCCAGACCCATGTGCCGATGAGGCCTCCGAGGAATGTCTGTCTACCGATTGTGGGGCAATGCCAGTGTGGTACCCCATCACTGCGACCACCATCACCTTATTTTTATCACTCTGTTCCTTCGGTGGAGCACTTTTTGGTCTGTTCTTTCTCCAATGTCTCGCTCCGGCTGTAGTCCACCTCCTGTGACCATTTTGCCTGTCATCCTGGGAGGCACCCCCATTGTCTCCAGGCATGTCCATGCATCCCCCGGAGTGATTAATTACTTGGTGACGTCTTGATGGACAATCTTTAGTTTAGCCCAGAACATTTAACACATAGCGGATGTTCCATTCCATGAGGTGTTGTTTCATTCCATCACAGGATTCCCTCCGTCTCTGGACCTCCAAGGTGTAGTCTTAGTAAATAAAAGTGGTGAGGGGTGACCTTAATATTGTCCACCTGCCAGGGCCCCTGCACTGTGGTCACCTGCAATATGTGATCCCTGTCTACCTAGGCCTCTGGCCTAGGTAGAGGCCCTGGGGTGGTGGATAAGCAGGCACTCTGTGTGCCGCTTCCATGGAAAAGAAGGTTGATTACTTTCCCTCTAGTCCTTTAGTCACATGCCAGTCTTCCGAGAGGAGTTCCATGCTGGGTCCTTTGGCCCACTTAGGCAGGCAGACTATGCGGAAATTGTTCCATCAGAAACGACCTTCCGCATCATCTACTCTCTGCCTAGTTGGCATACCTTCTCCTGAAGAAGATGTGGGATTGCCGATCCCTGAATGAAGGGTGAAGGGATGCCGTGTTGGAATCCATCTTGTCCACCCTCTCCTTCAACTTCTTATGGTCTGCTTGTATGAGGCCTATGTCAATTGTGAGCACATCTAGTTTAGGTTCAAAGGTAGATTTAATGTCAATGATGGAAGCCAGTATTACACAGAATTTTCCTGTGTGGTCTTGTAGCATATTCTCTACTCCCAATAAGTTGAGTAGGCCGATGTCTGCCAGAGTTACTGAGGAGTCCCCCGTTCCGCCTGTGGGGGGTCTGTGGGGGGTAGTTTACCCCATTTCTGTTTCCCCATTTTAATCCTCAGTGCAACAAAGTGGGCAGGTTTTCTTCCTCACAGTCTCTCTGGTGGAGTGCCACTTTTCACTCAGCAGCCTTGCATACTCAGCTACTATCCCAAGCCTCTGAGGTAATGTGAGGACGCCTCTTAGGAAATGTCTGCTGAGTGGGGAGATGAGGCAAAGACATCCGTATCAGGATCTACTTTCAGTAGGGGTGCAGCTCCATGATGTGTACCCATTATGTTAGTTGGGAGCGCGCCATCCCTGGCTACATGCATCCCCGGGAGGGAAATGGGAGATTACCCACTCGTTGTCACTCAGGTGGGTGGGGGTCACGCATGCATCCAGGTCTTCTACCAGTGGTCAGCTGCCTGTCTTTCTGCCATGTGCAAGTGGCAAGGGTACAGGAAAGTCACCTGGTCCATTCGCTATGGTAGGCACTCTACTTCCCCTCCCGCTGGCCTAGTAATGATCTCAGTGGAGGGGAGTAAACGCCAATGCTCCAATGGGAGGGCACTCGGTCCAAGTGTGCTCACCCCCCTGCGCTGTCACAATGCAGTCTGCATTGGCAGATGGTAGAAATGGAAGAGCTCGCCTCAGGCCTGAAAGGCTTGGGGCATTGCTGAGTCGTCCTTGACAGAGGGAACACAGGGGAACGATGGCTGGGTAATGTGTGAAGGTCACTGAATGAAAGAAAAGGGATGATGAAGAGTGAATGTTTGGATAATGGTTTGGGAACTGTTCTTGTTGAGGGGGAGGTTTAAGGGTGGGATGATTAGGAATGTATTTGTATGAGTGAGGCAGGGTTTCTAAGCAATTGTTAAAATGTCAATACGTTTCAGATCTGCATTCCTGTTCCTAATAAAGCGGCCATTTGCTCTCAACTGGGCATGGTCTTTTCTGTTCCATTCCACCCTAGGCCCAGACATATGAGAGGTAGGAGGAGCAGCATGCCCCTCAGCACTCACATGCCCAGACATTTGAGGATCAAGAGGAGGAGCTGTGTGCCCCTGCGTGCTTATGGCGTGACACGCCCAGGCAAGACCCAGGCACAGACGAGCCCAGTCTTTATCTGGGGCACACCCGGAGAAGGCTGGGCTGTGCCACATCTCTTTCATCTGCCACCTCCACAGACTTTAGTGTCAGTATGGTCAAGTGAAATGCCCCATGTACTGCTGACTCGATGAAAACATTACAATCACTGACTGAGCCATCAATGGCTAAGATATTTGGTGAGATAGAAGTATTAATCAAAGTCTTGGTGAAAAGTGAAACCAGTAGCCTGATCAAACTATAGACAAGGTCGGTTGGCTTAGGTTGTGAAATTGCCCATTTATTGGAATTAACGCCTAAGGGGAACTCTCTACCTATTCACAGGAATGATCCAGATATCAATAAGAGATTATGTTTACCCACAGAGAACCTTCCCCCTAGAGCTGCAGAGAGTGCAGGCAGAGGTAGAAGGAGTAAGGAGACAAGGTTGCCATGAACTTAGGAAGGCACCCTAATGCCATAGAGCAACCGGGGTCACACAGGAGCCAGCAATTAGAGCTCTGCTCTACACAGAATCCTCAGGATCATAAAAACCAATATAAAACATCAACAGAAGGATCCTTAGCGGGCGAAAGGCTCACAATATAAACATTCCTCTCCTAGAGCATTGATAAAAAGGAAAACAAGGAGCAAGCGAAGCCACAGAACAACTACAAAATATAATTCGTACACTGGTGTAACAGGCTGGAGGGGGGGTGGGGCGACTATCTATTTTCCCACATTAAAATGGTGAGAAGATTAGACTGGACTGGGAGCAGTAAAGCAACGCAGATGGGGGAATGCGTGACATTTCATTTCGATCAGCCAGATAAAGCAGGCAGACTTTTTGCCCAGCTAGTACAGACCCATCAATTTTTAACCCTAATCTGAGCTTTCCCCTTAGGAAAGTTTTACCCCCTTGCTCCCATCTCCCTCAAAAGTCACCCAGTAAGCTAAAGGTGGGGGCAATAAAGAAATAAGATAACAAATCGACTCCTACAGATGGCCAACAGGCTCGAGCCACTTAACAGCCTAAATAGTAATGACTGACAGAGTGCAGAACCTATGGAACAAGCCCCCGGTCACTCAAGGTTAGGTGTTATTCTCCTAGCACCGTTGATTACAAACACAACATTGTGGAGTTTTTTTAACTGGAATGGTGCTGGCCTAGGGGACAAAAATCATGAAGAGACATAGATTGGATTTATTAAAGCCTTTAATATTGTGGGGCTACAGGAAACCTGGCAAACAACTAACTACTTTTTGTGGATTGTTTCTTCCTTTTCTACCCCCTGCTACTCCTGATGCCTCAGGGAGAACTAAAGGTGGGCTTGCCACACTCATCTCATTAGATTTGAAATGTTCAGCAGTCCAGACAGAAACAGGATCACCTTATCTGCTAGCAGTTAAGCTACATTTTGACAAGACATCTAACATCTTCACATTTAACATTTATAATTCTAATTCCTCACAATGAAATGATGAACACAAGTTTTGAAGGCATTCTCGGACCGCCATACAGAAAACCAAACAGTCTCCATGCCTTTAATTATTTCAGGTGACTTTAATATTAACCCATGTATCAGCCCTTGTCGTATGAGGGAAGGAGAGGACGAACTAGCCACTAACTCAATATATCACATGGAGCACACCACACAAGGGGATTTACTTAACTCTATACTAGCTGATTTTAATTTAGCCTCTACCTCCTTAAATGACAGCATGTCATATTTGGACTATATAACCCAACTTACACAGGCAGGAGTTTCAATTGCACTATAGATTTTATTTGCATTTCAATTTATTGATCAAATTTGATAAGGAACTTTAAGGTTATATTGAGACATTAGAGTGACCATAATCCACAGCATTTATCTGTAGTTTTGAAAGAAAAAGTAAATTCTCCCCTTCTGAAGGCTACTGATCCAAGTCACAGGCTTAGGTGGAAAATGGTGGTACCTGAGACCTTCCTCTCTAACTTGATCTCTATATGTGAAAGGGAAGTGGAAATATTTTGGTCACAGAGGATCAGTACAAACTCATTCGCTGGTTGCCACCCGCGAAATAGGGATTCCACCACCATGTTCCAAATCTGTAACTATCCCAATATTAAAGAAGGGACAGAACGACGATCTGCAATGTTACAGGCCCATATATCTTATTGAGACTGTGGTTGAGGTTATTGGACGAGTAGTTCTTATTTGGGTCATGGCCTGGGTGGCAGAGAATAACATACTACCTGGTACAGTTTGGCTTCAGATCATGGTGCAGCACGATTGACCAATTAATTTACAAATGGTTATGGAAAAGTATGTAGTGGTGAAGGGTGGTTCCCTTCATATGCTGACATGTATGGGCTTAGGGCCAGATGTATCAAATGAGCATTTTGCGATTCTCAGATACCAATTATTTTACTGAATCACTATTTGGGAATTGCAAAATGCTATGTATGTAGGAATCGCCAAAGATTTGGTAATTCATGAATATTACCTATTAGCGATTCGGTAAATAGCGACTCGCTATTGGGTAATAGGCCCATAGGTGCGAATGGCTTAGCTAATTTGCGATTACCTAATTGGTAATCACAAATTAGGGAATGAAAAGCCATGGCTGCCCTGAAACACCCCCCAAATTTAAAGTGTGCACATGTAAAGTGCACACATGCCTAAAGGGCAGGTGTGTGCAACATTGCACTTTGAAAAATAAATTTTTGTGCATTTTTCAAAATTCGCACATGGTTATCGTCAACTTGAAGTTGATGGTAATTAGGGTTTCCTAAATGTACTGTTCACATTCAGGAAAGGCTTCTTATATGTGCATTAGGGATTCGCAAATTGGGATTCCCTATTTGCATTTGCAATTTAGGTAATCGCAAAAAGTTGTGATTACCTAAATTGCAAATACAAATCCTTTCATACAAAACAAAAGGCCTTTTTGCATTCACACATTTCCAAATTTGGCGATTTGCACTGTTTGTTAATGCAAAATACTTTCATACATCTGGCCCTTAGCCTCTGCATTTGATAGGGTTAACAGGTTCAACTTATGGTAAATTCTTCTTGAACGGGGGATTGACATGGATACTGTAACTTTCTTGCACATGTTACATAAGGACCTCAATGCAGTGGTTAGATACTGGCCTAATGGTAGCTGCACTATTGACTTTAAGGTCAAGCGAGGAGAGAGGCAAGGGTGTATACTTGCCCCACTGCTGCTTACCGTGTATATCAATCAACTGGGCTCCACACTGTGCAGCTACTCTAGATATTCCACAAGTAGGCTGGCAACTTATTCCCGCCCTGTTATATGTCTATGTTGCGGTGATCCTAGAAAGAACCGCCACTGGACTTCAAAACTTGTTAGATTCATTAGTCTTATATGAACAATTTGGACTTGAGCACTCATTTTATCAAATCTCATGCCCTAATAGCAAGCTCAATGTTAACTATAACCCGAATATTTTTCATAAGATACTCTGAATTTACCAGGGTAAAGTCCCTTCATTATTTTTTTGTTTTTTTTTATAGTAAGGGGTCATGGTCCCCGCTCCTTGCCTCCAAAAGAAACTTGATGACCAGAACCATCTCGGCTGTCTTTGATTTTGCCTGTCGACTAGCCAGTAAGCTGACCTCAGCGCTTATCAAAATCTATCAAGCAAAATGCATCCCAGCCGTTAGTTATGGCAGTGACATATGGGGATACAAAGATGTGTCAATACTGCAAGTGATCAAGAATAAATTCCTAAAGCACTTGTTATCATTACCACTATCTACCCCCTCTTTTGTGCTACCTGAGGAGGTGGGCATGAGTTACAGCGCAGACTTGAGAGCCTTCCCTCCCAGAATAAGGTGGATCTCAGTTTGGTTGAACAAGGAGGCTGGAATTAACTAGGTGATCCTTAGAGAGTGTTTGAACCTGGAAGGATGAGGTACAATTCCCTGGGTTAAATATGTTAAATGTGTACTCAGATGTGGGCTGCCCTGAGTTATTGCACTCCCCTGAATCTATTGTGGAGTCAGATCTGGCCTAGGTGAAAAAGCATTTTTTGTGGGTGTTTCACAGGCGAGGAGGGACTCAAGAGAAATGTGTAAACCAATCGTACAATGACATGCTATGGTGAAAGCAACATTGTCCACATGACCTTATCTGATGCTAGTGTCCAACCCGAACCATAGATCTGCACTAAGGTGATTCAGGCTAAACTCGATATTCACATGTTAACTATTCCAAAGGGATGGAAACTGGTTGAACATTTAGGGCCTTGCAGCTGCAATTCATTCTCTGATCAGGACACGCTGCTGTTGATCATGCTTGGTGAGGTCTCGCGAACTTGCGACATAAATATATTTTGCCACTGTTGAGAGGATTTTTTTTTTTAATCAGGTCAGGCCTGCACTGACCTTTTTGTAGATGTTGCCGAACGAAATGATGTGTCTTAATGTTGCATACTTATTATCAGAAGCTGTTAAATTAAGATCTTCGCTGTCCATATTGGGTTGTCAATATTTATTCCAAGTTTTTAAAGATGCGGCCGAGTGAAGTGGGGTGTTTTACTGTTACATACTTTTTTACAGAAGCGGTTACCTTAAGATGTTTTCCTGTCCATATAGGGTTGTCAATATTTATAAATAGTCCTAAAAGATTTATAATAAATGACCTTCTTTTGAGCAGATTTTGTATGGTCATATGAGTCAAACTATAGAACATATACATTTTAATGTATTTTAATACATATATATTTTTCTCTAAATTTGTGCTATGGGCTTTTTGGGTATTAATAGAATTTTATATCTTTTATGGCTACTTTATAGCCACATAAAGATTCAATGGAATTTGATTGGCTACTGAGAAGAGACAGTACTGTCCAGTTAAAAGTGTTGCAACCCTGCTGAAAAGTACTAGTCCTCTCAATTTCAATTAAATAACTGCGGCCACACCACCTGACGGTAGCTGCCCATTTTAAGCACTGAGCATGAGCATCACACGCATTTCAACGATAGTCAGTGTGCTCAACAGACGTTCCCATTTTAAGAACAGGAAACTCTATTTAATTTACAGAAATGTATGTCACACACATCCACAAAACTGGTACTGCCCGGGCAAATCTAGGACATCTGGTCACCATAATTCAGGGATCATGTGGAGTATTGATGAATTCTATGTATTTCATCTGTATCGTGCTCTGCTTCAATCAATCGTATAAATACAAACTACTTGGCATTCATATGTTTCTTAAAGTTGAATAAGTAAACATGAATGAGAAGCATTTACCAAGGGTTCTGGGTTGTCTCAGTGACATTTTAGCAACCTAATATTCTGCTAATGTGGCCTCTAAAGTACTTAGGGCCATATGTATCAAGCAAAATTGCATTCGCAAACGCCGAAATTCTGCGAATTTCGGCGTTTGCGAATGCAATCTTGCCAAATGGTATGTATTCAGGCAAAATAAGGAATCGCAAAATTTGCAATTCCTTATTTTGCAATTGCATTTTAGGAATCGCAAAATTTGCGATTCCTTAAATGCAATGTAAGAAGCACCAAAAAAGCGCAATTTGGCCTTAAGGAATCGCAAATTACCACCAACTTCAAGTTGGTGGTAATTTGCGATTTCTTTGAAAAATTCACTTTTTTTGCATTTTTCGAAGTGCGATGTGAAGCACATTCATGCCCTTAGGGCATGTATGTGCGCCACATGTTCACCCATGCTTATTTCAGGGGTGCAACAGGGTGTCCTTTTGACACCCCTGCACCCTTGAAATTGCATTCTTGATTTGCGATTCGCTAATAGCGAATCGCAAATTGAGAATATCTTCCCAGTCATTCCTATGGGCCTCTAGGCCCATAGGAATGTTTGGGGAGATATTCCTTAATTGCGAATCGCAATTTGCGATTAAGGAATATGTAGGATTCGCAAAAAATCGCTATTTGAGAATCGCAAAATGACTTTTTGATACATATGGCCCTTAGTTGGTTATGTGCTGCAGCTGTTGTCAATGATCAATCTGCATTGGAGAAATGTTTTGTGGTTTAAAATAGCACATTTATCATGTATTGGTAATAGACTGGGCTTAATTGCTTAAGTTATCTTTTTCAAATATCTAAAACTACCCATTCTTATAGTACGACAAACTCTTAATATGATATATAATGGTTATTATTAAAGGCTGCATGGCAAAGAAAAGTCCATAGGATTGCGTTAAAAATGTACGCTTGAGGCTACACTGCTTGTGACTTCAAAATGACTATGCTGTATGTAGATAGACATGGAATCGGATTACTGAAGTGTGTTAAGATTCCTTGATATTTTTAAGACTGCAGCACAGGCTAATGTATACAGCGGCAGAGCCGAGCAAAAAACAAACATGGTATAAAACACAGGTACTCATAGTCAATTTTTAAAAAGTTGTGTACACAGGCATAGAAGTTTCTAAATTGACTTTATATCATTTGGAAGAAGTTGCCTTGTGGGGACCTGGGTTCACCTCTCCAAACACACAGATACACATTTCTACTCTGCCTCTAATTCCCCAACACCTGCAAACACATGCAGCACTGCAGGGCAACGATTGTACTGCTTCTATATCCACAAAATGTAGCATGGCACATATCCATACCCCTACACCACCAGCACAACAGCAGCACTGACAACGTGTGAAAGATCAATGTGTAACCAGGTGGCTAGGCAGGCTGTTTTTGGGACAAAAGATTATAGTATAGCTAACCCAAAGCAAGTTATTCTGGATCATGGTGGGTGCCTCACATTCGAGGTCTAATTTAACGCAGCACTCCTCCTCTTTCCTGTACCAAATCTCAGGAGATTTTGGGCTTATTTACAAGACCTGTGTGTGGTCTGTAAGTCACTGTTTCAAATATTAAAAGCGACGTACCGGCGGCTCATGGGGCTTGTAAATAAGTCCCTTTGTATCTCAAACTCTTGATGGCAGTCTTGAAATCTCGAGCATAAGCGGGGACTACACCCATTCCACCACAACTGTTATTCTAAACTTTGATGGTTGGTGGTCTGGCACTGAATGTGGTCCTTGGACTATTTCCTGATAACTTGGGTAGGGGAAGTGTAACTAACTGGTAAAAAGTTCCAGGGTGGTGTTCATGGACACAAAGGCTACAGTGAGGATCCATCATCAGGCAGGAGAAATAGTCTTTCAAAGAGTGTTCCTGGTTACAGATATAGGAAGAACATTCATCGATGAAGTAAAAGTGTTCTGGGAGCAATTGTTGAGAATTTGTTGAACCATGTTCCTGGCCATAATAGCCCTCCTCTTCTTTAAAGCACAAACTGATTATAAACTTTAAGAGGTTATCTTGTGGACAGAAAACTGGTCACAGAAGATATGTACATTCACTGCATAAAGACATTGTTAAAGGCCAGTTAGGGTTCAGCTAAACAAAAACACAAAAGCCGTGAAATACGCAAGTTGTGGTGTGCTATTCAAAATGCACACTATAACTCATGCCCCCACTATGTTTTGCTCTTTGTAGGCATACCATAGGCTAAGGGGTGTTCTGAGCATGACAGTGTGTATTGTGCATGGGTGGGTATGAACATTAAAAATGCCAAGAAAAGCGCTATGTGCTAAGACTCTGCCATGTTTCATGCAGATCTATCAAACAACTCTAAGGTTATTAGTGAATCAAAAATATGTATAACCCTCCACCTTGAGCTCTGCACCCATACACTGGATTGTCAGAAAACTCCAAATACCTGCATTAGGCTTATTTTGCTAACTCTTTACCGCATTGGATGCAAATTCATCAAAGAGTGCCAAAGTTATAAACCACAGTTCCCAGTGGGGCAAGACAGTCCCCTGGGCCACATGGATTCCTTAAAGGCCGCTGGAAAGTGGCCGTACAGAAGAATCTCGGACTTGTCCTTGTTACATTTGAGACAAGCCCGGGCAAGCCAGGCAAACACTGAGGACAAGCACTGCTGGACTCTTTCTGTACCGAGGTTGTTCTTGTCCCAAGTGAAGAGAAGTTGGGTGTCGTTGGCGTAAGCCATTATTTTCGCACCCAAGCTCTCAGCAAGGTAGACAAGGGGGGTCAGATAAACATTTAAAAGTAGGGGACTCAAAGTCGACCCTTGTGGAACTCCTGTATCTACCCTGCTGTTCGAAGAATGGTAGGGGGAGCCAAATTTGTTGGAACCGGTCTGTGAGAAAGGATTTGACTGAGGGCCGCACCCGTGATGCCAATGTCCTCCAGACTAGAGAGAAGCTGGGTGTGGGGAACCGTGTCAAACGCGGCAGAGAAGTCCAATAAGATTAGAGCCTCTCTGCCGCCCCCGTCCAGACATTCCCTAATGCCTCGGTGACTTCCACGAGCGCGGTCTCAGTGGTGAATGAGGAGCGGAACCCGGATTGGGCAGGATGTAAAGCCCCCGTAGATTCCACAAACTTCTCCAGCTGTCGAAAAGCAGACTTTTCACAGACCTTGGCTAGGGCCGGGAGTAGGGAAATGGGCCTATAATTGGAAGTAATCAGAGGGTCAGCTGAAGGTTTTTTGATCAGTGGGAGGAGTTTTGCTTGTTTCCACTGGGGCGGTACAATACCGGTTTGTAAAGACTCATTAACCAAATCGGTTACTGTAGGAACAATATGCCCACACCTGTGATATAGTGCACCCTGCCTTAGGGCTCTGTGACGGGGCGGGTCGATATCCTGATGAAACAGAGAATGAATGCGAATGGCAATCGGCGGTTCCTCTCTCACCGACTTATATCCCTTTCCAGCAGGACAAATGCATCACTCATAAACAGCCTTTATTGAGTCCCGAGGAAGAACAAGGACAGGGCTCCTTTAACTGGGTGATGTCACTCCCCTGAGTGACATCACCGAGTCTGGGCCTGTGGAAAAAGCAGTTCCAATAGATAACCTTTAGACGCTGCTTGGCGTTAGTCGCCTCTCATACCATTCGAGGATTATCAAATAAAGAGGCAGGCGCTGGATACTGGAAAGCGGGAAACAAAATTTTATTCCGTCGGAACAGAACACGTCAGATCAGACAAACAGGGTATCGTCTCGAGGTGCTCTAACTGCATCTCCGAGGCCTGGCATCTTATACACAGGTTTATGACTTTTATTGCAGTTTATTACATATGGCAAATTCTTGCAAATGCTTTGATGTAAGGAAAGACATCCTCGGAATCCCCGCTTCAGGCCCGTTCCCACACATATCTACAGTAGAAGTCCCCACGCCAATCTCAGCAGGTGATGACTATCGCGCAGCTGGACATTCCGCCGGTTCCCGGAATGTGTGCGATCGATCGGATCTCATGGGGTGGAGACATTGATTAATCTTAGCTCCTTTGAAGAGGTGTGAGTTTTACAGTAGGAGCAATAAACTACATCCGCAGGGCTAGGTGATGGCCTGGGATTAGTTCAGACAATCAGGCACGGAGGAAGGGGGTTATCAAAGGATCCGTAGTCATGAAAGGGATGGAGGGAGGTGTTGGTTTGGCATGGGAAGTGGCTTAGAGGAAGGACTGCGCTGAAGGGGTGGTTTATGGCCCGGGTATGTGAGTGCGGGGGCTGTCAGTGCGCGGGGGATGCTTGCGAGGTCAGAGAGACGCGCTGGCGATCGGCAATGGGCAGAGAGGCCATGGTACTCAAAATGGCTGCCGCTTACGCACATGTATGGGCCTAGAAAAGGGACAAGATGGCGCCGATAATGTTCACGCTGCAAACTAGATTTTAACAGTCCTCCCTTTTATCATATCTAGCCAGCTTGTCAGTCTGTATTTATGCCCATTATGTTACGGATTTCCACTTCGTATAAAGCTTTTATCCGTTCAGCTTCAAAGTCCAGAGTCTTAGGGCAGATACAATATGCAAAAAGTGAGCACAGAAGCGGCAAGCATTGAATACCCAGGCAGAATCCACATATTATTACAATTGGTATCAATATGATCGTAAACAACCTCCACGCCCAGTCTTTTACAGTACTCCAGAACCAGCTCCCAAACGACCATCCTCCTTGTTCTTGGTGAACCTCTGAGGAGAGTCTGTGGAGATGTTCAATTGCCTTGTAGACTGAGGGCGAGTTGTCTGGCACGTAGGTGCAGCAGCTAGATCCGATGATGCCCCCCCACGATCGGCTAGAACCACATCTAGAACAAGGCGGTTCTGAAGAGCCACCAGGCGGACCGCCTGAAGCTCGGCTGTGTTGTTCGTGAGGATGCCAGCTGTGATGTTCATAGTCGTTTCAATTGCCTGAGTCAAATGTCGGATGGCACGGCTGTTTGCCATCGGGCCCCAAAATGGAACAAGTCCCTTCACAGCGTCTAGGAACTGCGCTCCAGTGGAGTCTGCTTGTTCAATGTCCTTTGCTCGCTTTTGTCGGTGATGATTTGCTGGTGCCACATATGTCGGAGGAAGGACAAAAGCGATGCAGCAGGTGCCTTCCCAGCCCTTTGGGAGCCAGGTGTAGGCTTTGGTTCCACAGACGAAGTACATATTCAGGGAGGCAACAAAAGAGGGTGGATCAGTCGTGTGCAAGGTTTTTGTGATGTGGCAGGAGCTGTGACCCACTGATTTTGTTCCATGACCTCCAATGCAGACAAGGCCTGAGACGTTCACCACAGATAGGGCCACAGTCAGTGTGGCGGCAGTTCGCTTCCGGAGATAAGAGAAGGTGGGTCTGGCTGGATTATTGAACACCTGAATTTCAATTTGTTCCTTTGCAGGGATGTTCATTTGAAAGGTGGTGTTGGATGTCAAAGGGCAAAAGGGAGCAGAAGTTTTTCCAGTTTTGTTCAGCCAGAACTCATTGTAGAAGTGCGAAATGGTTTCGCCAGATGTTGCATTGTCCTTGTAACTCTCTTGCAAGAGTATCAGCCAGGCAAGGCAGGACCCATGAACGGAAAAAGGCGAGGGGATAAAAGGGATAGAACGTTCAGTTGCATGTGGTAGCAGCCCACAGATCCAGCAGTTCGTGGCATTGGTAGCAAGGTTGTGTTGGTGTAGCAACTGCACGAATGAATTGTTCCAGAACTCCTTGCGTCTTTCTCGGAGCTGGGGTGAAAATGAAATGAGATAGTGTTCTCTCTTGGTGGTGGGTTGCACAGTGGGTATCAAAGTCTCATGGGCGGGTGTACTTTCTTCCACGATCCAGAAGGTGGCCATGAGGAGGAGGCAAAAGAGAAGAGCGATGAAAAGGGCAATTGTCTTTGAGCTGTGCATTTTGTCAGTCTTTCGGTTTTTGTAGTGGGTCTTTGGACGTCCAGTTGCTTTCATCACCTTCATGTCGGGCGCTTCCATCATCTTCTTGTTGGGAGCTTCCATCACCTTCAAGAGGCTCGGTGACGGGCAAGACCACAAACTTCGTCTAGCTTCTCTCCTGATAACCTTAGTAGTGTTAGGCTACCGCTCTGAGATTTTTGACTTAGTCGGTGGTCTGCTTGGCCGAAGCGCTCTCCTTTCGACGTAAGTTGTACCCTTCTCTGGACGGCAAAGTGGGATCTGGAAATTCGGTCAACTCAAGTGTCTCTGTGTCAGGGTAGCAACTCAGGGCTGGTCTGCCTTTGTTCAGGAGTTCTTCTTGGGTGTCCACGTCTTCCTTTGTTGTCAGGGTCGGTGATATCTTCTTGCAGTGATGTGCATGCAGCCAATTTCATTTCCCTTCCACTCGGAGTGCAGTTAAAGTGGTGATCAAGACTTGCCAGTGGCCTGTCCACCTGGGTTCCAGACTCTTCGTCCTTTGGAAATTTCGAATCAAGACGAACTCTCCGGGCTGGATGTCATGTCCAGGGCCCCTGGATGCATCTGGTATGGCTTGCTGCACCTGTTGGTGGATAACAGTTAGCGTTTTTGTCAAGTTATGTAGATAATCAGACATTAAGATGTCCGGTACATCATGGATGGATGTTGGCTTTGGTGCGGGCCAGATATTCATGGGTCGGCCAAAGACAACCTCATAGGGAGTCAGGTGGTGTTTGGTAGGAGTGGAGCGCATTGATAGCAATGCCAGTGGGAGGGCGTCTGGCCATTTCAGTCCTGTGGTGGCAACTATCTTTGCTAGCTTGAGTTTCAGTGTGGCGTTATGTCGTTGTACTAGGCCTGCAGATTGGGGGTGGAAGACTGCATGACATTTTTGTTTTACACCCAACCCTTTCAGGATAAGTTAAATACCTTCGGCTACGAAGTGGGGGCCGTTGTCGCTCCACAAAATTCGACAAAGGCCATAGCGTGGGAAGAATTCTTTCAATACCACCTTTGCAGTAGTGATGGCGGTATTGTCCCGCGTGGGATAAGCTTCCACCCATTTGCTGAACGCACACACAATGACGAGTACGTATTTCAGACTGTGGCATCTTTCTAGCTGAATGTAGTCCATTTGGAGGACTTCGAAGGGATGGTCAGGGACCCCAAACCCTTCCCGAGGTACTACAGTCCCTTTTCCTGGGTTATGTTGCAGACATATCAGGCATTGTTGAACCAAGTGTTTCGCTGTGTCTGCTATTTTGGCGTTTTGCCAAATTCTGGAAACAAGTTCAGTCATGGGAGCAGATCCTATGTGTGCTGGGGAGTGTGTCATGGTCAGTATGGGGATCAGATAGGAATCGGGTAACAACCATTTGTTTGCGTCTTTCGTCCGCGAGCAGCCTTCATCGTCTTTTAGTCCCACCCATGCCCATTCAGTCAATTCGTGTGGTGTGCTGGCTGTTTGAATGTCCCTAATAGTCTCCCTAGCGTCCTTCCACTTTTCTGCTTGTGACCTGGTCACATACATGCGTGTTGTCGTCCTATTCTCGGCCGTGGTCCGGGCAGTGATGTCAGCCAGTGCGTACCCCTGCCCTACAATGTCCGTCACCTTATTGTGTGCCTGGCACTTGATCACAGCTAGTTGTTTGGGGAGGAGGACTGCTTCAGTCAGGGCGGAGACTAGATCTCCGAGTAAGATCGGTGTGCCATGCGAGGTCAAGAATCCTCTTTCCTTCCATAAGAGCCCAAAATGATGAACCACCCTGAAGGCATACTGGCTGTCGGTGTATATGCTGGCTGTCCTTCCTGCTGCTAAGATACATGCTCGTGTGAGGGCAATCAGTTCTGCCACCTGTGCAGATCGTTGTGTAATGCGAGCTGTCTCAACTACGGTTCGGGCTGTGGTAACTCCATAAGCAGCTGAAGTGGTGCCGTCGGGGAGTTTGATGCATGAGCCATCTACCCCTAGCTCTCCATCTGGTTCTGGGAAAGCAGTGTCTCGGAGGTCAACTCTATTTCTAGTCTGTTCGTCCATGAGGGTCACACAGTCGTGTATAGGAGTCACATTGGGATCATTCTCAGGTAGGGGTAACAGGGTGGCCGGATTCAGGGTGGTGCGTCTTTTCAATGTTATGTGGGGTGCCAGTAGAGTCAACTCGTATCCAGTCAGTCGTGCACTAGTCAGATGCTGAGTCTTAGTCTGGTTCAGGAGGGTGTCAACCGAGTGGGGTACTAACACTGTGAGAGAGTTCGAAAGCACGATTCCTTCACTCTGTCGAATAGAGACAGCAGCGGCAGCTACAGCTCGAAGGCAGGCAGGCAAAGCTCTGGCTACGGGATCAAGAGTGGCAGAGAAGTACGCACAAGGGCGTTGTTTGGACCGATGGATTGAGTTAGAACAGATAAAGCGCATCCCTCCCTTTCGTGAGTGTGAGGGAGAAGGGCTTGGAGTAGTCTGGGGTTCCTAGAACTGGTGCTGAGCAAAGGGCATCTCGTAATTCTTTGAAGGAAGATTGGCATTCGGGGGTCCAAGGGAGTGGGAAGGGAACATCTTTGGCCAGAAGGGAAAGTAAGGGTTTAACAATAAGGCTGAAGTTTGGCAACCATTGTCGACAGAATGAGGTGAGGCCTTCTAGAGAGTGGACTTGCTTCTGGTTCTTAGGGACTGGGGTTTCCAAAATGGTCTGAATTCTGTCGGGCGTAAGTTTCCTCCCGTCTTTGGACAAGAGGTGGCCTAGGTATGTTACTTGGGGTTGGCAGAATTGCAATTTTTTCCTGGAGACCTTGTGACCAATCTCTGCGAGGAAGTGTAGGAGTTGGATGGTAGCTGTGACTGCAAGTGGAGGATATCATCTACGTACTGTATCATCACCACTTCATCCGGTAGCTGAACTGCGTCTAGCTGTCTTTTGAGGGCCTGACTGTAGATGCTGGGACTTTCAGTGTAGCCTTGGGGTGCTCTACAGAATCTGTACGAGCGGGATTAATGGGTAAAGCCGAAGAGGTAGCGGCTGTCTTGGCGGATGGGGATAGAAAAGAAAGCATTATTGAGATCAATTACAGTAAAGGTGGTGGCAGTGGACGGAATCAGGGTCAGAATGGTGGTGATGTCAGAGACTACGGGGTACTGAGGCACGACTACTTTGTTAACCTCTCGTAGGTCGATGATGAAGCGGTACGCTTTCTCGTCCCCCTCACCTTGCTTCTTTACGATGGGTAGGATAGGGCTGTTGCAAACATTACTGACTACTTTCTCTACCACTCCTGCATCCACTAGGGACTGAATGATCTTTACTAATGCCTTCTCGCCTTCGGGTGATATCCGATACTGTGGGAGCTTTGGGAGCGTAGCGTCCTGTCCTACAGTCACATGCACAGGGTCAATCATCATGCGTCCTACGTCCGAGTCGGTTTTGGCCCATAAGTACGGGGGTAATGTGTCAAGCAGGGATATGTCAACGTCGGTCATAGAAAACATGTGTCGTGTGGGACAAGGTCTGAGCAGATTAGGGTTGTCGTACAGAATGACTCAAACTCCGTCCGGTGAGCATCTAATGGTGGCTCAGAAAGGTTTCAACAAATCAAGACCCATAATGGCATCGGGGGTGTTGGAGGAGAGCAGAAATGTCGTGTCAGTGGTGTTGTTTTCTAAATCAAAAGAGATCGGTGTGGATAAGGGATTAGTGGAGGGCGTTCCATCAAAACCTATTGATGTTACGTGTGAGCCAGACAAGGGTGCCCTTGGGATCAGTCATTTAGATAACGCACTACGTGTTGTTTCGGTGTCTTCCAGAAATGGAAACGTTGTGCCTAGGACCTTAGCGGTGACGTAAGGGCCTTGCTGGTCAACATAGAGCTCGACTGGATCCCTCCCTTGCCCTTGGCAGTCCTATGCGAAGTCGTGAGCGTTATCGTAGTCAGACATTTGGCACTGGTTCTGTCGGGGACGGTCAAATGTGTTCGGTCTATCCGGCCTGTCGTCGTTTGTGTCATTTGCGTACCCTCGTCCTCGTCCTCTATTCCTCGGTCCGTTTGCTGAATCCCTCGCCTCCTTATTTTTATTAATTTCTAGAAGGATCGGGCACTGAGACTTCCAGTGTCCGAATCCCTTACAGAACGCACACTGGTTCTCATCTAAATCCTTTCGTCCAGTGTAGGGTGTGGACGTGCGATCTCTAGGAGGTATTTTTCTAGGGGCATTCGATTGATAATTTCCCTTGTAGGGTTCCTTTCCTATAGTCACCCCTTGTAACTGTGCAATCATGACCCTTTCTTTGAGGTCTTTCTTCTTTTTCTCCGATGCCCTATCATTTTCGTTCTTTTGATGTTCGTAGTACTGGGCCATCTGAAGGATAGCCGCGGGTTTGGAGGCCGCCCAACTACTCTCACTGGTCTGCAGTTTCTGTGAGACTTCCTGCAGCAGACCTTTAACGTAATTTTGGACGAACAGATGATGTTCGGTTGCAGTGGTCATATCCTGGCCACTATAATCGGAGAACACCGTATCGAACTGGGAGAAGTACTCTGAGACATCTTCCTGAGGTTTCAGGCGGCAAGCCGTTACTATCGACCAGTCCACCTTCTTTTCTGGGATCAGGGTCTTCAATTTCTGGACAATTTTGTACCGGAGTTCTAAAATGGCTTTTAAGGGTTTCTGTCCCGGGTCTCGCTGTTTATCTATGCCATCGAGTTGTATCCAGGTATGTCCGAACAGCTCAAGGTGGTCGCATTTCCGGATTTGCTTCCACACATCAGCTGGCAGACGTAGCCCGAAAAACAAGTCGATGTCTGCTAGGGTCATAATTGTCGATCCTAAGGCTGTACCTAGCTCTGTGTAGAAGGCAGTGGGGTTCTTCCGTAAGTCTGGCAAGGATTTTCGGAAGGTCAGGATGTCTTGTCGATTCCATGGTTGGTAGACCCAGTTATATACTACCCTTCCCTTTGCATCTTGATGATTAATGTCGTCGCGTGTTCCCTGACCTCGTGGGGGGACCCAGTAGGGAGCGGCCTCCTTTATAGGCATCATCGTGTCAATCTTCTCTGTTTGGGGTTCAGTCGTTACAGGAGTCGTAGTCTTAGCTACCTGCCTTTGTTCGGTGAGGTGGCGGAAAACTTCAAGTGTATGTGAGGAGAGGTCCGTCACATCACACTCACTTTCATCTCCAATATCAACTTTCCTATACAAGGCCGCAAGGCGTTTAGGGCTTTTATTCTGATATCTCTTCTCATAGGCAGTGAGGGTGTGATAGGAAAATCGCACGACAAAGTGTCATCTATGGCTATCGGCATATGAATTATACATATCCGATATATACTCTTCGCTTTCTTTCCGTTCCACCAGTGTTTTCACTACTTTATCAATCCCTGCTCGTTCACTTTTGCTCAAACGGTTCATTCTCGTGGAATCTTTTCTTTTAGCTTCGGGTTCGTCTAGCGTTTCTGCTGGTGCTATGCTTAGTACGAGAGGCTCGGCCGGCGCGGAGGCCGTAGAGACCGAGGCCCTGGCACTATCTTCACTTGGGTTTGGGGGTTGTGGGTGCGGTACTAAAGGATGGGAGGGAGCATATGGGGGGGGCATATAGATGATTGGGGGACCTAATAATAAATCATCATTTGCTTTTTGCTTTGAGGGTAGCTCGGGGTAGAGCGTGGAGGGTGTTCTAACAGGGCATTGGTCCGATGTTTCGGACTCTCGTTCTCTCTTAACTCTCTCTCTTTCTTTGATCTCTTCTTCTGGTTTTCTACCAGCTAGGTGAGCTGACTTACGTAGCTCTTTGTCTGTCTTCGCTTTGTCTCTCTTTTTACATTGCGTTGCTTCTTTGCACCACATGCCGAGACTATCAAGCATGGTTGGCGTGGTTTTATGTTTACGAAGGGCTATTTCTAGAGCTTCTATTTTATTTATATCAAAAGATCCGATCAGTGGCCACTGATTTTCTCGATCTTTCTTGGTATTTTTTTTTTTTTAAAAAACCTTTATTGACAAGTTTGATTATACAGTAACAAGCAGTCAGTCAGCTCGAGTCATTCCATCGTTATCAACAAGCATATAGGATGAGCTTGGTACACAGCCCTTCAGCCGACAACCCGGGGGTCCGGCGGCAGTTGAGCAAACATGTCATAGTAATGCACTTTTGAATTCAGGAGAAAGAAGGCCTTTTTTTTTTTTTTAGAAAATCAAACAGACAAACGAAAGGAAAGAAATCATAAGTATCAGTCGAGGCATAACATAAGGCTTACATAAATGATCCTACGGGAGGAGGGGACCTACATCTAAAAGAATTCCACATGACAACAATTGAAACTAAGGGGGGGGGGGAGGGGAGGCAAGCCAGCTAGCAATGTATTGAGGAAAATCAAGACCAGAAGGAGTACCCGGCTAGGGGGATTGCAACACCTCCAGTGGATTCACAAAGGGTGGAGTGCAGATCTCTCCACGATACTGGGTTCCACTGATTCCATATCCTCCCCCACTTCTTAGGCCTGCCCCGGGCAACATAGACCGTTTTTTCTCAAAACATGCACCAGTCCATGTTTCTTGACCAGGCCGATAGACTGGGAGCCCTAGAGAATCCCCACAGTTGTGCAATGTCGCGCTTGGCAACCATATTCCCTAGGGTGGCCCATTGTGTCTGAGCCACGTTGTAGTCGTTGGGCTCCCACACATTCAGCAGACATCTTCGGGCCTCAGGCAGGATCGAAACACCCGTTACTTCCTCCATGATACCATGCACACGGTTCCAAAAGGGCACCACCGCTGGACATTCCCACAGAATATGGAGGAAGGTACCCAGCATTCCACACCCACGCTTACACAATCCATCCACAGAGTAACCCATGCGTAGCAATCGAGGGCCCGTCACATACACTCGGTGCAGGATTTTCAATTGCACCAGCCGCAGACGGGCCGGGATTGCCACCTCCTTCGGGGAGGACATCGCTGCCTGCCAAACCTCATCGTCCAGTTCCAATCCACCACTGGACCAGGCCTCACGGAGCTGTAAAAGAAGGTCTGCCCGGTCATTGATCAACTTCTTATAGATAAGAGAGATCGTACTGTCTGGGACAGGGCCGTCGAGCACTCTGTCCTCCAGGGGTGAAGACTACGGAACAAGAGTGCCGGTCGGGATGACCGAGCCGACGGCATGTCGGACCTGTAAGTATCGGAAGTATTCTCGATCGCTAAGTTTATATTCTGTTTGTAGCTCTTCGAAAGTCTTAATCCTATCTTTCCGCCAAAGATCTCCCACCTTACTGATACCAATGAGGTCCCATTTCTCAAAGCCCTTGGTGGTCCACAAATTGCCCAACTTCTCGGAGTCATAGAGTGGAGTCGCTCGAGTGATAGTGTCTGACCAACCCATAGCTGCATTAGCACTGTGCCAGATCCGCACCGCTACTTTGGTGGGCCCTGTTAATGTCTTGTCTGACCGTCTGGAGTAGGGCGCCCTGTAGTAATTCCCACCCCGAAGCAACCAATTATCCATAGCAAAGGCCGGGTTAGTAACTGGGCCATATAGTGCATGATTAACCGAGCTCAGCTGAGAGGCCCAGTAATAGCGCCTGATGTCGGGCAATGCTATGCCGCCATCGTACCAAGGCAGCGTGAGCTTAGCCAAGGCAATCCGGGGACGTCCGGTCCACAACAACTTTCTTTGAAGGCTCTCGATCTCATGGAAATAGCTGGTAGGTACAAGGTCAAGAGTGTTTTGGAGTGCATACAGAAACCTGGGAAGGGACATCATTTTGAAGAGAGCCGCCCTGCCCACCAGGGACAGTGGCAGCTTACACCAGGCTTTCACATCAGCCTTCAAACGGAGAAGCGGAGGGAGCAAATTGCGTTGATACCTAACAGCAGGGTCACGTGAGATGTATATGCCCAAATACTTGAAGCCAGAGGGGGAAATCTGTATCGGGCAGTTGCGCGGCACAGGTGGCGTATCATCAGTGAGCAAATAGACACAGGACTTACTCCAGTTGATCACCAGGCCAGAGTTGCTGCCGAAGGAGGTATGGACATCGAACAGTACCCCCAAAGATTTCCGAGGGGAGGTGAGATAAAGGAGAATGTCGTCCGCATACAATGAAATGCTGTATTCGAAGCCAGGGGACCACCGAATACCCTTAAGCGACGGTTCCCACCGCAGCCAGGCGGCCAGGGGTGCCAGAGCGAAGAGCAGCGGGGACAGGGGGCACCCTTGTCGCGTACCCCTACCGAGGACAAAAGAAGCCGAGACCCTACCATTAACCACAACCTGAGCCAGGGGCTACTCATAAAGTAGCTAAACCCAGCCAATGAATACCGGTCCGAAGCCAAATTTCGTCAGCGCCGCCCACAGGTACGGCCATTCCACTGTATCGAATGCCATAGTGGCATCCAGTGAAACCAAAATGGCCGGCTCACGTAGCGTCTCCGCCCTCGCCAGAACGCCGTGCAAACGACGTAAATTCAACGCAGTGTTGCGGGTTGGGATAAAACCAGATTGATCCGGGTGCACCAAGTCCCCAATCATTGTAATCAATCGATTAGCTAACAATTTTGCCAGGATCTTGGGTTCGGCATTGAGGAGTGAAATGGGTCTATAGAAAGTGCACAACTCACGGGGTTTCCCTTCCTTATGTATTACAGCAATCGACGCCAATCTCTGGTCTCGGGGAAGTGAGCCCCTTTCCCTGGACTCCAAAAACATTGAGCGGAGGTACGGCGCCATTTTGTTCGGACATAATTTATACAGCTCAATGGGTATGTCGTTTGGGCCTGTGGCCTTCCCGGAGCGAATGGATCGAATAGCGAGCGCTACTTCAATCCGCCTCGATAAACTCTCTGTCAGAGTCGGACCAGCTAGGCAAAGCAATGTCACTGAGCAAAAGACGCGAGTCCTCCTCCGGCCGATCAGAGACCGGTGCATACACCGCTTGGAAGTGACAGGCAAACTCTTCCATGATCTCCAGCGGATCCACCACACGTACACCATCCACACGTTCGACAACCGGCACCACTCGATTCAATCTTTCTTTCTTGTCCAACCATGCAATCAGCTTCCCGGCCTTATCACCCACATCATACAAACGGCCCTGTTGCTCTCGGCTCATTGCTTTTGCGGCATTCGTCACCAAGGCTTTATAGTCTGATTGTTTCAGTCGCAAAACATGTATCTTGTCTCGCGTGACCCCCGATTCAAGGTCTGCTTCCAAAGCAATGATGTCAGATTCCAACCGCTCAACCTCCTCATTGTGGCTTTTCTTTGAACTGGCAATAAGCGATAATGTCTGACCCCGAATAACTGCCTCAAAAGCTTCCCACAGGGACACGGACGAGGACACCGAACCTTCATTCTCAGCAAAGTAATGGTCAATTGCCTTAACCACCCCAGCCCTGGTCTCCGGAAGACGGAGATGCCAGGGATTGATCGGGGCGATCTGGCCACCGGAGCCCAGATGGAGATCAATGAGTATCCACAACGGGGAGTGATCTGAGATGCCTCTAGGCAAGTGTCGGACCTCTCTCACCGATACAGCCTGGGCTGCAGGCATAAGGATGGAATCAAGCCTAGCCAAGCTCCCATGTGCTCCAGAGTGGAAGGTGTACTGAGACTGCCCGGGGTGAAGCATTCGCCAACAATCAACCATGCCAAATGTTTCTAAAAAGCCACCAAGGCCGGACTGCGACTGCGTGAGGGTCCTGGGAGGGTGACGATCCACCACGCCATCAACAACCGAGTTAAAATCACCTCCAACCACCAAAATCCCCTCGGGAAGTTCCAACACCAGTTTCCCCAAGTCGGCAAATGTGGAAGTCTGTAGGCACGGGGGAACATATATTGAGAGGATGGAGACCGCCTTCCCCTCCCATCTACCGATAATGGCCGCATATCGTCCCCTATCATCCACTACCGTGTCATCAATCTCCAGGGGGAGGGAATTTTGGATCATAACACCGGTCCCTCTGGATCCCGAGGTGAACCCCAAGTGTGCAGCTAATCTGTATTGCCTCCTATTCATGGCTTGGAACGTGTTCCCCACCAAGTGTGTCTCCTGCAATAGTACAATATCAGGTGAATGGCGTTTCAAGTATTAAAGTACAATCCCTCGTTTTATCTTGTCCCCCAAGCCATTGACATTCCAACTTAAAACTCGCAACCCCCTATCCCCCATCCCATAACCATTGGCAGGGTCCCCCAAACCCCGTGGAAGAAACACAGATCACAATATACGACAGTATGCAGCCTCTGAAACAATGCAAACAGAAAGAAAGACCCCCTCCCCCAGAACATCCCACACACACATCCCCCCCACCCTGCACCTCTGCGAAAACACAAAGAACCACCCCAATTTGCAGTGTGCCTGTCGCCCTACCCCAGAAAACTAGTCTACAAGAAGAAAAAGGAACACCCCAGGAGGAGGACAAGTCCCAGTCCCCCCGCCGCCCCAGGGTTAGTGTCATGAAAATGTCGGTGACCCCAAAAAGAGATCGAACCACCGCAACATTATATGGCAGTTACCCATGCCGGTTTCCTTACTCCTCCTGGTCCTTCCAGCCTCCCTCAGCGCCCTTGGATTGTTCTGCAGTGTCCTGCTGCGTCGACAAAGTGTCCAACCAATCACTAACCACCCCTGGCATATCAAAAAAGAACACACGCTCGTTATGTTCGATACGCAATCGGGCAGGGAAAAGCATGGCATATTTCATGCCCAGGTCTCTCAATCTGCGCTTCACTCCGGTAAATCCCAGTCTCTGCTTCTGCACCGATTGGGTGAAGTCAGGGTAAAAGCTGATGGGAGCATTCTCAAATTTGGTGGGGCCATGGGTCCTCGAAGCCTGCAAGATGGCGTCCCTGTCCCTGAAGTTAAAGACCCTCGCAATGATGGGTCGTGGTGTAGCGCCCTGTGTGCGTCGTCCGCCCGGAACTCTATGGGCACGCTCTACCGCGAAGAAGTTACTTAGGCCCTTAGGGGCGAGATAGTTCCGAATCAAGTCCTCCACAAGGAGATCTGTCGATTGATTGGCTGAAGACTCCGGAACTCCAACGATGCGAACGTTATTTCGCCTAGCACAACTTTCAAAATCCTCGAGCCGGCGGGTAAACTGTTCGTTCGAGGATCGTAGGGTCCGGACCTCGGTCTGGAGATCCGAAACATCGGTGGTGAGACTGGCGGTTTTGATGTCCAGCGACTTGACTCTCTCGTTTGTCTTAGCCAAATCCGCCCTAATCAAACTAACATCCACTGCCACCGTGTCAATTTTAGCGGCCAAAGTCTCATATTGTTGGCCCATGGATGACTTCATGCTCGCGATGGCGCCCATCACATCTCGAAGAGTCAGCTCCTCCGTTGGGTAATGCCACCCCGAGTTGTGTTCTTGGTCATCCGCTTGTCGCTATCAGGCTTCCCCGCCATAGTAGGCTGCGCGCCCCTTGGGGGCCTCTGAGACCTGGTGAGAATATCTCCCGATGGAGAGAAGTGGCAAAAAAGCAAAGAGCAGGGCGCCGGTGAAGATCAATTAAGCAAGTGAGCACACGGCCAGCCGGATCAAGGGACAGTCATCTCCCAGTCGTTTTGGGCGGGGAAAACCGAAACCTAAAGTAGACCCCGGACTACGATCTCTTCCACAAGCCGTTGTTGTTTAACTACTCTCGGGGTAGTCCAAGTGCCCAAGTCCCCGGATAACGCACAGTGTAGGCCTTCAGGCTTCAGGACGGAGTATCTCAGGTGTCCGGCATCCGATTCAAATTCTGAAAAAGGCCATCTAGGTCAGGAGAGTCTCCGCTGCAATAACCCATAGTCAGAAACAGGATAAGTGACAGGATAGATTTAGGAGGCGGCGAGGGTTTCGGGAGCTCACAGCTCACAGCTCACGCGACCATCTTGGATGCGCGCTAAGCTCCTCCTCCCTTTCTTGGTATTTATATGCCATAGTTTACTATAGGCTACGGCGACTAGTCCATATTTTGTGAACATGTCCTTATTAAGGGTGCCTTCCAGTGGAGCTGGATGATCTACCTCTAATAAACGGTCCGGGCTAAACCAACTACCAATCAGTGGGAAGAAGATAGGCATGACGTATAGCGGTCAAAAAGATTTCAAACAATAGTGGACAAAGGTCCGCACTACCTATCCTTCACTACTTGCAAAGACTAGACAGAATATTTCTATTCTACGTTATTTGCAAATAGGGAATATCTCAAGAGAACCAATAGAACCAAACAATCAATCAGTGGGGAGAAGATAGGTGCGGCGTATTATCAGCCCTTACCGATATGGACAAAAAGTCTGCGCTACCTATCCTTCACTACCTTCAAAGGGAGAGAGAATATTCCTATTCTTCACCGTTTGCAGGCAGAGAATGTCTCAAAAAGCAATCAATATCATTAACCGAGGTTAAGCGATGCAATCAATGAGTAATACTTGTATTTTCAAACAATCATTTCACAATTCGTCGTGTTACACAATCTTACCCGGACCGTATGGACAGTTTCCCGTCTTCCACTTCCAGCGCCCGTTCACCCTCTATTCTCTGTTGTTGCCGCGGCACTCCTGAGGGTTCCCAGTCAGGACCGTAGATCACACGAGAGAGGTCTGCTCAGAACCGGTGAAGTTCGGATGATCGGCTGCCAGACGAGGGTCTATCGAGCAGGAGCTCTTCCCGATCGTTGCAGTCATTCACTCTGTGTCAGGACCTCTCCCACTGGATCCACGTGTCGCTGATGGGCCCCACGCTTGGGACGCCAATTGTGGAAAAAACTGTTCCAATAGATAACCTTTAGACGCTGCTTGGCGTTAGTCGCCTCTCATACCATTCGAGGATTATCAAATAAAGAGGCAGGCGCTAGAAACTGGAAAGCGGGAAACAAAATTTAATTCCGTCGGAACAGAACACGTCAGATCAGACAAACAGGGTATCGTCTCGAGGTGCTCTAACTGCATCTCCGAGGCCTGGCCTCTTATACACAGGTTTATGACTTTTATTGCAGTTTATTACATATGACACATTGTTGCAAAGGCTTTGATGTAAGGAAAGACATCCTCGGAATCCGTGCTTCAGTCCCATTCCCACACATATCTACAGTAGAAGTCCCCACCCCAATCTCAGCAGGTGATGACTATCGCGCAGCTGGACATTCCGCTGGTTCCCGGAATGTGTGCGATCGATAGGATCGCATGGGGTGGAGACATTGATTAATCTTAGCTCCTTTGAAGAGGGGTGAGTTTTACAGTAGGAGCAATAAACTACATCCGCAGGGCTAGGTGATTGCCTGGGATTAGTTCAGACAATCAGGCACGGAGGAAGGGGGTTATCAAAGGATCTGTGGTCATGAAAGGGATGGAGGGAGGTGTTGGTTTGGCACGAGATGTGGCTTCGAGGCAGGGCTGCGCTGAAGGGGTGGTTATTATGGCCCAGGCATGTGAGTGCGGGGGCTGTCAGTGCGCGGGGGATGCTTGCGAGGTCAGAGAGACGCGCTGGCGATCGGCAATGGGCAGAGAGGCCATGGTACTCAAAATGGCTGCCGCTTACGCACACGTATGGGCCTAGAAAAGGGACAAGATTTCGCCGATAATGTTCACGCTGCAAACTAGATTTTAACAGTCCGCCAAAGGAAGGAGAACTCCGGAAGAGGACGGGCGGTGTTTCCCTCGAGGAAGGAGATCGGGAATGGAGAACAAGGACGAGAAACCAGACTAGAGAGGAAGAAGCAGACGAGGAGGACTGGAGGCGGATTACCGACGGCATAGCAGAGAAGCCAGGAGGCCAACGGCATCACGAGCCGCCCTGCCACGTTCCCAAGGGAGGAGCGTGGCTGGAACAGGTACGGGGCAAAGTAGAGGGTTGGGTTGGGAGACGAAGCCATCCTACCGTTTAAAACCCGTTCCCTCCAAGTATTGTCTGACCGCCTGTATATAGTTCCTGTACAGTCTAATTCCCTCTCCCTTTATCACGAGCACCAGAGCACAACACCTCGCCGATCCCGTGTGGCCACTTAGAGCACTTGGTTTCCTCATCCCCGGTCCTTGTGATACTGAACGAAGACGACCGTCCTAATCCTATGTTGTTTTGTTTATTTTTTGGTTTCAGGCTGTCCCGAGGGATTTCCCGACACTCGTGTCATCTGAGCAAATATACCAGCAACCCATTCATTCTGGATCCTCTACGTAGAATCAAAACGGATCCTGCCACATTCGCAAAAGAGAGACTTACAAGCAGACAAAGAAGAGTGTTTACAAAAATAAAGCCTTCTCTCAAACGAACTGGTAACCTCTCTGTCTCTGTCTCCGATACCCTGCCACAGGCTCGTAAGGCCTGCTAGAGGGGTAACTTACCTATATTTTAGGTAGTGCTAGTTGGCATGACACATAAGCAGTGTCCCATGTCAAATTTGTCATTTTACCTGCACCAGGCCATGCATGCTGCAGTGGCAGTCTGCCTGGCCTAGGTGAGGGGCCCCTAGGGGATCCTCTTCAGTCCCAATGCCATATGTATCCAGGTACCATTTACTATTGAGTAAATGAGGCTGCCAGAACCCTACTTGGCCTCCCAAGAACATGCCCCAAGACCAACGCCATCCGCAGACTTCATTGGCTGCCAGTGGCGAAACACATTGAGGTTAAGTCTCTCTGCATTGCCCACAAAATCATGAATTTCTTTTCCCCAGATATCCTGGTAAACCTGCTCTCACCCTACACACCCACACACTATTTATGATCCTTGGGCCATCACCTGGCGGTTGTTCCTCGGGTGAGGAAAGACCAAGCAGGTGGAAGCTCCTTCGGCGTCCTCTCTGCCAAACTCTGGAACTCTCTCCCGATTCATATTTGTAGTATCAACAAAAATACTTCATTTACCAAACGCTATTAAAACTAATATTTTCCCTACACTATAGGCCTTGCTCCGCTCGTTTCAGTCTCCTCCTATCATCTGCTACAGTCAGCGCCTGGACGCCCCTTTGCGGGGTCAGCTGTGCGCTCTACAAAACATATAACATAACATAACAAGGTATTCACAGGGGCCTGAAGACCAATTGTGGAATCATTTTTAGGGAATAAGCACTGGCACAGGGGACCTGATTGGCAGGGACCCTGTGCACTACAATCAAAACCACATCAATGTCAGGTAAAAAGTGGGGGCTAACCATGTCGAAAGAGACACTTCCTCACACTCATTCTGTGCTTTCAGCACTTTACTGGGATCCACACTGGTGTAAATCTTTTCATCAAATCTTCTCTTGTTTTTTCAGAATCCTCAGTGGTACTACAATTCCATTTGAGACAAAATTATTCTCCATAGATTATATTTCTTTTAAGTGGAGTTAGTGATAGCTTCTAGTGTGGATAACACTATTCATTGCTGTGAGCTTCCTAAAAACGTGATGTCAGTAATTTGCTGTCCCCTATGTCCACTTTAAGGTCTAGGAAGTCTTCACTTGTTTGACTGTAGTTAATAATGTGCTTAATGTTCAAAGTATTGGTATTGAACTGTGAGACACATTTTGAAATCATTCAGAATGCCATTACATAAAATAAATAGATTTCCTGTCTAACATTTACAAATCGTCACAATGGGTAGGTGCCCTAGATAGATTGTATCTCTGAACACCTACTCCCACCAGCCCAGGAACAAATTTGCATAGCCAGGGGTGAATCATGTGCACATCACAGTACCTCTTAGTGGCTTACATTTTTTTTTTTAAAGAAATAGGTTTTCAGTTAGCTAAATTTCAATCATATGAAACAATATTTTAGTGTGTTTGTATAATTAAATAAGCCTGACACTGAAAAGATCCGCACAGGTCATAATCCCATCTTGATGGTAAATTCTTTTACATACACTGTTAACATCTAAGGTAAGCGCATAACTGCCAAGATCCATGAGTAGGCAATGTGTCTTAATGAAAAAATCTGCATTGTCCTTCAGGTATCATAAAAGGGATTCATCTAAAGGGAAATTAAAATAGTCTAAATAGATGAAAATATTTTGGAATAGAGTATTGATAAAGGAGACTATGGATCTGCCTGGCGGATAAATCATATCTTTGTGGATTTTCAGTGATAAAAACAAATTTGGAATACTGGGATGGTTGATCTTTAGTCTTTATCCAACAGCGAATCTTAGTTTATCTTATATCTTTGTCTCCTTCCAGATCTCTCTCCCAGTAGGACGCTGCCTAACACCATTGTACTTATTTGGAAAATCTAATCCTCTGGTGTAGTATACAAAGTCAGTATTGCCGAAATGTGAGCTTTGGGGAGAGTACTGCCATGAGGAATCAGTTGTATATCTACTGATTAAAAATCAGAATTAGACCTTGATTTAGAACTTGAAATACTGGCAAATGTAACAGGAACTGAATTCAATGATTCCTTTCCAGTGTCCAGTGATATTGTGGAATGGATAAACTGCTTGAGAAGGAAGGGAGCAAAGAAAATAATAAAAAAGACAGTGTTGTCAAAGACAAAGAAGCGCAGAAAAGGCAGGTCAACACCAGAAAAAAATGTCCAGTCTTCTGCCACAAAGGAAAGTAATTTGAACTAATCCTCCATTTAAAAAGAACAACAAAAAAACTATATTGTGGATTCCTCTGCAGTGTGAGAACTTTCTGTAAAGTACACTTTCACATACAGTTATTTGTGAGGACGTTTTCAATGCCTGGCACTACACACCAGCACCATGGACCATGTGCCATTGTCCATGCTTTGCTTCTGTAAAATGGGAGGCACAGAGTATTGGTTTCAAGGTGCAAGCACAGAGAGAGTGGTTTGTGTAATAAGCAAGAACTTAGAGGTGACTGACCAATAAAACAAAGGGTTTTCCTTGAAGCTAGAAGACGATGAATAAAGGTTTGAGGCTCCGGAAGATCAATGTGGTACAAGGAAAAATATAACTGATGTGTCATTGAGAAAGCTACAAAGAAAAAGTGATAATCTTGAAAATAGTTCTAGAAGATCTAATTTATGATTTATTGGGATTCCAGAGGGGGAGGAACATAATGGTTCTATCGAGATTGTTTTGAGTAAACTCATCAAGGAGTCAATCTTTCCTGAATCTTCTGGATCAAGAAAGGAATTTCACTATTGCAGAATGCACAGGATCTCCTCGCAAGAAGCAAACCCCTTCCAGAACAAATGTAGCATATGTCTGGCCTACTGGATTAAATAGCACATTTTAGAAAAACTAGAGCTAGTAGGTCATTTAACTCTTGTACGGACTTCTTTGAAACTAGCATTTGAAATGGTACAAAGGAGAAATGGCATGAGAGCTCTTGTAAAATAATTTAAAGCAGAGGGGGTACAGGTAGAGACTACACAACAGTAAAATGTACAGGTCTTGTGGCAGGGAGAATTTAAGGTCCTGGATGGCATATCTGTTGAACAAGCTTTCTTAACAGAAATCTATGCCATTAAGAAGGAATGATTTTAATGAGTGTCAGTGAGGTTTGTTGTGGTGTAAATGTACTGAGTCGGGAGGAAGATGGAATGATGTAGAAATTTGAAAATATTAGCAGTCAGTAACAAATAAATGGCCAGTCCTGCCAGACTCAGGCTCCTCAGAGGGGGAGAGGGGAGGGAGTAGCAGAGGTAGAGACAGAGAGGATGGGGATTGTTTCTGTGGGCAGCAAAAAACATTTGAAAGGTAGCAAAAAGGTTTCAATAGTGATAACATATATTAAGAAATGAACATCATAAAACTGTATCAATGAATGTAAATGTGCTGAAAAAAATTTATAAGTTTTGCACATTCTCTTCTCTATTTGACCAACTAAGTGCAGTAATAGTTCTTCTTCAAGAAACTCTAAGCGTTTTCCCAGAAACTAGCAAGATTGGGTAAACAGTGGGCTGTTTGGATAAGCTGACATTCTTTGGATTATTAAAAGCGTGGGTGTAGCTCACACAGAAAAGTACTCTGAAATGGTATACCAACGATAGAAGACTGAAGGACCACATTGAAATTTGTGATCGGTATTGAGAGGGTATACTACAAATGATGTGGGGAGATGACAAAACGTATGGATGAATGGGGTCAATTTACGCACATCTTATAAACATCATTTCAAATCATTGGCCCTAAATCTCAAGAAACATGGACTGTTATGGTGGGCAGCTCATTGTTCATCTTTTTCTTGCTTTTAGTGGTATTTTCATATGGAATGTGTTTTGTATGATAGAATTACGGTAATGTTGTCTATTTTGTGTGTATGCTTCTACAAATAAAAAAAATGAAAACCCTCAATCCCATGCTCTCAAGAAAATACTCCATACTTGGCATGTATTCAAGGCCACCAAAACACATCTAGCAATGAAGCAGTGAGCGTGTGAAAATTCTATTTAAAATTGGGAGACATATATGGCCTTCAGCAGACCAGACCACAAACAGTAAACCTCCACAGAACAATAACAATATAACTGTCAAAAAGAAGCCCACCTGGCCTTCACCATCCCAAATTACCCACTGCCACTATACGATTGTCACTTACTCCTCACAGGACTATGCTAGTCTAGGCCCTTCAGTAACATCAAGTAAAACAAATAATTCCAAAAACATGAAAACAAATTGATGCTACCTTCCTTCCCTCACATATTAGCCCCTCAAAAATACATATTTTCCAAGGAACTGAACAGAATATATTGGATTTTCCCAAAAATGGGTGATGCAACAGAGATTGTAGACAAAGGATGATTCAAGCTTATCTTCCTATATTCAAATCCAAAACAGCCATGGAGGCAACAAAGAACATGGAGTAGTCTTCAGAACAGGAAGAGAAAGTTGTATGGTAGTCTCATGCGCCATGGCCTGACCCTACTAAAAAAAATAAAGAAATCTGAAAAAAAGAAATTTGTTAGAATGTCATATTTGCACAAAAATATCCACTTAAAATGAATTTAGCTCAATAGCCTAGAGGGGACACAAGGATGCCTTATACATTCAGTCAAGCCATTCCCATATTACGAGACGTGACATAATGGCGTAGCTTTGAGAATTTTGTCTCATAAGCATAATGCAAAATGCCCAATTCTTGTAAACAAACTTTGCCTGCGTAGTACTTCCAGAGTCTGTACAGCCAGTCAGGAATATACAAGAGTATCTGGGGAAAAAAAACACTATTGACTTCCGGGAAGAGGGTGATAGGTGTATGAAGGTCACTCCAACTCCAACCACCAGATGTGATGTAAATGCAACTTCAGAAATCTTGGGATTGAAAAACAGCAAGTCTTCCTGGTTCAGGGTTGTTGGGGAGAGAAAGAAAATGGTGATTGGAAGATCCATTGAGGAACACAGTAGAGGTGAATGGAGGAGCATGAGAAGGGAAAGTGAGGATGGAGAGCAGATGAGAAGATGAGACGAAGTCCAGAGGAGCAGGAGAGGCAGAAGATATGACTGTGAACAGAGGTGAGGAGGAGAAAAAGATTGGAGGTGCTGCTGATGTGGAAGATGGGATGGATAGCAGATGAGGGGAGGAAAGGAAAACTGGAGTTGTAGGACAGGTTGGAGATGTGAAGAAGGGTGGAAGATGAAGAGGAAGAGAAAGCCTGGGGAACAGGAGGCTAGAAGCAAAGGACTTTTAAAAGGGGATGTGATGACAGGGAGAAGCCAGGCAAAGGTTCTAACCTCATGACACAGTTGTCATCTCCATAGGGGGTCAGCATCTTTTATTGCCAGGTCTTGAGGATGGAACTGTGGTGACAAGCGAGTAGTAGAAAAGTGGTGGACTTGGGTGACTACTGTCAAATACTGATATTTTATTGCACAGGAATGCATTTATAAGAGAGGAAAGAATTGCTGTTAGATAATAAACTTACTCACAGCACCAGAGTTGCTATTTGAAAAGAAAATATCCTAAACAGCACTGTGTTTTGTTGGTTGCAGAGAAAAAACATGTTCTAAAGTGCGGCTGGCTAGTGAAGGGAAATCTCCAACATGGCGGTAATTGATGAAGAGATATTCTTCCCACAACTCTTCGGTGAATGGTTTTTGTTTCTCTGAGGAGGGGAAGGCCTTTCTCTAGGATAAGCAGGTAATTCTCTTTTTCTCTGAAAACAATCAGTGAATTCTGTGAGGTCTCACAACCATGCTTAATGCATTCAAAATAAAATTTGGGGAAAGAATAAAAGTGTAATGACCACCCATAGTGCAAGTAGTAAAGGAACACATATGCCCCTAAACCTTTGTGGTAGCCACTCTGTACACAATTAAACATTTATGGTTTGGGCACAGAGTAGGTGCACCATGCTAAGAGGTGATGATTCAATACATAATTTCTCGAATAGGGCTGACCACCAGGAATACCTAGGTAGAGAAGACTATGGGCATGTAGTGTTAGGTCTGTTGGAAAAGGGATTCCTATCAAAAACATTGTCAACACGTCCCTACCACACCTTCTGTGTCACACCTTGCTTTGCAATCCGTGTGTGATGAGAGACAAAGTCTCCAGCCAGAATCCTCAGTTTCTGAGTCTTCAAAGGCATCTTTGGATACTTACCAACCAAGGTCTGGAATCCATCAGCACCCAGGTTGTGGACCTCCGTGGCTTCCAGCATCATCCAATCAGGAAAGGGTCACTAGAAAGAGGAAAATATATATTTATTTTTTTTCAAAGTTGTAAGGAAAATAATTTTAAAGAGTGCACCATTCTTCAAAGGGCAACCAATGGTGGGAAACACTAGCCAAAGTAGAGGGCTTTCTAGATATCTGCAGTTCTATATTGACTGTTGCCGAACATCCTAACTGTTGGAGCCCAGATCGCTCAACCTCCAAACCATCTGACGTAACCTTACCAGGAAGGAATGGTAATCGGGCTCAACAAGGGAAGATGCTCCACGTGAACACACATTGGAGACCCCACTGCTAACATGAGGAGAAAAGACAAACAGGGGCATCTGGACAAGTGAGGTGCCACTAAAATCAATGACACCCTCTCCTCCTGAATCTTCTACAGCTTCCTCCGGAGAAAGAGAATCAGTGGAAACACATTCAACATGCCCATTTGTAAATGGAAAGATAGAGCATCTATTCCTCTCTGCCCGAGCCTATGATACGAAGAGGGAAAGAAAAGTTTTACTTCTGTATGCAAAAAGGTCGAATCAGGGCGATACCTTATGCCACAAACTAGCTGAAATACTACTTAACCCCTTCCACGCTGATGACGAGCTGGGCTCGTCATGGCGTAGCCTCCTCGCGCGCTGATGACGAGCCCAGCTCGTCACGCAACATGCGATTTTGGAAATCTCAGCGTGCGAGCGGAATTCCGCTAGCGCGCATGAGGTTAATGAAGTATGAAGAGCATGGAGAGGGAAATGCACTTCAGGCGATAATCCTGAAGCTTTTCCATCTGAGTGAGGTAAACTCCTTTCAGAGAAACTAGATATCTTTACATCTAGAAACACAGACCGTGTGCTGTGTCTGCATCCACCTCCCTTGATGGTTAACATATGCCTGAGCCACCAGGTCGTTCCTAGAACTTACTGACCCAAGACCATATGGGCGAATGAAAGAAGACCATGCCAAATTGCTGTCAGCTCTTGTCGGTTGAGGGACTGTGTTGAATTCTCCCCCAAAATAGCCAGTCACTCCAGGTGCAAAGCAAAAGTGTAGGGTATTATAGGGGCACCTGGATCAGGATGTGGTTGTTCACCAAAAACAAATTTCTTGAGTCATGGTTTTGTGAGCCTCATAATCCTCCTACCAAGGACACCAATGGTTTAGGAGAAACTGGACCTAGGATTTCAACTGAAGATGGCCCCAAGGCACTGCCCCGGTAGTGGCAGCCAGTAGGCCTTGTACTCGCAGCTATAACCTGTCGGACACATTGAGCAAAGAACTTCTAACAAGGTTGCAGAGCCATGGCCTTGTCCACTGAAAGAGGTACAGTCCCCACCAGCATCCGCCGGAACAAAGTCCAAGTAAAGTTTAAGTCATTGAGAATTAAGATCACATTCAATTTAGAAGTCTCCTGGAGCTGGGGACAACTTCACACATCCTTGACATATCTTGAACAGTTTTAGGGAGATCAGAGGCACAAACTAGTTGTTGAGGAAGGAAAGGTCCTATCCTTATAATGTAGTATTGCCCCCACTGGAACTACTGCCTTGTTGATTACCCTTGGAGATGTTGTCCCATAAGTGGTCTTTTATTCTTTGATTCATAAAAGTTCAAGTAATGATTTATAAATCCATCACATTTCAGGTACATTTAAAGAAATAGTTCTTTATGCATAATCTTTTCATACAATATATATACGTCATAATCCTGAAAACAGCCAACACGTGACTAAAGAAGAGTCGTTTTTTGTATTATCACGGCATACCGCTTTTGAGTGGTCAGTTTTAAAGATAACAATTAATAGTTCCCTCCCCAAAAAAAGAATCAGGAGATTGGTTCGTCTAAAGTTCTTTGCGCGGCTTAAGGATTCTGAGATATCGGAATACCTAAGCCACACATCGGAGTTTAGATGACCCGATCAAGATCTCAGAGTCCTTAAATCATAGCCAAACTTTAGACTGTCCGATCTGCTGATTCCTCTTTTGTACAGCATAAATTGGGAGATAGCAATATCTGTTATTTACAGCATGAGATGCTGTATAAAAAACGTGTTAGTGGAGTCAGTTACACCCAACAGCAAGGTGAGTGAGGAAGGGGCGGCTAGTAGGTGGGTGAATATTAAGAGGCAGTCTCACCTGCCACAGGTGGGGGAGCTGAGCCAGTATGCCACTATAAAACCAAGACTACAAGCCCCAGAATGCAAAGAAAACAACCTGGAGTGGAAAAGCTGACACAAGAGCCTGGGAAACGTGGCAGTTCATTCCGATTTTAATTTACCTCATCTGGCTGTATTCTTGTTAAGTGCCCATTGTTGTCTTCCAGCTCCAGCACACAAATGAGTTGAGTAATATTATACGGGCAATTTATTTAATGCACTTTGCAGGCCTGGGTCTGTTTGCTCGGTTACTTGGTTCTCGCCAGGTGCGTGCTTCTTTTTGGCATCATTCCAAGCTCCCATCCTCTCGGTCACGCCTTCCAGAATTTTCCGCCCACGCCGCCACGCCCAGCGCCGCGCGTATTTAAATACGGCTCCGGCTCCATCCAGCAGGTAGTGCCAAATCAGCAGGAACAACAGGTGCACAGCCGGAACTCCAATCTGTTTCTGCAATCAAGAGCAGCTGTACTCAATGGGCAGGTGAGGCATGGTACCGCGAGGTGAATGTGTGTCTCTGTGGAGCAAGGGACATTGCATCTCTCAGAATCAGTTTACATTTGCAGTCATCTGCCCGAATCCCAGGACCATCGTCAAGTCGAATATAAGCCACCTTCATTCAGAGATCAGTGAATAACAAGGGTGCAGGTCCAAACTGTACCTGTGTAGCTGCTTGTCGTCTTGCTAGGATTTGTTTGCAAGACGGGCTTTCCAAAATCAATCCGCATTGAGTACGTTGTTTTTTTTTTTGCAGTTTTACTTAGCGCGAAATCGCTCGACCCGAAAGTATTGAAGCGCTTTTTTTATGAGCACTGGTTATATTACACAGGGATACGTTCGTTTTTTGGTAGGCACGGGGAGATCATAGGATATTGAGCCGACGACGAGACTCGAACCTGGTTCCCTCGTTCCAAAGTCCGCACCTCTGAGAGGTAACCCATATCCTCTGCTCTCAATGAGTGCAATAAAGGCTACCACCTCATCCAGAATGCACTGAAGAGCGGGGTAGAACACTAGTACCCTATGCAAAAACTGCAGTGGCGAATAAGATGGCAACTCTTTTTGCTCTGTTTTTCAGTTTTTGAAATGGAGCGAACACGTGCTGCTCTGGTCTATATTACAGAGGTCTTTTGCACCTGGGCAAAATATAAGGATATTGATTCTGTAGCTATAAAACAAGTGTGAAGCCTACGTAAGATACGGCTGATTCTTTATAAATTGTTTTATGTGTGTTGTGTTCGGGAGCTTTTAACATTGAATTTCCACAGTTTTTTGAAGATATGCACAACGGAGGCCATTGCCCGCACATTTCATGGACTCCCTGGTTAAGTGATTGGGACAGTCGGAAGTCCCAATGTTAGAAAAAGTGTTCATGAAATAGATTCATGTTGAATTTCACAGTCGGGCGTGCAGGATTGGCAGAAGCTTAGGGGCAAATTTACAAGGGGTTTGCGCAACCGGACCGTCACTTTTACTGACGTACCGGTGGAGCACTGCCGTGCAATATATTTACAAAGCGGCAATAAACCACTTTGCGTGGCTTCACGCCGCTTTGTCAATATCATCCCCTTTCACGCAGGTATCTGTTTGAAAGAGGTGTGCAATGAGTGTTGCTGCGGGCGTTCCACTGCTACACCCTTCGATTTACGCCTCCTTGTAAATCTGGGGCTGCGCCAAAAACGAACGCATGCAATAACAGGTGTTAGAATGGTGCTACGAGGAGAAATACTTTTATTACCCTCAATTTAGCTTTTTCTATTCTGCAGCACACATAGAAAGAGCAAAATGCCATTAACGATTGTTTATGTGCAGGAAGGTGCCACTTGCCGCACATAAACTATCATTAAAAAATGACGATTTGCTACTTCTATAGAAGTAACAAATCACCATTATTGATTGTTTATGTGCAGGAAGGGGCACCTTTCTGCACATAAGCAATCATTCCCTGCAACGCAGGCACCCTTGCACTATGGCACAAGGGTGTCTGCGTTGGCGTTAGGCAGTTATTTTGAGCATCAACGCAGAGGGAAACGCAGGGGTGCACCGCATTGTTGTAAATAGAGCACATCCCAGCGTTTTGAAAATGGAGGAGCTTGCCGCTGCAAAATTTGCGACAGCTCTGTGCTCCGTCATTTCCTTGTAATCATGCCCCTTAGTGTGCCTGCCCAGCCTGTCTAATATCCGCTCTTGCGCTCACAGGCTATTGACAGAAGTTGACGGAAGAATCCGTCTTGTGTCTGTCCTTACTTCCCCTGACCACGTCTGCTTCCCCGTCTCATTTAACCTGTCTCTAGTGATATCTGATATTGTCTCCCTGTCTCAGCTCTCTAGACGTCACCTATATCTCGCTTACCTCCTTTTTACTCCATCTACCTCTTTCACAAGCTGACCTCTTTCTCGATCACTCATAGCTTTTCTTATATCTCTACCACCTCTCTCTAGCTTAACTCTCTCACTACCTTACTCCTCTCTCTGAACCCTACTGCTGGTTCCATCTCACCTCTGTACCTCTCCAATCTACTTCACCTCGCTCGGTCTCATCTCTCTACATCGCCTCTTCATTTCTTTTGCCCATATCTCTATATCTGATTGTGCTATACCTCTCTCAACCCTCCATCTACCTCACCACACTCTACTTCACCACTAACTCATCCCTCCTTCTACCTCACGACTAACTCATACCTCCCTCTACCTCATCACACTCTAACTCACCGCTAACTCATCCCTCTCTCTACCTCATCACACTCTACCCCATCCCTCTCTCTACCTCATCACACTCTACCTCACCACCAAGTAATCCCTCTCTTTACCTCACCACTAACTCATCCCTCTCTACCTCATCACACTTTACCTCACCACTAACTCATCCCTCTCTCTACCTCATCACACTCTACCTCATCCCTCTCTCTACCTCATCACACTCTACCTCACCACTAACTCATCCCTCTCTATCTCATCACACTTTACCTCACCACTAACTCATCCTTTTCTTTACCTCACATATTTCACTACCTCCTCTTTCTCAACCCCACCTTTCTCTCACTATCTAATTTATTAATGTACATTGTCATTCCTCTGCTGCCTCACTTCTCCACCACCCTGCTCATTTCTCCATCTGTTTTCTCTCACCAGCTTACACCTTTCTTGCAACCACTGCCTCTCTCTCTCTGCTAAAACCTACTCTCTTCACCCTCTCTAAGTAATCTTATCCTCCTATCCCTTTTTACATCTCTCACTTTCTACCTCACAACACCCTCATAACCTCTATATCACTCGCCTAATTTTCTACCTCCCATTTGTCTCGCTGCTTTATCTTGTTTTTTCTGTGCCTCATATCTTTTCTCCCCTTTATCCCTCGCGTCATACATTTCCCTATGACTGTCTTTAACTAGCCTGCCTTTCTTGGCCCCTTTTCATTTTGCTCGTCTCAACCTCCCCATCTTCCCTCTACCTTTCATCTCTCTATCCATTCCTCACTGCCTTAACTTTCTACCTGACTGCAGATACGTCTTTGATGCTACCTCCCCCTAAAACACCTCTTTTTCTACCTTACCTTTATCTCTACCTCACTCACTCTTCAAACCACGACACCCCTTTCCCTCTCTCAACATTACCCTTTTCCTGTCTATAGCGCTGTACCTCACTCTAAAACCTTTACTATCTACCTCTCCTTCCCCCCCCTATTTCTTCCTTTCTACCTCTCTGCGTCTTTCTTTCTGGCTACTGCATCTTTCTCTATTTACATTCCATCCCTGTCGTATCCCTCACTTTACCTTCCTTGTACTGCTCTGTCCTTCTGTGTCCTGCCCCTCCGATGTCTGTTATTATGCAGTCGGAGGTCCTGGCCTTTCCAGAGAAGTCTACACATGGAGAGAAGAGGATGGGGGAAGGAAATGAAGGCGCAAACTATCAGATTGCACCCAGTGGAATGGTGAAAATCCTCAGATCACTGCTTTGTTTTCCATGTTGTAGCGAGAAACCCATTGGTAAAATAGATTTCTTCGAGTTTATGTATGAATATTTATTCGGCAATTAAAGTTACAATTTCAAACAGTGTGCACGTGTCTTAATTTGATAAAATGCGCTAGTCCACTAAACATCTACCTATTCACCCTTACCATGCCATCCTTGCATTGAGAGGAACAGGCTACTGAGATATAGAATTCAGTGTAAAGTATGGTTACAATAGAAAATAATCTGTCCCCATGCAAAAACATCTGGCTTTAGCAATGCTTCTTGAAGGTTGCTTTAGGTACTATTTTACTACCATGCTTTACATCGCCTTCCATTACAATGCAGTTGTTACGAGTGCGTTGTTGCAACTCGAATCATTACATCACAAGTTATTTCAACGACTTGATGTAGGGGTGGCGCAGGATTTAGGAATGGTATAATTTACAATTCCTACTCCAGTTTGGCAACAGCAGTGGAGGTGTTGGATTCTTCTGTCCCCTACAGCTAGTCAGTGTAACGACTTGCGATGTAATGGTTTGCGTTGTAACAACACGGTCATTGTAACGGCATGCGATGTAAAGCCTGCGATCTAAAGGCTGTTTCCAGAGGCAGACAGCTCAAGCTTCTGCCTGCTCTTGTGTGATCTGTTTCTGAAAGTTAAATGTATGGTCTAATATTGTGTGACATCGAGATGGCTCAAATTAGCTAATAAAAATGGCAGGCTGATTGCGGACTCGGAGCTCTCAATGGCGTTACTGCTGGGCACCAAGAGGCTCCTGACAACACCAAGGGAGTACCGTTGTCTTTATGTCCGGGTTGCAGCTCAGTCTTCTCCAGATGGTAAACCAGACACAAATGAAAATGTGCTGGTTAGCCCACATTTCAATAACCGTAAACCACGAAACCTGGAGCGGATGGCACTGGCGATAAAGGAGCGGAGCTGGGAGACTTCCTGGCCGGCACAACAGTATTGGCACAGGTTATGCTTGCAGCGGTCGCAGAACCATGTGATGGGCTACGTGGAGCACAGCAACGGCAGTGTGGTGGTGTCCGCCTCCACCCGGGAGTGGGCCATCAAGCGTCACCTCTACAGCTGCCGAGACGTCTCTGCATGTGGAAAAAGGTAGGGCCGAATGACCTTTTTCAGAGTTGCCCGGCGTTAACCGCCTCTATACCCACTCAAGTTACCAAACAAAGTGGCAGGCGCTGGAGACTGGAAGGCAGGAAACAGAAGTTTTATTCCGACGGAGCAGAACACAGCAAATCAGACAACAGGGTATCTTCTCGAGGTGCTCTAACCGCATCTCTGAGGCCTGGCCTCTTATACACAGGTTTATGATCTTTATTGCATGTCGCACATTCTTGCAATGCTTTGAAGTATGAAAGGACATCCTCGGAATCCCCGCTTCAGGCCCGTTCCCACACACATTTACAGTGGAAGTCCCCACCCCGGTCACAACAGGTGATGATTGTCGCGCAGCTGGACATTCCGCCGATTCACGGAATGTATGTGGTTGATCGGATCTCATGGGGTGGGGGCTTTGATCAACTCGTGGATCCTTTGATGGGAGAAGCTTCCTACTGTATAGGGGGCAATAAACGGTATCCGCAGGGCCAGGTGGCGGCCTGGGAACGAGTAAGACAAACGGGCACAGAGGAAAGGGGGTTTTATCAAAGGACCCGGGATCATGAAAGGAATGAAGGGAGGTGTCGTGCTGGGAACAGGATGGGGTTCCGAGGCAGAGTTGTGCTGAAGAGGGGTTTATGGCCCAAGGCATGCGAGAGCGGGGGCTGTCAGCGCGCGGGGGATGCTTGCGAGGTCAGGAGTGAGAGAGAAAGACGCGCTGGCTGTCGGCGATGGGCAGAGAGGCCATGGTATTTAAAATGGCTGCCGCTTACGCGCACGAATGGGCTCGAAAAGGGGGCAAGATGGCGCCGATAATGTTGACACTGCAATCTAGGTTTTAACAGTCCTCCCTTTTCAACATATCTAGCCAGCTTGTCTACTCAATGTCAATCTGCATTAAATTTCTAACCTCTGCATCATATAATGCTCCCATGCGTTCCTTTCCAAAGTCCACAGTCTTAGGGCAAATACAATTCGCACATAACGAACACAGGGGCGGCAGGCATTGAATTCCTAAGCATAACCCACATATTACAACTACAGGAATCAGGATAATGGTAAACAGTCTCCAGCCCCAGTTCTTAACAGTACTCCAGAACCATCCACCAAGCGACCATTCTTCCTGCTCCTGGTGAACTTCCGAGGAGAGTCTGTGGAGGTGTTCGATGGCCTTGTACACTGAGGGTGAATTGTCCGGTATATATGTACAGCAGCTGGACCCAATAATGCGGCATGCTCCACCACGATCCGCTAGAACCACATCTAGAACAAGGCGGTTCTGGAGTGCCACCAGGCGGACCGCTTGAAGCTCGGCTGTGTTGTTTGCAAGGATACCAGCTGTGATGTTCATTGTTGTCTCGACTGCCTGAGTCAGATGTCGGATGGCACGGCTGTTTGCCATCGGGCCCCAGAGTGGAACAAGTCCCTTCATAGCATCGAGAAACTGTGCTCCTGTTGAGTCGGCTTGTTCAATGTCCATGGCTCGTTTTTGTCTATGGTGATTCGCTGGAGCCACATAGGTCGGAGGAAGGATGAAGGAGATAAAACAAGTGCCCCCCCAGCCTTTGGGGAGCCAGGTGTAAGCCTATGTGCCGCAAACAAAGTACAAGTTTGGAGAGGATACAAAGGAAGGTGGATCGGTAGAGTCCAAAGTTCTGGTGAAGCGGCAAGCACTTCGGCCCACCATCTGTGTCCCAAGCCCTTCTATGCACATATGGCCTGTGACGTTGATGACAGATAGAGCCACAGTCAGAGTGGCAGCTGTTCGCTTCCGTAGGTAGGAGAAGGTGGGTCTGGTTGGATTGTTGAACACCTGCATTTCAATTCGTTCTTTAGCAGGGATGTCCATGTGGATAGAGTCGTTGGAGGTCTGCGGGCAGAAGTGTGTCTTTGTTTTGTTTCGCCAGACCTCATGAAAGAAATGTGTCATGGTTTTGCTGGAGGTGGCATTGTCCTTATAGCTCTCTTGCAGGAGGATCAGCCAAGCAAGGCAGGAGCCATGAATTGAGAAGGGTGAAGGGATGAAAGGTATCGAATGTCCAGTGGCGGGGGGTAGCAACCCACAGATCCAGCAGTTGGTGGCATTGGTGGCAAGATTGTGCTGGTGCAGCAGCTGCACAAAGGAGTTGTTCCAAAACTCCTTTCGCCTTTCTCTGAGTTGGGGAGAGAGAGAGATCAAATAATGTTCCTTCAAGGTAGTAGGCTGCGCAGTGGTTAGGAATGTTTCATGAGCAGGTGCATTTTCTTCCACAATCCAGAGCGTGGTCATGAGGAGAAAGCAGAAAAGGATCGTGATGAAAAGTGCAATTGTCTTTGAACTATGGATTCTGTCTGTCTTTGGGTCCCTGTAGTGGATTTTCGGATGTCCGGTTGCTTCCATCACCTTCTTATCGGGCGCTTCCATCACCTTCTTATCGGACGCTTCCATCATCTTCAAGGGAGCTCGGTAGCGGGCAGAACCAAAGACCTCGTCTGGCTTTCTCTCCTGACAGCCCTTGTTGTGTTAGGCCACCAATCTGAGAATTATGACTTAGTCAATGGTCTGCTTATCCGAAACTCTCTCCTTTCGTCGCAGGTTATACCCTTCTTTGGATGGCACGGTAGGGTCAGGAATCTTTGCAAGTTCAAGTGTCTCTGTGTCTGGGTAGCAATCCAGCGATGGTCGGTCTTTGTTCAGGAGCTCTTCCTGGGTGGTCACGTCTTCGGTTGTCATCAGAGTCGGGGGAATCTTCTTACAATGGTGCGCATGCACCCAGGTCCGCTTTCCTTCCACTCGAAGAGCTGTTCGGGTGGCGAGTAGGACTTGCCAGGGGCCCGTCCACCGGGGTTCCAGACTCTTGGCGCGCTGGAAGTTCTTTATGAGGATAAAATCCCCGGGTTGCAGGTTGTGTCCGGGACCCCTGGAAGCGTCAGGGATGGCATGCAGCACCTGTTGGTGAATGACAGACAGAGTTTCAGTCAACTTATACAAATAATCAGACATTAGGACGTCCGGGACGTCATGAAGGGAAGTCGGTTTTGGTGCAGACCAGACGCTCATGGGTCGGCCGAAAATGACCTCGTAAGGTGTCAAATGGTGTTTGGTAGGGGTGGAACGCATTGATAGCAATGTCAGTGGGAGAGTGTCTGGCCACTTCAGTCCTGTGGTAGCCACTATCTTGGCTAGCTTTAGTTTTAGTGTGGCATTGTGTCGCTCAACAAGTCCAGCAGACTGGGGGTGGAAGACTGCGTGGAACTTCTGCTTGATACCCAGCCCCTTTAAAATGAGCTGGATAACTTCGGCTATGAAGTGGGGGCCATTGTCGCTCCATAAAATTCGACAAAGGCCGTAGCGAGGGAAGAATTCTTTTAACAGTACTTTTGCAGTGGCCATAGCAGTGTTATCACGGGTTGGGTATGCTTCCACCCATTTGCTAAATGCACACACCACAACAAGTACGTATTTCAGGCCTTGGCATCTGTCTAGTTGGATGTAGTCCATCTGCAGGACTTCAAACGGGTGATTGGGAACCCCAAACCCTTTCCCGGGGTTATGTTGCAGGCATATCAAGCATTGTTGGACCAGACGTTTGGCGGAGTCTGTGATTTTGTCGTTGTGCCAAACTCTGGAGACAAGTTCAATCATGGGGGCTGATCCTATGTGAGCAGGGGAGTGTGCCATAGTCAGTATGGGAATCAGGTATGAGTCAGGTAGCAACCATTTGTTCGTGTCCTTTGTCCGCCAGCAGCCTTCATCGTCTTTCAATCCCACCCGTGCCCATTCAGTCAATTCGTGTTGTGTGCTAGCCATTTGAATGTCCCTAATAGTGTCCCTAGCGTCAATCCATTTCTCTGCTTGTGACCTGGTCACGTACATGCGTGTCGTCGTCCTATTTTCAGCGGTGGTTCGAGTAGTGACATCGGCTAGTGCATTTCCCTGTCCAATAATGTCCGTCACTCTCTTGTGTGCCTGGCATTTGATAACCGCAAGTCTTTTGGGGAGAAGGACTGCTTCGATCAGGGCGGAGACTAAATCTCCATGTAAGATGGGGGTGCCGTGCGAGGTCAAGAATCCCCTTTCCTTCCAAAGGAGCCCAAAATGGTGAACCACCCCGAAGGCATACTGGCTGTCGGTGTAAATGTTCGCTGTGGTTCCTGCTGCTAGGATGCACGCTCGTGTCAGGGCAATCAGTTCTGCTGCCTGTGCAGATCGTTGCGTGATGCGGGCTGTCTCGATTACAGTTCGGGCCGTGGTGACTGCATAGGCAGCTGAAGTGGTGCCATCGGGGAGTTTGATGCAAGAGCCGTCCACCCACAGCTCTCCGTCAGGGTCAGGAAAAGCCGTGTCTCTGAGGTCAACCCTACTTCTAGTCTGTTCGTCCATGAGGGTCACACAGTCGTGTACAGGGGGTACATTGGGATCGTTCTCTGGTAGGGGTAACAAAGTTGCCGGGTTCAGTGTGGTGCATCTTTTCAGGGTGATGTGGGGTGCCAGCAGAGTCAGTTCGTATCCAGTCAGTCGTGCACTCGTCAGGTGTTGCGTCTTGGTTTGGTTCAGGAGGGTGTCAACTGCATGGGGTACTAATACCGTGAGGGAATTTGAGAGCACGATCCCTTCACTCTGTCGGATAGAGATAGCAGCGGCAGCTACAGCTCGAAGGCAGGCAGGCAAGGCTCTGGCTACGGGGTCAAGAGTGGCAGAGAAGTAAGCGCATGGTCGTTGCTTTGGGCCAATGGGTTGGGTCAAGACAGATAAAGCACACCCCTCCCTTTTGTGAGTGTAGAGGGAGAAGGGCTTCGTGTAATCAGGGGTACCTAGGACAGGGGCCGAACAAAGGGCATCTCGTAGTTCTATGAAGGAGGATTGGCATTCAGGGGTCCAAGGGAGTGGGAAGGGGACATCTTTAGCTAGCAGAGAAAGCAGTGGTTTCACAATGAGGCTGAAGTTTGGTAACCACTGCCGACAGAAGGAGGTGAGGCCTAGTAGGGAGCGGACCTGTTTCTGAGTCTTTGGGACAGGGGTTTCAAGAATGGTTTGGATCCGGTCGGGGGTAAGTTTCCTTCCGTCTTTGGACAGAAGGTGGCCTAAGTAAGTGACCTGGGGTTGGCAGAATTGCAACTTCTTTTTGGAGACCTTGTGGCCAGTTTCCGCAAGGAAGTGCAGGAGTTGAATGGTGGCTGTGACTGCTAGTGGAGTGGTGTCAGCCGCCAAAAGGATGTCATCGACGTATTGTATCAACACCACTCCATCGGGTAACTGGACCTCATCCAGTTGTCTCTTGAGGGCCTGACTGTAGATGCTGGGGCTTTCTGTGTAGCCCTGGGGTGCTCGACAGAATCTATATGAGCGGGCTTTTAGGGTGAAGCCGAAGAGATATCGGCTGTCTGGGTGGATGGGGATAGAGAAAAATGCGTTTTTGAGGTCAATGACAGTGAAGGTGGTGGCAGTAGAAGGAATCAAAGTCAGGATAGTGGTGATGTCTGAGACCACGGGGTACTGGGGTACAACCACTTTGTTGATCTCTCGAAGGTCAATGATGAAGCGGTATGCTTTCTCATCCCCCTCTCCTTGTTTCTTGATGATGGGCAAGATAGGGCTGTTGCAAACGTTGCTAACCACTTCCTCTACCACTCCTGCGTCTATCAGTGACTGAATAATCTTCACCAATGCCTTCTCGCCCTCGGGCGATATCCGATATTGTGGAAGTTTTGGGAGTATTGCGTCCGGTCGAACAGTGATGTGCACTGGGTCAATCATCATGCGTCCTACGTCCGAATCTGTCTTGGCCCACAGATACGGAGGCAGAGTGTCAAGCAGGGACGTGTCAGCGTCATTGATAGAAAACATGCGTCGGGAAGGGCAATGTCTAAGCAGAATGGGGTTGTCGTACAGGAAAACTCGAACTCCGTCTTGGGAACATTTAATAGTCGCTCGGAAGTGCTTCAGTAAGTCAAGTCCCATAATGGCGTCAGGAGTATTGGCGGAAAGCAAAAACGTTGTGTCAGTGGTATTGTTTTCTAAGTCGAAGGGGATCGGAGTGGACAAAGGGTTAGTGGAGGGCGTTCCATCGAAACCTATTGATGTCACAAGTGAGCCAGACAAGGGTGCCCTTGGAATCAGTCGTTTAGATAACGCACTACGTGTTGCGCCAGTGTCTACCAGAAATGGAGACTTTGTACCTAGGACCTTAGCAGTGACATAAGGACCCTGCTGGTCAACATAGAGCTCGACTGGATCCCTCCCTTGCCAGTCCTACGCGAAGTTGTGGGCATCGTCGCAGTCAGACTGTTGGTACTGATTCTGTCTGGGTCGGTCAAATGTATTTGGTCTGTTTGATTTATCGTTAGTCGTGTCATTTGCGGGCCCTCGTTGCTGTCCTCTATTTCTCGGTCCACCCGCTACGTCCTTGGGGTCCCTATTTCTGATCATCTCCAACAGGACCGGGCACTGGGATTTACAATGGCCGAATCCTTTACAGAAGGCACACTGGTCCTCGCTAATGTCTGTACGTCCAATGTGGGGTGTCGAGGTGCGGTCTTTAGGAGGTACGTTCCTAGGGGCATTTGTCTGATAGTTTCCTTTGTATTGCTCTCGTCCTATAGTCACCCCTTGCAACTGTGCGATCATCACCCTCTCTTTTAAGTCTTTTTTCTTTTTCTCTGTTGCTCTATCGTTTTCATTTTTCTGGTGCTCGTAATATTGGGCCATCTGAAGGATAGCCGCAGGTTTGGAGGCCGCCCAACTACTCTTGCTGGCCTGCAGTTTCTGTGAGACCTCCGGCGACAAACCCTTAACATAATTCTGGACAAACAGATGGTGTCCGGTTGCAGTGGTCATGTCCTGGCCGCTGTAATCGGAGAACACCGTCTCAAACCGGGAGAAGTAGTCCGACACATCTTCCTGGGGTTTCTGACGACAAGCCGTTACTATCGACCAGTCCACTTTCTTTTCTGGAATCAGGGTTTTCAATTTCTGTACAATTTTATCTGGGAGGTCTAAAATGGGTTTCAAAGGCTTCTGTCCAGGTTCTCGTTGTCTATCTATGCCATCGAGTTGTGACCAGGTATGTCCAAACAGCTCAAGGTGGTCGACTTTCCGGATTTGCTTCCACACATCAGCTGGTAGACATAACCAGAAAAACAAGTCGATGTCAGCCAGGGTCATAATCGTTGAACCTAGGGCTGTACCTAATTCAGTATAGAAGGCAGTGGGGTTTTTACGTAAATCAGGCAGAGATTTCCGGAACGTCAGAATATCTTGCCGATCCCATGGCTGGTAGACCCAGTTGTACACTACCCTCCCTCTTGCATCTTGGTGGTTGACGTCATCGTGAGTTCCTAGACCTCGTGGAGGAACCCAGTAGGGGGCAGCCTCTCTTATTGGCATCATGGCGCTAGCTCGCTCAGTTTGTGGTTCGGTTGCTACGGGTGTCGTGGGTTTAGCTTCCGATTCCTGTTCAGTGAGGTGGCGGAAAACCTCAAGCGTACGCGTAAGGAGGTCCGTCACATCACATTCGCCCTCATCCCCGATATCGACCTTCCTATACAGAGTCGTTAGGCTCTCGGGACCTTTGTCTCGATATCGGTCCTCGTACGCATTCAAGACATGATAACACAGTCGTACGGCAAAATGTTGTCTGTGGCTCCCTGCATATGAGTTGAACATATCCGTGATGTGCTCTTCACTTTCCTTTCTTTCTACCAATGTCCTCACTATCTTGTCAATCCCTGCTCGCTCATCCTTGCCTAATCTGTTTGTTCTTGCGGAATCAGCCTTTCGGGTCTCAGGGTCATCTAACACTGTCGCTTGTGCTGTGTCTAATACAAGGGGTTCGGCCGGCACAGAGGCCATGGGGGCCGAAGCTCTGGTACTACTCTCGTCTGTGCTTGGGGGTGGTGGGTGCTGTGCTAAGGGTTGGGAAGGGGCATATGGAGGGGGCATGTAGATGAATGGAGGACCTAACAAAAGATCATCGTTGGCTTGCTGTTTCAAGGGCAATTCAGGATAGAGCGTAGAGGGCGTTCTAACCGGACACTGGCTTGATGTTTCTACCTCTAGTTTCTGTTTGGCTTCCTCTCTTTCCTTAATCTCTTCTTCTAATTTCTTAGCAGCTAGGTGGGCTGCCTTTCGCAGCTCTTTTCCCAACCTACTCTCATTTCTCTTTTTACGCTGTTCGGTTTCTTTGCGCCACATGCCGAGACTATCAAGCATAGTGGGCGTTGTCTTGTGTTTCCCAAGGGCTGTTTCTAGCGCACTTATTTTATGCTCGTCGAAGGATCCTATCAGTGGCCACTGACTTTCCCGATCCTTCTTCGTATATTTATGCCACAGCTTGCTATAAGCTATAGCGATCAATCCATGCTTCATGAACATGTCCTTATTAGGGGTGCCCTCCAGTGGAGCCGGATGGTTCATCTCTAATAAGCGGTCCGGGTTTAAACAGGCTACCAATCAGTGGGGAGAAGATAGGCATGACGGATTACAACGGGGACAAAGGTCTGCACTACCTATCTTATCACTGCGTGCAAAGACTAGACAGAATATTTCTATTCTTCGTTGTTTGCAGGCGGTGAATACCTCAAAAGAGCCAATATCGAACAGTCAATGTTCGGTCAATCAAACAATCAATGGGGAGAATAAGTAGGCACGACGGGTTACAACGGGGACAAAAGTCTGCGTTACCTTCCCTTTCACTACCTGCAAAGAGAGAACCTGTTCTTCACTGTTTGCAGACAGAGAATCTCCAGAAAACAATCCGTGAACAACAGTTCGGGCCAAACAATCAATCAGTGGGGGAGGAAGATAGGCACGACGGATTACAACGGGGACAAAAGTCTGCGTTACCTATCCTTCACTGCTTGCAAAGAGAGAGCCTGTTGTTTCTCCGTTTGCAGACAGTGAATCTCCAAACGAACCAACAACAGAGTAATACTAGTATTTTCCAAACAATCAAACAATCATTTCGCAATTTGTCATGTTTACACGACCTTACCCGGACCGCATGGACAGTTTCTTGTCTTCCGAATCCAGCGCCCGATCATCCTCTATTCTTCGTGATCTTCGCGGCACTCCTGATGGTTCCCAGTCAGGACCGTAGATCACTCGAGAGAGGTCTGTTCGGAACCAGTGAAGTTCGGATGATCGGCTGTCAGACGAGGGTCTATCGGACAGGAGCTCTCCCGATCGTTGCAGTCGTTCACTCTGTCGTCAGGACCTCTCCCACTGGATCCACGAGTCGCTGATGGGCGCCACGTTGGGCGCCAATTGTGGAAAAAGGTAGGGCCGAATGACCTTTTTCAGAGTTGCCCGGCGTTAACCGCCTCTATACCCACTCAAGTTACCAAACAAAGAGGCAGGCGCTGGAGACTGGAAGGCAGGAAACAGAAGTTTTATTCCGACGGAGCAGAACACATCAAATTAGACAACAGGGTATCTTCTCGAGGTGCTCTAACCGCATCTCTGAGGCCTGGCCTCTTATACACAGGTTTATGATCTTTATTGCATGTCGCACATTCTTGCAATGCTTTGAAGTATGAAAGGACATCCTCGGAATCCCCGCTTCAGGTCCGTTCCCACACACATTTACAGTGGAAGTCCCCACCCGGTCACAACAGGTGATGATTGTCACGCAGCTGGACATTCCGCCGATTCACGGAATGTATGTGGTTGATCGGATCTCATGGGGTGGGGGCTTTGATCAACTCGTGGATCCTTTGATGAGAGAAGCTTCCTACTGTATACGGGGCAATAAACGGTATCCGCAGGGCCAGGTGGCGGCCTGGGAACGAGTAAGACAAACGGGCACAGAGGAAAGGGGGTTTTATCAAAGGACCCGGGATCATGAAAGGAATGAAGGGAGGTGTCGTGCTGGGAACAGGATGGGGTTCCGAGGCAGAGTTGTGCTGAAGAGGGGTTTATGGCCCAAGGCATGAGAGAGCGGGGGCTGTCAGCGCGCGGGGGATGCTTGCGAGGTCAGGAGTGAGAGAGAAAGACGCGCTGGCTGTCGGCGATGGGCAGAGAGGCCATGGTATTTAAAATGGCTGCCGCTTACGCGCACGAATGGGCTCGAAAAGGGGGCAAGATGGCTCCGATAATGTTGACACTGCAGTCTAGGTTTTAACATGCATGCGAGAACATCAGCAGAGTGCCGGCCCAGCGCTGCCTGGAAGCTGGGATCAGTTACATGGTCTACCAGGCCATTCCTTGCAGAGGCTGTTCCCGAAGGGGGCTCGAGAGCCGGCGCCATAACCAGCGCCGTGCCCCCCGGACAAACTAGGGGTGGAGCGGCGTTTGGCGCGAAAAGGACAAAGAGGACAAAAAGCCACCCCCTTCCCTTCCCCCCGCAGCGGCCACCGGACTGGTGCAGACACCCCGGCCAATGGGGGTCAAGGCGGGTTATAAACTTCGCCCAATGGGAAGAGGGGCCTAGCGGAAGGCGAAGGCAAGCCAGGGGGCATATAAACCCTGCTCCCCCAGGCATGCTCCTATCTGCACGGAGCAGGGGGAGCAGCAACAACGGCGGAGCACAATCTTGTACAATGCGGAACCTGAGACGATCCGCCGTGAAGAGGCGCAGCTCTGTCCGTGCTGCAGCAGGGGCAAGAAAACGACCAGGTAGCCTTGGGATCTACAAGGGAAGCTGAGTCTGCTGCAGGAATCCAGTGTGGAGAACACCCAGAGCGTGGGAGCACAAGCAAGCAGGACCAGGCCCCCAGAAGAAGCACACGCAGTTCCGACGCCTGCAGCCTGAACGGCGGTGCCGGGACGAGGGAATCGATTAAGCGGGACCAGGCCACGGCTGTATGGCTGAAGACCAAGGCGACGGCAACGTAATTTGGGGCCATAATCGGTGGAACCGGGTAGGGAAGCTGAGAACCGCCAACCATCGACCAGCCGAGGGCGGAGGACCTTTAGCGGGAGCACACGCATGTCCAGTGCCTACAGCCGCGACGGCGGTGTCATGGACAAAGGAGCCCGGCCAGCACGCAGGGCGAACCGGACCGGGCAGGTCTCTCACCACGCAGGGGTCGGAGCGGGCGAGGATGCCCCCGAAGCCTCGTGGTCAGCGGTGGGGCAAGGTAAGCAATGGCGTGAAACTGGGACCCCCCAGCAAAAAGGGGCAGTTAGCACAGTGAGGGGAGAGGGGGCAACAGGGACCCCCGACTGTAACGTGGGAAGCAGGTTCGAATCTCTCCAGGTCTCAACGAGCGGCGGTAGAGTTAGCTGTGCCTAGTTGGCCTCGGGTTTGTTGAAGGAGAGAAAGTAGCCGCAATAATGCTCCGAATAGCCACACGATGGCGTTATTGAGCCTAAATTCCATGAAGTGGACCCCCCCCTATCAGGGAGCACAGACTAGTTAAGGCTTGCTAAATTAATAATGGTGTAAAGGTTATAAGAGTATTTCCAATGGGCTTAGGGGTGGCTGGGAATGTTTTCTTTACCGCGGATCGAGTTCACGCGACAGAAATTTGCATCAATACGCTTTGTAGCGCGGCATGGCTAGAAATCACTCAATTGTTAGGGCATATTCCGATGGAATGTTTTCAACAAGTCCGGGCAGGCTAACTCACCTGTGAGGCTCCAGGAGCGCTTATATCTAAAATCCTGCGGCTGAACATTCGAAGAGCTAAGGAGGTTAAGTGGGCCATCGGGCAGGGTAGCGGCGGCGCGAGGCTAACCGGAGATAGTTCTCATCTGCTGGCGGGGCGCATGCATAACGGGGATTACCGAACGCAAGCCAGACATCTCACTTACTGTTGCATTCCCAATCGAATGAATGCGTACCCGTAAATGGTAATAATAAACGCTCTCAACGCAAAGAGGCTTCAAACACCAAACGAGTCTAAGATAGCAGTCAAATCAACGAGGATGTAAGCTGCCAGTAATAAACGGAACAGCAGCCCCAATCCTGCCCCACACCCCAAGGAAAGGTGTGATGGAGTAAGGGAAGGACAATGCTGGTTCAAATGGCAGCGGGTGCGGAACCATTTTACGGCGACATGTTACAAGTCGAGTATAAACTCACCTGCCAATGGGTGGTGAAAGCGGCCATTACAGAAAGGTTTGTCTAGAGGGACAGTCATGCTACGAGAACGGCCAATAAAAGAAAAATTTTTAATATAGTGAAATACTGCACAGTAGTTAGGGGACGTAACAATTCTGAGCGCCAGCTAGTGCAGGGTAGAACGGAGACCGTGTCGGAGGGGGCAATTCTTAAAGCGCTCAGACTATGTTAGAGGTCCCTGCCATTAAGGGCAGATCAGGCCGGGAGTTTTATATCAAAAGTCTTGCTATGCACGGCATTTAGCAGGAAGACCGCACCTCACGGTGCTTATATAACGTAAACCCGGGCCTGGCACTGCTAAGGATCACACTTATGAGTGTATCAGCAGGCACATCGCCAAAGGATCGTCCGGCGCCTGCTGTGCCCGGGAGCTTAATCACCATAAAAAAAAAGAAAATGGTGTGCCCAGTCACAGCGCGGCCTCACCTCCGAAAGAACGAAGTCGGTGCTCGGGCCTCAGATGGAACCGCTCGTCCTGAACCGCTCATTCCCCCAGGTATAGCGTACATGCCAGGGACTGTTAGGTCATATACTGCTGAGAGCAGATCTTGCCGGTAGGCTGTCAGGTTTTAAAAGCGTGCGCCTTTCACGCAGGTGGCGTGCAACACTTAGTAAACACTTATGGTTCTAAGCATATGTGATCAAAATCTCGCAGAAGCTGAACCAAACTTGTAGCTATTTCAGCCTCGCTGGTACATAGTTGTATAGGCCCGGCACTGACTCTTACTTATCCCGTGATTCTGGGCAAATCACTTAATCTCCCAGTGCCTAGCCTAAGAATGAATGTGGGTCTTCAAGGAACAGGACTGGCGCGATGTAAAGCACGCTGATACCCGATCCGGGTCAAGTTCATGCAAGTACATTCTGCATATTTCGTCCTGAAGATATACAATATATATTGAATAGCTTCAATACTGCAAGTGGCAGTCGATGCCCGCTTGGATGACTATTACTGGAAATTATTTCAGTTTATCAGGATTTTAGGGGGGAAATACCAGGTAGCGGGAGCAGGGCTAGACACATGTCACATCGACAGGAAAGCCAAGGATTGCTGAAGATCTAGGAAACAAGTTCGTTTGTGCCTGGCTGCAAGCACTGGACACTGTTTTCACCATAAATTCATGTTTTGTAAAGCTAGCAATAACAGTCAGCATATCGAGTTTGCATTGTAACTGGTTTTATTTGAATGACAACATGGGTGTAGAGAAAAACACAGATCATTCACCCCTCACCTGAGACACAGGTGTGTAAAGGCAGAAAAGACAGAGGATCAGACTCTTATGAAAGACCCTCAGGGATGCAAAGGCAGAAACATACTGGCCAGATCTTGGTTATCTGAGACAATCAGATGTGTGTAAGCAGAAACATATGAGGCATGCAGCGGCGTAAAAAGCAGAAGCCCACTGACCAATCCCCTTCACCTGAACTCCACCTATAGGCAAAGGCAGACGCTGTGGTACGTGTGGGTCCTGTAATGCGCAATTAAAAAATGGGTGTATTTTAATCATGTACGGTCGAGCTAGTTTAAAGGGGCCTCGCCCATCAGAATAAGCTCGGGCATACTAAGGATTGGTGGAGCCCCTGGCACAATACATTTTTAGCTCTGTGCTGGAATTAACATTCAATCTCTTGGGAGGCCAAACAAGAGGGAATCTGAGGTTGAATCATGAAAAACAGGGAAGCAAACCAAAAAAAAAAACAGAAAACAAAACAGAAACCCCAAAATTCAAAGCGTCCAACAGACAAATAACCAAGCCTTGGCGGCCCCCCTTTTGTCCCGGCCATTGACAGTGCGCAAGGCACTCGGGCAAAGTGAGTGCGCACATAGCTAAGATTCAAAGATAGGGGCAAGGCGTTGGCAAGGTGTGCGTAACATGGCAGCAGCAGCTTAAGAATTCTGCCAATAACCTAGGTGTCACCCGCTTCTGGGGCAGGGCACTGCCAGCGAGCAGGTCACTCGTGCAAAGCCTAAAGGCACGATAGCGAACAGGCAAGGGTAGGGCCGACGTTGTGCAATTGTTATAGTAGCTCAGTAATAATTCTGTCAACAACCCATGGGGCACCCCTTATCAGTGTAGAGGCTAGGTTCGGTTTTTCGGTTTAGCCGATGGATAAGGCAAAAGTGAAGGAACAGCATGGGTTTTTCCCAAAGAGGCAGTTAAGGGTCATGTCTCACTGTTGACAGTCCCTGGGCAGCCAACACTCAGAGTTCTCAGCAGAATCTGATTGGCGAGGGTGCACTTTCGACCACAGAGCTGAACAGGCGCGTCAAGTGGTTTATAGCATCCAATTCCATATTGGAGGTCACCACGATAGGCTGTTGATTATAAGGATCAAACTACGTACCCCAGCGGGAGTCCCTGTGTAGGTCCAGCAAGCGATAGGAACTTTGAAGTCCGCGGACGGAGATTCTGGGGAACATCACAAGAATGATTATTGCCTGACAACACCTCGACGTCGGGAAAAGCTCAGAGTGGGGGCATGGTCGGGAGTACATTGAGTTTTCCGTCGTACGATGGAAGGTGACTGGGGCTGGGCCCTCAAAGAGACGTAAAGCTTCCAAACCACCAACATATGCTGTAGAGATGCTAGATAAGGTAGCAGAGGATGCCATAAGATGCTGGGAAAGAACGTTCACGTGCGCCAAGCAGTACGGCGTATGGTGCAATTGTGAAAATAAAAAATAAAAATAAAATGATAAGAAGAAGAAGAAAATGTGGAAGCACTCCCATTTAGATTTTAGCTCCCCCAATCGTTAATGGAGGTCTGTTCATATCCAACAAACCGTCGGAGGCTCAGTCTAAGGACAAGGACGGTGGGCAAAAGCCAGCACAGGGCAGGGTCCTGCAGCAAAAACCCAGGCGTTCCGCCGAGGCTGGACAGGGCAGTGACGGATTAGGGCAACAATCTCATTACAGAGGGCCCCCTGATGGCCAACCTGAATAGGCTTGGGGCTACTATTAACAGCAGCCGGCAGCCCCAAGTGATTTGCTGGCAGACACAGCAGGGTATCCGGGAGCGTTGATCATCCACCTACAGAGTGAGGTGTTAGCAGGCAAGGGGCAAGAAGGCCCTTCAGAAACCAAACCTCACAGTGACCACAGGCTGCAGATCGAAGTGTCTGGGGACTGCCAGGCAAGGGCTCATTCACACGGGGTTGCCCAGAAGTACATGCCAAAGAGGTATTGCGCCTGTCGACTGAAGGCAGTGGTGGGTTTTGGAGCAGCCTTCGGGGCGCAATGGGGCCTGCAAGTTGTAAGTGACAGAGCATAGGGCGTAGTTGGGGGGGAGCCGTAGGGAGGCGGAAGCCTCTCAGACGGTGTGGCGAAGAACTATGCTGATATCGGTTGGTACGGAGGCACACCGGAGGGCGGTGTGCCAGAATAGGTACACTCACCTTCAGATGCCTCACGGCTGGGTGAGTTGGCCTAAGGACAGGTGTGTAGGACCACACACTCTGGGATGCTCACGGCTGGGTAACTTGGCCTACCGGATAGGTGGGGTAGCAAACGGAGACGGCGCTCGCAGCCCAGCCCCCGCCAGACAGACGGCAGGGCACAACAAAGTCGGACAAGGTACCAAGATGGCCTAACTCCGGGACAGAAGCTACTCACCTCCCGCGCAAACTGGGTGCAAAAAATCCAACCTACCAAAGGAAACGACCCAGAAGGGACAAGAGACAATACCAAGGAAGTTGTGATGACATAGCATGATGCAAAGTATATACATGTTGTTTCCTTGTATTCCTAATAAACTGCGCCCAACAAATGACCACCACAAGACAAACGTGTACGTTGGCTTTTCTTGTCATAATAAGGAATACAGTACAGGGGGTATATAAGACTACGGGAGGGAGTGGGGCAGAGTGCGGAGGTTATTGGGAGTTCCAGGCCGAGTCGGTCCAGCGCTTCCGCAACGCCATGAAAGAAGGTGGTATTGTCCTCAGCGAGCCACGACGAATACACTCATGACACCGCCTTTGGGGAGGAGAAACAATGACTCTTTAGTGGGGACATTATTTGGCGAACGTTTTCCATCAACAAACGACAGTATGAACATAAACACTTGGAAGATGGCGACAATGCCTGCTTATTCGACCTTTGTGCGTTAAAGAGCCCGGGTAGTAGAAATATTAGCTTCTGGACAGAACAGTCAAACTACTCTCTGTCCAAAGCATATCACTAAAGTTGATTCAGGACTATTCTCTGTGATAATTGTTTTCTATAAAAAGGAAAGGCAAAGTGTTCCGCAATGGGGCCCAAAAAGATGCGTTGACTATGGCCCCAAACATCTTTAAGTGGAAACTGTGATTATCAACTGATAATTTTACAGAGCAAACTAATAGTTCACTTTTTTAAATCATGGGAAAATGCACTGAAATACCTCAAAACGTATCCCATCTTCCACGTTTGAAAAATGTAGACAGTTTGTTTTCTTCACATCTCAACATCTGCTTATAAGACATATTGTGAGATCAGTTTATGCAGTCCTGTTGCAAATACTGTTTACATATTACACCTGCTTTTTTTCTCTTGGATATCTGTGCCCATGCTTAAAATTTTAAAAGCAAAATTGCAGGTCATTATAGGTAGTGCGTTGTTGACTAAGCGCCAGGTCCAGGTAAATGAGGTCACTAGGCTGCTATGTCGGCGTTGCTAAAATGAGTGCCATTAGTTGGATAACAACGCCTACCTCATTCTAACACCCAACAGAATGTAGTTGTAGCGTATGCTGTTTCAAGGCGTATCATTATTTTTGGCGCGCTTTATGTGCCACTGGGAAAGCAGGAACATTGAGTAAATGAAATCGAATGGCAAATTATGTTGGTTAGGTTTTTTGTCTGTACTGACACCTAATTTGATGTTGGACTGGAGGGACCTTCTTGTGTCAACTCCAGGACATTAAAGATTTTCTCTTGTTGTTTCCACGATTAGCAACCCAGTACCCAAGGCGTGAGGGCATAGCCCCGGTGTGGTTACTTTAATGGTTCAAAACCGTCAGTCTGTACCAGGGTATATATTGTGGTTGGGTTATTTTGTGTTCCGTGATTCTGACCCGACGACCAGACACAACGAAAACCTTGAAGTCTAGACGCTACGGTCTTGGTAGTCTGCAAACCTGCTGTCATTCCTTGCCTGCTCTGACTGCTGCCAAATGAATTTGGTGTCGCAGGCGATAAGCCAGCAAAACCCCTTCCTGGAGCAATTCTACATCAAATCCAGGGTCGCATTGAGTTTGAACTAGGATCTATTTATAGAGCTCTCCAACACCTGAACATCTCTTGGCGATGTTAGACTAGAGAAGAGAATGGAGAACAGAAAAAAAGATTGAGAATACTCAGATGTAAATCACTGGGTATAGTTTGAGGCTTGTGTGGTAGCTGGTTCCAGATTTATGGGTCTGGGACTGAAAAGGCTCGGCCTTTGAGGCAAGTTCTCTGGAAATTAGGGCTGACCAGTAACACTGAAGATGCTGAGCGAAGGTTTCTGATTGGAGTGCATTGAAGAAGTCTTCCAGAAACAATGTTTTGTTAACTTGCCATGGAGAGAATGTTGTTTTATACGAAGCACATGGTTATGAATGGGTAACCATAGGAATTCCTGGAAGATTGTTTTATTATGGCTGAAACAAACAAAGGGCGCCAAGAATCAGTCTAGCCGGCTGATTCTGTATGACTTGAAGCAGGGTGAAAGATGAGGTCTTTAAAGGAATTGAGGGTTGAAGGAGTCATCCCAGAACGCAAGAAGATAGAAAAGAGGCTTTGGTGCCCATCTGAAGGAGAACGTCAATTTTAACTCTAAGAGTCTTCAGACTGGTGGCAGGGGAGGGACCAAAGGTCCTAGGCCAGCAATTTGTGTGGCCAAAGATTTTGCCTCCAGTGATTAAGATTTGTTGAGTTTAACCAGTGTTGACCCATCCAGGTGTGCACCGGAGGAGCACAACTCTGGAGAGAGCGGGCACATCAGGCGAGTTCCTGAGTCTTAGCAGAAGTTGAATATCCTCTGCACATTCTCCTGATTGTACAGACGTGTCTTACACCCTACGTTCCCTTCAAGGCGCGCGCGCACACTGCTCCTGACCTCACCGCGCACCACCTAGCGTGGAGCGCGCACACGGTCAGGAAGTCGTGCCGCCGGCCGCTTTGAAAGAAGCGAGCGGCGCGAATGCGGCGGAGCGGTCGTGAGGCGTGCAGGTAAGGAGGTGGGGGGAGGGCTTGTGGCGCTTGAGGCTATGAGGGAGGGCGGGGTAGACTCTGGCCTTTTGTTTAAGTATTGCTGTTAATCAGAGCCCCTTCACGGGCTCCGATTAACAGTAATACTTAAACTAAAGGCCAGAGTCTTCCCCGCGCTTTCCTAACAAAAGTTTCCAAACACACGCTGTGTTTGGAAACTGCCTACGCTTTTGTTAGGAAAGCTTGTTAACTGACTGCACCACAAGGGGCCTGTGAGCTGATTCTGACGTGTCCACTGAAGGGTTGAGCCAGAGGTCTAGCTGTAGTGGAGGTCGTCGTCTTGGTACCACGAGCCAATAACATGCCGAAATTTCACAGGAGGCGATAGCATAGCTGCCAAGGTCTGAGATTGCCTAGTGTGACATTTTAATAATTTCAGTTCAATTATGAGTGACATTCCAACGAATATGAGTGACACTTTTTTGCAAGCAAAATCAAGCAAAGAAGACTAGGAAAACATATAAATATATGCAATTACACCCATTTGAGAAACAAGACACTTGAAGAAGATGTAAAAACCGCTGGAAAGCACCAGAAACTAAAGCATCTAGAGTCCCTTTTAAGCTGATCCTACTGTTAACCACAACAAAGACCCAGATATGCGCCACTCATTGACAGTCAGTGCCGCACCACTACTAACAAAAGGACGTTTCTGTAAATGTCAGCAAAGTCAGTATTTGTAAAACAGCCTGTTGAAAATAAAATGTAAACGTTTCTACAAAAACGCTGTCATGGAGATTAGATGCAGTAAGAGCATGTGCATAACGAGAGGGGTTCGAATAAATTTAAATGTGCTAGTGTGACTGCTAAACAATTTCAAAGCAGGCTGCCCTCTGCAACAGTCTAACTTTCATAACGTAATGTAAGTGAATGCTCAGCCCGCACACTGCCCAGATGGACAGAGGGGCTCCTTCACATATTTTTTTTCACTTATGGGCTGTCACAGAGCAACTACACTGACACACAATGGCAGGCACTGACCAAGTGAAGTAATAGGAGCGGCAGCACTGTTGGCGCGCTAGCGCTAATAATAAAATGTAAAGTACATTGAAAATAAAGATACCTCGCTGAGGCACAACTCACTATATGAGAGTGGACTTCAGTAACGTTAATTGTGCAGGACGCACCTCACTGCAATAACTCCCACCTCAGCAAGCACTGGCCCGTGCATGATTACAGGAGGGGCTGGTGTACTGCTAGGGAAGAACTGCAGAGGCTGCCACAGTCCGTGCGGACGCCGGGGTTCAGCTGATCCGCTGGTCGGGACCCACGCGTCTTTTGACAGAAACAACACAACTCGGACGGTCATGGTGTCAGCAGCGCACCACTGCCATTGCCCCTCCCTGTAGCCACTAGTTTATTTATACTGCAGCCGCCGCTCCAAACCATAGCGTTACTTTGTGAGGCAGTGCTCACAGGGCAGGCCAGAGATGAGTGAGCCCTCGAGTCGGGCTCTGAGGCGGCCTGTGTCTTTTCAAGGCAACAGGTGGGATGGGCACGCACTGGCATGAGAGACTGTCTCGTGAGCAGCCTGCACGCTCACAGATTCCCCCGCCGCTTTCCTGTTCTTCCGGACGTGACGGCACTCTACCGCCGCACATCCAAATGTAATCCCGCCCCCGTGGCGTCACGGTCGGTGTGATTGACAGGTGCAGTATTCTACTCAGAGGGCAGCCCGGCCCCCTGCAGTGTAATGATGATGAGTCTGACGCGGATACTAGAACTCGAAGCAGGCGCACCTCGGAGCAGCAGAGAGAGCCCGGGCAGCATCAGGTGGCAAAATGCGTGACAATGCATTTCAGTGCGGTGATGCGGATCACTGCACTGAAATGCATGAGCGTCACACCAGTTGCGTGACGCTTGGCAGGACTGCGATAGGACCCAGTGGTAACAGGTGCCCACCCTGTAACTAGGGGGACCAAGTTTGAATCTTCGGCTCAGGAGGCTGTGAATCTTGGCTTATCTCCCTGTGCTGCAAAAAAAATTAACTTGTGAGGCGCTCCTAGTTTCTTATGCACGGTTTGCTCTGTGTAAAAATGCCAAAAATAAAATGTGGTTTCTTCTTGTCACTCAGGCCCCAATGTCATCCTCCAGCAACATTGACAAAATCAATGTCTAGCTAGCATGTAGAGTCATGACTACATAAAAAAACATTTAAAAAAAGGTTTCAACCTTTAAAAATATTTAAATGTGTGATGATTTCGTATAATTTGAATTATAAAATAATCTCTCATATGTCGCAATGAAAGCACTCCATAGTAGGTGTAGTGATACTCAAGACTGCCAAAAGCGAGTGGGGCAGAGGGCAGGAGGGCACCAAAAACGAGTGGGGCAGAGGGCAAAAGGGCACCAAAAGCAAGTGGGACAGAGGGCAGGAGGGCACCAAAAGCGAGTGGGGCAGAGGGCCGAAGGGCACCAAAAGCAGGTGGGACAAAGGGCAGGAGGGCACCAAAAGCGAGTGGGGCAGAGGGCAACAGGGCACCAAAAGCGAGTGGGGCAGAGGGCAGAAGGGCACCAAATGCAAGTGGGGCAGAGGGCAGGAGGGCACCAAAAACGAGTGGGACAAAGGGCAGAAGGGCACCAAAAGCAAGTGGGGCAGAGGGCAGGAGAGCACCAAAAGCGAGTGGGGCAGAGGGCAGAAGGGCACCAAAAGCGAGTGGGGCAGAGGGCAGAAGGGCACCAAAAGCGAGTGGGGCAGAGGGCAGGAGGGCACCAAAAGCGAGTGGGACAGAGGGAAGGAGGGCACCAAAAGCGAGTGGGGCAGAGGGCAACAGGGCACCAAAAGCGAGTGGGGCAGAGGGCAGAAGGGCACCAAATGCAAGTGGGGCAGAGGGCAGGAGGGCACCAAAAACGAGTGGGACAGAGGGCAGAAGGGCACCAAAAGCAAGTGGGGCAGAGGGCAGGAGAGCACCAAAAGCGAGTGGGGCAGAGGGCAGAAGGGCACCAAAAGCGAGTGGGGCAGAGGGCAGAAGGGCACCAAAAGCGAGTGGGGCAGAGGACAGGAGGGCACCAAAAGCGAGTGGTTCAGAGGGCAGGAGGGCACCAAAAACGCGTGGGACAGAGGGCAGAAGGGCACCAAAAGCGAGTGCGGCAGAGGGCAGAAGGGCACCAAAGCGAGTGGGGCAGAGGGCAGGAGGGCACCAAAAACGAGTGGCATTTGGCGCCGCAGACACGGGAGGTTCGGTTCCTGGCGCACATAGCCATGGTTGCAGCGCACAGAGACCCTCCACTGCCGCACACAGAGGAAAAAAATTAGAGGGAACATTGCTTACACCCCTTCGGAAAAGAAGCCCAGTGATCACCATTGGCCTTCCTAGCGGCTTGAAACTCTGAGCATGAGAAAAGCCTAATCTTCCCAACCTCCACTGTTCATCTGCCGCATGGAGGCGCATTCTCTGCAGAGGTTGCAGAGACGGAATTACACGAAGAATCCACTCTGGTGCAGATGCCATCTGGCAGACTGGTGTGAACCGAAGTCCAAAGTCCGCAGAACTTCTAGGATTAGCTCTTGTCTCTGTCGCAGTGAGTGAGCCAACGTCTTGGGCGATTCCCCGAAAGGTGTGGGAGGGAGGAGAGGACAGGTGGTGGCGACGCCCTGAGAGGAGGGAAAGGGTGAATTCAGCTTATCTGATTGAGTAACATCTACTCCCATTATGTGGACTGCTTTCAAATATAGAACATTCTGGATTAAAAATGCCATCACTGCCAACTCTTTCCATCTGGTACCACTTTGCCGCCTCATGCATGCCTGGGTGGTGGTGTCTCTTGCCAACAGTTCAGCTATGACCAGAAAGACTGGCAGGGCAGCAGGCTGCTCGCTCCAGTGGGAGGATAGAATCTCTTCCTCGCAGAGATCTGGAACTGATGTGTTCCGTCCAAAGTCCCTATGTGAAAAGTGAGGTCTCCTGCGTTCCGCCCAGCCCCACCCCCATGTCCACCTTGTGCATTAGCCGGGTGCCACGGGTGTGAGTTCAGGCCCTAGACCCGGGCCGAGTGCCCGGCTTGTCTGTTCTCTTCATGGCCCTCCCTGGCATCTCTCGCTGACACCACCACAGACCCCTGCTTAGCCAACTATAGCCTCATAACCGGTGCATGCAGAAATGGAGTCTACAGCCGAAGACTGGCTGGGGTCTGTTAGCCAGGAAGAGTAGTTGGCAACTGGCTTAAGTTTCTGCCTATGGTGACATTTTGGGATGCCGAGGCAGGGCGTCCTTTAAGGCACAGAGACTGACCCACACCGCAGCACAGCTACAGAGTGGTTTCATGGCCTGGTCCGCACCTTCAGCCAGGTTAGTTTGGTATCCAGTATCCTTATCCACAATGAGAAATGTGAGCCCTTATTTACAATGTTAAAAGCTGAACTGCAAGTTTTCCAAAGGCACAACATCGGAGATTTAGTTCCAGGCGTCATAAATCATTCTTCTATTAGTGTGGAAGTCTTCAGTTAAAAGAGAAGATTTCTCATTTTTGCACATTAAGGCATTTCCAGGGGTTTAGCTTTCATTGGTGCATCAGGTGTAGTGGCGCCGGGGTCCAGAGGCCCGAAGAGCCCACTGAGCCCCGATTATTGCTGAGTTTATAATTCAAACAGCAGCCACGGGACCCCTTTCGTCCTTGCACTCGGGCCCATGACACACTGGATGCACCGCTGGGCACGCCAGGCCCACTTTATTGCAATTTCCATTCTTCAGTCTGCTTCTCGAGCTATGCTTTTTTAGCACGTTGCATAACTTTCACAACCACTGTTGGTTTGCAGTGGGCGCGGCCTTGTTTTGACCCCTGTTTTTATAATCTGTGTCTGAGACCATCATCTTCCTCTCTAGGAAATAGGCAAGAGAGGCATACGGTACGATCTCTTCATAATGGCCAACACGACTAGAACTTATTTATTTGAAAGTTTTATAGAGCGCGAACAAGATCCTTGCGGATAACAGAGCGCTTTACATTAAGTAAGGTTCGTTATACATCAAATCAATGCATGTTAAACACATGTACATACCGCCATAAAACAGTAAAGCAGTAAGTTTACGCAAAGAGAACCATCCAGTTGGAGCGAGTAAAGGGTAGAAATACAGACTCAAGTGTCGCAGTGGACATTTGTCATAGTAAAGATTATCAGCACGGGTTGGTTTGGTATTGCAATTTCTTTAGATAATGCTCAGGAGCATTTTGCCATGAGAATCGCTTTTACTTACTTTTTGAAGAAGCCATAGAAGAGTTAAGTCTGGTTTCTGGGGGTACGGCATTCCAAATCCTGGTAGCCATCCCTGAGAGGGATCCTTTATAGGTTTTCTTCTTGTTGAAACTTTGGGGTTTCAGAAGTAGGTTGTCCGCGCTTCTTGAAGATCTTATCCCACCAGAAATCGTCAGTTTCTGTGCCAGATAACTTGGTGCCTTGTGATGCAGGGATTTAAGTGTCATACACGCTATTTTCAGATGAATTCTGGCTTCCGGAGGTAGCCAGTTCAAGGATTTTAGGTCTGGGGAGATGTAGACCCTTCTTTTAGAACCCATGATGAGTCTCGCTGCCGAATTTATGGAGGCTCTTAGGAGTGCCGTGTGGGGCTTCTGTGGGGCTTTACTATTCCAAATGATCATCAGGTGCATTACTCCAATGTGCTTGCTTGAAGGCACGTGTGACTACAACTCCCAGAATGCACTAATGTGGCAAGGCCGCCCAGGCTAGAAAATACGGTGTCTTGTACACATGTACATATTAGGCTTTTAAAATATTTAATACAGCAATACAATACGACAAGGTTTTTTTTATACTACCTACATTAGGAGAGGTTGATTAATCATCTTAAAACATTTGGTGTTAAGAAGTTGGGTTTATCAGCTGTGGCACTGTGACTAACATATTTCGGCCCTCCATCATTGAGCAAGAGGACATTTTTAAAGATAAGGAAATATTTAAGGGTTGGGAGTCCAACTTGGAGAGGGTAGTAGAACAAAGGGGAATATACCAGCGGGAAGCATGATTAGGCAAACGGTGTCTTGTTAAGGCTAAGTTGTGTGGCAACTCTAGCCAGCACCTTCTCACTGACATAAAAGCAAGTAGATTACATATAAATGGAAACCACAAAATATTACCTCTGTCTGGAGAAAAAATAAGGACACAGTGCCATCTGCTGGTTGTCAGTAAATCCGTCGTTCGCACCACAAACTTTAAATTAAATTGAATCCACAGTTTATACTTGCACAAAAATTACTATTGTGCCACATCACATTCTAATACATTCGGGGTACGCTCTCAATAAAAATAAAAAACAGATTATTTTAAATAATAAAATCAACTGGGTAGACAGTAGGGTGGTTCCAAAAGCTAAACACGTGGGGGTGACTGTGGCTGCAAACACCAATATGATTGTGGCTGAACATCTAATTCCACTTGCAGCTGATACTAAGAGGGCGGTTAATCGGATCAATAACCTGCACCTGACTACAGTGGGACGTGGACTTAATTTCTAGAACTTGGATTTGAAACTAGTGGTAGCTAGTTTTTTGTTATCAAGTGCCTAACTCTTTGTATAATGTTGGGGTCTCCGGGGGTGGGGGGCGACTGGTATTGACTTGATTTCATCACTGTATTTTTCTATGGTGGCAAATAACAATTTAAAAAATAAAGTTATTATATGGGAGAAGGCGGGGCAGAGAAGGGACTATCATGCCGCACTCCTGCAACAACACGTATTCATAGATTTTCGTTTTCAATACACCATTAAAAGTAATTGGCACTGTAAAAAAAAAAAATACAACCTTTTATGATCTGTTTTACTAAATAATTCTCAGTCTCTCTGGGAATCACCTTCACTTTGCTCCTTTCCCAGATGAAATCGTGCACAACTTCCAAGGGGGATTCGTTTTCACTCAATAGTTCCCTCCACTCAGATTCTCCGGGTACAGTAACAGATTTTTAGCAGTGTTTAATTTATTTTAAAAAAATGCCAGCGTGCTGGTCAGGAGGCCACTGCAGCTCGCTCCATCCTGCTCTAGCAATAACCACTAACCATTACACTTTTACAAGGATGAAAATTTGAACTATTCCAGGCTGCCCAAAGCTGAAGAGTGACTTGGGTGGCTGCTATAAGCCCTTTTCAATGTGTACATAATTACTAAACAACTGTTGCGCTCATTTCAAGATTAGACTGCGCCTCCATGTGGTGCACTGTCATAAGTATCCGTGCCGACAATTAAGTGCCTTTGCCAGCACGGAAACCACCGGCTCAAATTAAGAACTGATCAAATCATGAGGTTTTGCAAGCAACTTACTAATGTTGCACCTGCAGTTTCCATAATTTAAGAGGTGTTTTCTTTGCTTACAAGCTAGGATTACGTTTGAAGAGGTCTATAGCAAGTTACTGAAAACTTCACCTGTAAAATGCCCAGCTTTCTTACTTCAGCCATACTCCATTTTTAGTTCAGAGGAAATTGTAGCTGGTTTACGAGGTTCAACTCATGTTACAAACACCGTCTGCTTTTTTCCCCTCTTTCTCAGGATGTTGGCGAAATCTCTTGTCCTCTGTTTTCTCATTGGTTCTATCCTCCAATGTTCCTTATGTGACGGTACGTATGCTGTTTACTTTTTCTATAGTACTAACAAGTGAATGACTTGGCCTGTTTCATTTAGCAGTTTCTTCAGTCATTGTGAGTGCGTGGATGTGAGTGGACGAGAGTTATAAGGACCGTATATGCCCATCGCCTAGACACTCTCCAGGTTCAACTATTATCTCCCCCCCCCCCCCCCCACCTCCCCAGTCTATCCACTACAATGACAAAACCATCCTCAGATATGGTTAAGTCAGTTGCAATGGTGGTTGAATTGGAAATATAGAAGTGGAGGTACTCCTTGTCCTAACGTAACTTTTTGCTGCTGGGCAGTGCCAAAACTCCTATTTAATGCATTTGAGAAGTCCTGGTATTATCCTTTCCAAATTAAAGGAGTGCAAAAAAAAGTGGAGGTACTGTGTGCCTGGTAGTACCTTCCCATTTAAAGCACTGACTGCAGCTGGCTTCTAACCGCTCGTGCCGCCCTGCAAGGAGTGAGCTGGGGCTGGCGGTCTCTACTGGTATGATGCGACCTGAACTAGATATTATGACCCCGCGACACTTGCCACCGGCATGGCTATTCATAGTCTATTCACCAACCTAGCCAGTTTTCTGGTTGGAAGTATGTAATCCTTGTAGAAGGTGCCCTGGCCTAATTTAAGATCTAACAACTGCCTCACACTAGAGGCAGTCTGAAATGAGCTCATGGGAAGCCATCTACTCTCCTGAAATCATTTCCACACGTGACAAATTTAAGAAAGCAACCCTGTGTGACAAATGGGGATGTTTGACAGTAGAGCATTCCGTTTAGTGCAGCAATAGAAAACAAAAAAGATAGGCAGTCTGCCATGCACCGCATACTATAACATCTAGAGAGCAGATCTTGAAGATTGAGACTTGCCACATATAAGAACCATATTTAACAACAAGGGGTGGTGATGGACAGAGTTTCTGAATTAAGCAGAATACTCTCACCCAGTCAAGAGATCAGGGCTAGATCCAACACCGTTTTTTAGCTCACTGCACCATCCCAGCTCAGAACCTGGCTATATGCAAATTAGTCTGTTCCTGTCCCAGTGCATGATGGGAACAGGGCAAACCAAACTACAAAAGCCAATTCTTACACTGGGAAGGAAACAAGCTTCCGGGGACCGGTTTCTGGCATTACAGCCGTCGTCGGCCCGGCTTGCTTGAATCCTGATGGTGCAATGAGCAAGGGACTCACATCTGGGTATACCCTTCCACGCTTAGGGTGGACAAAATATTTAACAAGGGGTGGTGATGGACAGAGTTTCTGAATTAAGCAGAATACTCTCATCCAGTCAAGAGATCAGGGCTAGATCCAACACCGTTTTTTTGAATCATTTTGTCCACCATAAGCGTGGAAGGTGATGGATCAAGCCCTGATCTTTGGACTGGGTAAGAGTGGTCTGCTTAATTCAGACACTCTGTTCATCACCACCCCCTTTTCTGAATCACATATAAGAACCATTCACTTGGGGGATGGAATTCTCCCAAAACCTTTACAAGACTGCAAAGCTAATGTTCCAAGCTAGTGATGCTCATCTGGGCAGGTCTAGTACACCCTTTTTAGGTTTCGCCTGGGGCACGGAGCTTTAGCTCCGCCCCCAGGAGAAATCTTTAGTTTTCAGTATGGGTGCCTTGAATACGCCCTCTGTTCCATTGGCTAGCTCCATAAATGGAGGCTAGCCATTGGAACAGAGATCTGTCCGTCATTCACGGACCAGATTCGTGGGCGTTCCTGCATTTTTTTCCCTCTCCACTCTTTTTGCATTGTCATCGGGCGGTGGGCGGAGTTTCGTTTTTTTGTGTGTTTGTTTTCCTCATTTAATGCCGACCACGGCTGCCGGAAGAAGTCCAGGTGAGTGCGTTCCTTTCCCCCCCCCCCTCCCGCTGACCGTATGCCCGTTCCCGCCCCCCCCGTCCGTGTCCGCCCCCCCCGCAGTCCGTAGGTCCTTGTTTAATTGAGTATTTGTCGATGTTTCTGTCCTTTGCTTTGGTATATGGTTTTAGGTGACAGGCAGCATTGCAATTAAGTTAAAAGACTGGTGACACGTTTTGCACATTTAATGTCGTCTAACCTCTCTGAGAGTAATAATTATAACAACCTATTTTTCAGTTAGAGATTGCCAACACATGCCTGAGGCTTACTCAGGAGGATTTACAGGTCTCTGCAACTGACACATTAACCCATGAAGCTATCCTACTAAACATTTGAGCTTGGGTGTGCTGGCTACTCACAGATCTATGCAGCGAGCTCATTAAACCACTGAGCTGTTTTTTCTTATATCTAAACCACAACTTTCAAGTCTAGACAGCAGGCGCATTTACCCTCTGAGCTATTTTGATGAAATTGGAGTGTGTGAATTGCAGGTTGAACATAGATCACTGCAAGCACTCTTAAACCAATGGACCAGCTTCCCTGGTTTGAAATACACGAACTACAGGTTACTCACGGGTCTCTAGAGCCTGCACGTTAATCCACTGAGCTGCCTTCGTCACTGGCATCAATATCGTGCAGTAAGATGGTCTGTACCGACCGACGCCAGGCACCAACATTTAAGAGAATCCGAGGAATGCGCGGGTAGAGAGTAACCATCCAAGACAAGGGAACAAGCAGAGCCTTTTACACTTATCTCCTAAAAGGAAATGCAATAATGTCAAATGTGCAGCTGCACTGCGGCATTTTGCTTTCCTTCACTGAGCTCAGCTGCCAGAAGTGGTGACAAATACTTTTATCCAAATTTAGCACTCAAAAACGACCTGTGTCAGCACCAGTGACTAGGAGAGAGATGCTGGAAGTCCCTTAATTTTGTAAAATAAAATCAACGTTCTCGTTCTTTTTCATTGCTGTTTCGCTAGTGCTGTATAAACAAGCCCTGGCAAAGCCAATAGATTGTGCCTATGTTAGAGCTTTTGGCTTTGCCAATATCTTTCAGCCATGTTGTGCAACAGTGTAGAGTGGAGTGGGACGGCGTAGAGTGGAGGGGAGTTGAATAGAGCGGCATAGAGTGAAGTGGCGCGGAGTAGAGGGGACTGGCGTAGAGTAGAGGCGCATAGAGTAGAGTAGAGTGGTGCATAGTGTAGTGGCGTGGAGTGGAGTGCATAAAGTAAATTTGAGTAAACTAGAGTGGTGTGGAGTGGAGTAGAATGGAGTGGAGTAGAGTAGCGTAAAGTGGTGAGCTTGTTGAAATGTGTGGTTTCTAGCCACTTGTTTGTGACTGAATTTGACCCCATGCCCACCCAAAGGAGATATGCAGGTGAACCTGGCGTGCCGCGCGTCTGTACTGGATAGCGAGATCCGTGCCGGGTTTACAGATAACCGCTGGATATGTAAATGATTTTCATGTAGATTCGTTGCTTGCGTCTTATCAGGATACCCTGTACATTTGACATAAGCATTGAGCGCACATTAGGAGGAGGTGAAAAGCGACACGCCCAGAGCACACACTGGATCCGCAGGGTGACACTGATGTGTGTCGCGGGGAACGTTGTTCACAAGAACGTGGCATGCGGTAGAACGGGTTTTGATGATCTACGCTCCAGTTACTGTGAAATAAGTGTAGGTTTTCCATGCAAGGCTCTGTGCAGCGATCGGCTAAGGACAGATAGTTGTGTGATAACAATGGAAGCAAGCTGGGACATGTGTGGACCTGCTCTGTAAACCTAGTGCCTCGAAGCGCTGCGTCGTCAGCGAAGAATCGTAGCAAAGGTGAGTTTGTCTCTGAAATGGCTGTGGTCTCTCGCGATCCCAGTGCAAACAGGGCACTCTGCCTTATGTTATTACTTGGACTTCAAAGAATCTGCTTATCTCCCTTCAGAGTCTGAATGGGGGGGGGGGTTATGGATCAGGCTTTACTTGACACACTTGGGCATATTGTATATGAGGCAGACACTGACAGCCTGGGAGAGCGAGTCCCGGGGTTCAGTTTCATTTTCATATTTTGTAAAGCGCCTGGGTAATCGTTGATTTCTTCAAAGCACTTTTTGGATAAGGGATGTGGGGAGGAAACGGAGCCCTTGTAAATATTCTGGACATGATGCTTGAAGGAAGAGGTGGGTCTTAAGCTGTTTACACACATTATCTACGGTTTGCGTCGCGGCCGAGAGGCAAAGGAGAGCACCTTATCCAGGGAGGGGCCAGAGAGTGCAGAGACCGCCCCCCAAACCGTTCATCTTGGGGAGGAGCGGGACCACGCCACGAGGCCAGGTCCAACAACCCTCTTTACCTCCATGACTGGGCCGCTGTGCTTAACCTGCCCACCCTGGCCACTTTCCTTTACTTTTGCTCTTGGATAGCGGATGTGTGGGTGTGTGGGGGGGGGGCTCGCAGTGTGTGGGGGGCTCTGTGTCGGTGTGTGGGGGGCTCTGTGTGGGTGTGGGGGGGGGCTCTGTGTGGGTGTGTGGGGGGAGGCTCTGTGTGGGTGTGTGTGGGGGCTCTGTGTGGGTGTGTGTGTGGGGGGGCTATATGCGTGTGGGGGGGCTCTGTGTGGGGGGACTCTATGGGTGTGTGTGGCATTTGCAAGAGATTAAGCTATTGGCATTGTAAATGACAATGCCATCTATTTATCTGTTTTCAAAACCAACACATAAATAAAAATTTTGTCATTTACAATGCCAATAGCTCTAACTTTTGCAAAGGCGAAACCGTTGCATTGTAAATGCTTGTTCTATGTCTGAGAACACAATGCAACCCTGATGAAGGGTCACCCCAGACCTACCCAGTCTGAGGCATCAGGCATCGCACATCTACTTGTTTTTGAACATCTTTCTACATCGTTCCCACAAAAAACCCACAAACAGACCCCTGTGTCACTAGCCCAACCTTTGGGCTTTTGCACCTCAGTGTAGGTGTTCCTTCACCAAGGAATATGTAAAACCTCTGGCCACTTTGTTCACCCAGTACTATGGACAACACGAGTGAGTGGAACAATAGATGGGACGGCCTCCCCCCAAACCCCCTCCCCCCCATACCCCCCCCCCACAGGTATAGGGCTTCATCCTCATATCCCCACGTTCGCCAAAGAATCCTCTAATGGCAAATGAAGGAACACCTGGGCTAATGACAGAGGGCGTTCTTCCTTTTTTTTAATGTGTTGGTTATATTTTAAGGGAGACACAAATGGTTGTTCCTTGCCTATAAGGCAAACCCTCCCCCTCTCCCTTGGACCCGGCATTGGTGGGGTCCTGTGTGGTTAACATCTTTCTACCACCCCTTAGGGCATTCGTTCTCCTGGTGGTCCAGAGGAAAGGGGTTCATATACAATTGACCTGGATTCCATTCTTTCGAAGCCAAAACAAACCCACACTTCAATTGAAGTCTTTAAAGTTACAGGAGCTAAACCCATCACTCCGTCTGCTCAGCTCTAGCTCAAGAAATACTCCTCAAACCCGAAAGAAGAGTCCTTGGTGGTCCTACATTACAATCAATAACGCATGTAAGGTCTGCCGTATCCAGATGCACATCAGTCAGGTTTGGACTCATTCATGTCCAGAGCTGTGTGGTTGTCTGTTATCAATCACAAGTCATGTGACTCAAATACCAGTCTTTCATACAAATATTTCAAGCCCATGACAGAGCAGATCTTATCCTGGCCTAATTCCCTCTTCGTATCTGCTTGAAATGCAACCAGCTAGCTCATTATCTAATACAATTCTGACTTTGTATTCTTATCCCAAACTCGGACAAAGAATGTTTTGTGGGGGCTTCACTTTCTGGGTGGACAACCTAAGCAATTGCTGCGCAAGTGGTTGATAAACCTCTGTCCCTAGGCTTCATGAAATTGATCACTAAGATTCATGAAATTGATCACATATTCATTAACCCTGACTTAAAGATTAGACCCGCATTTTGTGTTTTTCAACAAGATGATCAGCGAATGCTCTGTCCAATATAAAACATGTAAGATTATTACTCTCTTAAGCAGATAAACGAAACCACCTCCATTATCGAAGGAACGTGTCATTGCTCAGGTTTCCTAAAGTGTTTACAACTGATATATAATCAATCCACATGGCCGGCTCATTTGTTAATGATTGTCATGCCTTCCATTGCACAATCTCCATAACCCTGAACTTGGTGGCTCCAAGCAGTTTTACAAAACTTGAAGTCCACTGTGAAGCTTATCAATAAGTGGTGTATCTCATAGTTGGCCAACATGGAAAGCTTAGGTCAGATAAGAGAACATAGGTGGAGTATGCAGATGACTGAGTGTTGCTAACCAGTATGAGAACATACCGAAGACCTGTCCAGAATACCAAGAGAGTCACATTGCAACTGAATCAATCAAGCAATATTAAACCTAGGTGACTCGTCAAAATAATTAAAGCAGCTTTTCCCTGCTTACCTCCACTTGTTGCTGTATCGTTTTGTTGGCCTTAGTACTCCGAGTACTTTACTATTGATGACCAGTGCTAACATACTTGTGCTTCTCCCCTAAACATGGTGGAATTAGTGTATACCTGATTAGGATATTTAGTTTACTTAGAAGTCCCTTGTAAAGTGGTATACCATATACCCAGTGCTTGTAATCTAAATGCGTTCAGTGGGCCTGCAGCACTGATTTTACCAATCACACAAGTAGCCTTTCAAACCGGTCTCAGGCCTGTGTGTACAGCTTACTGCCACTTCGACTAGACATTTAAAACCACTTGCCAAGCCTTAAATACCCTTTTATTACACATAAGTCACCCCTAAAGTTGGCCATATGTAACCCTAATGGCAGTGCAGTGTAACGTAAAGCTATGACATGTGCCTTTAAGTTTTACATGTCCTTGTATACCACTTTGGAGAGGAGAAGGGGAGAAGCACAAGTAGTTAGCACTGGTCAGCAATGGAGATTGAAGTTTAAAAGAGGAGGAAGAATTTGGGCTAATATTTAATGGAGTATTGTATACTAGCACCTGTATCAGAGAATGGTGATTCTTAAGAAAATGTACGTACATCCTAGAAGTTATGTTGGGCAGTTGATAAAGTTGATTGTGTTTTTTTTATGACCTTATTGAATATAAGTGCAGATTCACTGAATGGAAGGTATATGTGACAATACTGAGGATTTGACAAACCGATTTCCAAATGTTTTCTCTTCAGGATTAAGGTCTCTGGAACTGTTCCTACAGAGTAAAGTTGAAAGAAGGTGCTATGCCTCCTGTGGTTGCTAAAGTAATGATAATGCAGATAGATGTTCAGGGTTTAGTGATAAAGGAGATGGAAAGACTCTGAGGGTGACCTTGTACTGGTGAGGCATCGGGGTGGTTAGTGCCGGTGATGGAGGCACGAAAGGTTCACAGGAACGTAAGGTTGTGAGTAGACCTGATGAGACTTAACAGAGATTACCGTTGACCAGTTTACTCTTCTGAATTTATTAGAAACGTTGTCCACTGGTTCTTATTCCAAGTTCTTCACCACCCTGGCATCTGTGTAGCACCAGAATAGATTACATGAGTTTACAGGACCTCACATCTTATTACCCAAATGGTTTTGTATAATTTTCTTCGGATGCTAGCCAGGCTTGTCTCTGCAGCATCCATGTTTCAGAGAAGTATGCACAGCTTTATATGTGAAATGGAAGGAGTAAAGTGCTGTGAGGATGATCTGTTTTTGGGAGAATATGGGAGGAACACAATCGTAGTATATAATGTGTTGGGAAGACTGCAGAATGTTGGGATGACTTTAAAAGAAAGAATATGCTGTTTTGGGAGGGGCGCATAACTTCAGTTGAAATGGCTCTTCGTCCCTTTTGTGAGGTGAAGCAGGATTAGGAGGAGAGTAGGATTGTGCTGCTGAGGGACTAGATTAGTTGTGACCACCTGCCTTATGAGCAAAGTGGTAGATCTTGCATATAAAGGGCTATTTAACAGTGTGAAAATAAGGGAGAGCATTTAGGCAGATTTTGGTGGCCATAAATTGAACTGGAGGCTAAGTGCACCAATAGAAAGTGTGGTGATAGTGTTGAGTAATAAAACCTATATTAACCCTGTGCCCCACCCATGGAAGTAAGGTGGGTACCACCTATTTTATTGTGGCTACAAGCATAGTCTAAAAGTGGACGAAAGTGAATTGTGTGAGACTTCTGGTACAGTCATAATGTTTCTAGAAGTTCTTTCAGAATGAGAGTTTGTAGGAAGGTGGGTTTCTGTTGCAGTAACCTTCCCTCCCCACTCTTTTGCCAGAATTTTATGCACTTTGACTTGATGTGCCCCTGACCCTGCCAATATGGCCCCCAGGACCTGTGTTTCCAGAAACTGTACCTTTGTAACGCCAATTTGCACTTCTCTGGTCACATGAAAGTCCCTTGTAAAAGATACCATGGGTACCAACGGCACTGTGACCAGGGAAGGCCTATAAGGGCTGCAGCACATACACTGCCATTGCAGGCTGTGTGTTTTGGTGCAGAGAAAGCGAAGAGTCGACATGGCACACATCCCTGGGTGCCATGCCTACAACCCACTGCCTATGGTATAGGCAAGACACCCTTCTAGCTGGGTGCACTATACCACTGGTGAGGGTACACGTGCATGAGCAATATACCCCCACAGTGTCTTAAGTCCATTCTTAGATATTGTAAGTGCAGTAAAGCCACAAAAGAGAACATGGACTGGGAGTTTGTCATTACTAACTCTACAGCACCATAAGGGGTTTACTGAATTCTTGGAAGTTTGGAAGCAAACTTTGTAGCATAACAAACCCACTCTGAGTGCATTGTATAACAAATATGACACTGGCATCAGAGGGCATCTTAGGTTTGCCCCCTGAAACGACCAGCCTCTAGTGCCACCACAAGACATGTTTCTGGACCCCAGGCATGGGAGCCTTCGCTCCCTGGGCCCAGAAACGAAGCCTTTACTGGACGGAGGTGGTCACACCTCCCTTAGGTCAGGAAGAGCCAGTTGTGGCAGGAGAGCATCAAAGGCCTCTCCGCCTTTGCAACATGACCCCAGCCTCTCCTGCTACCAGGAGCAGGTCCCCTTCCTGTCTCACCTCCTTTTTGGCAGGAAACATTAGAACAGCTCAGAAGGTTTGACCACCCATGCCAACCCCACCCCTCAGGTGGGGGAGGTCACTCTTCAGTACCCGCCACAGCCACGGCCCGTGGAGGGAGTTTTCGTGAGGCGGCGGGGCGGGGCATAGTGGGGTGTGCTAAAAACAGGAGTATGGATAATTGAAGGTAAGTAAACAATTTAATTAATAAAACAAATTTTGTAGTGCGCCCTGCATCGCAAAATGTGATGCAGGGTGCGCTACGAAATTTGTTTAATTTATTAAATTGTTTACTTACCTTCAATTATCCATACTCCTGTTTTTAGCACCCCTCCCCCGCCCGCCTCTCTGCCCCACCGAAACTCCCTCCACGGGCCGTGGCTGACCCACCATCTTGCAGCAGTCAATCACATTCCCAGCTCACAGAAAACAGAAATTAATGGGACTCCGTTTGGGGAAATTTCCATCGATTATGGACCAACCAATCTGGGTGCACGACGGACCCAAAACCTGCAGACTATGAGGGAGGAGCAATGAGGACTTCATTCATCTTGTCTGTATCTGCACAAATCTAGCTCAAGCTCGAATCTCTCTTTTAAAAAAGTCTATGAACGAGCGGGGCATAAGAACGTGCAGATCTGCAATTATGGCAACCTTGAACCCAGTAGACAAGCGATTGAACTGCCTACTACTAAAGTTCCTTGCAGCCCACTCCCAAGCGCTAAAACAAACCTTAGCACCATGTCCACAAAAGGATAACACGACAGTGATAGCTAGGGGAGAGGGCTCTCCGGAACTTAACAGAGAAAAAAACCAAGAACTTCTGAACTAAGCTAGACCGATCGTATTTTAATTACACTTTATTCTATTTTAAATAACAAACTCTGTATTAGACTGAGAATGTCTTAGAACCTATTAACAGATATTGCACCTATATATTAAGAAATTTTAAACACACTAGTCGATTCTTTTAAAATGTATTGCTGTGGTTTTAATTAACTGAAACAATAAAGTTCTTTTCACATATCTAGATGTCAAGCACTCTCCAATCAGGATTAGGGATTGTGCCCACACCCCCGCCTGGGGTGAGCCCACCAAGGGTGTAGTCACCCTAAGGCCAGTAGCCCATTTCCTACTGACCTAGAGACCCCTAAACACCCTCTAAATACAGTATTTAGGGGGTAGCCCTGAACCCAGATGGCTGATTCCCTTAACCTATGAAGAAGTATGCAAGAAGACGCGCAGCAGAGGAGACTGCAGAGAACTGACTTGGCCCCATCCCTACTGGCCCATATGCAGTTTCCAGAGATCCTGCACCAAAAGTCGCCTTGTCCTGCACCCAACGGCCTCAAGAACCCTTGGGAGAACTGACTACCTTCAACAAAGACTGGACCTCCTGTGAACAGCAGCTCTGTTCAGAAAAATCTCCAAAGAAAGACTCTGAGCCTGCTGAAGACAAACCCAACGCCTGGAACCACCATCTCACCGTCGGCTACGGCCTGAGTCCGAGTGGCCCACCAGTCCTTGTGAAGTCCCTCAGCGCTACAGTGTCTGAGCCCACCATGGTTTGACCGCTTCATGACTCCCCAACACCTCCTGCAGCCTCTTCAAGGAGACTCTACCCCAAGCATGATTGGCCTGGTAAGGTGAAATCCAACTTCAAAAGGCATTCCTGCTTCTGGCCGCCCTGAACCCTGGAGAAGAGAACCTGAGGTGCACCTACATCCCAGAGTCCTCCAACTTACCTGACCAGCTGTTGGTTCCTCCCAAAAGACTTACTGGACCGAGCCTGCAGCCAAAACCCAAAACCGGCAACTCCCATTGCAAACAGGGCTCCTGATGCCAAATCAGCACCCTGCACCCGGCCACCCCTGTGCCGCTGTGAGTGCACCTTGAGGGATAACTCGGATACCCCTTTGCCCTGAACTTAACCCTAGGAGCTTTGCTCACTCAACCCTGTGGCTTTCCCGAGCAGCCACCAATCGACGGCCACCTAGCCTCATAGGCTAACATTGGACCTCAGTACTCTGCACCCGGCCGCACTAGTGCAGCTGAGGGTGCTTTTTGAGTGCATCTTGGACCCTGGAGGAACCTTTGTTCTAACCCCAGAAACTCAACCCTCAAGACCGTTCACTTACATGCAAAATGTAACCCAATTTTCTCTATAGGATTGCATTGACTGTTTTCCTCTTAAAAACTTTTAAGTGTGGAGGGTGTTTTGTATGGAAACCTAAAACGGTGTTTTGAGAAACTGTTTTGCTCCCCTTTTATCCAGGAAATGTCCCAGTGTGATATCTAGGCATATCACAGAGTAGAAAAAGAAATCCTGAAAGTAATCCAAAAGTAACTACAACTGAATTTTCACATTTTACAAACCTGTAACGAAAGTCATTATTCATCCAGCTTGCTCATGAACAATCTGTCCTAAAAGGTACAATTATACTTACCTGTACCAAGCCTGCTTGGTTCTACAAATAAAAATACAACAAAGAAATATTTTTGATACAAACAGTTCAGTTCATTTTTTGTGTGTGACATCATTTCTTTCCTGAGTGTGTACAATAAATGCTTAACACTACCCTCTGAAAAAACATTACTGCTCACCCCCACTACCAAAAATGGAGAGTAAGGGATCATCTACGTTTACCTTTGTAAGCCTTTGGGATCCTCTGGGCTCTGTGCACACTGTACCTTGCTTTGGCATAGTATATAAAGAGCCAGCTTCCTTCAGAGTTTCCCTAATGTTTTGTCCATTTCCACACCCAACCACTGTCAGCACACATTTTGTAATTTTATAATTTTACAGAGAAAACGTCTTCACTTCAGATTGTTTCCAAATTGGATGAACTGGAGGAGAAGTTGGGTCAAAGTCTTGTTTTTTTAAATGATGTGGTGGCATTTAAAGTGGCTTAATGCTGCCTTGTAAATAAGGCACTATTTCACGCTACACATAGCGTGAAAGGGGAGGGTAATGGGTGTTGCCATGGGAGTTCCACCGCGACCACCTTTGGTTTTGATGCTGCCCCCTATTTACAAGGGTGGCGTGAATAGGAGGCAGCGCCAAAATTAAGACCAGGGAAACTGGGTCTTAAACAGGCAAAACGAGGAGAAATACTTTATTTCTCCTTGTTTTTGCTGTTTCCACGTGTGCTGCTTTGTGCAGCACACGTAGAAACAGCAAAATACTATTAATTGTTTATTATTTTAGGGACACCTTCCTCCACATACAATCGTTGGAAAAAAAGACGTTTTGCAGCGTCTGTGTGCTGCATTAAGCAGCACACACTGAAGTTATAAAGCACAATTAGTGATTGTTTATGTGTAGGAAGGGACACCTTCCTGCACATAAAAAATCATTCCCTTGCAACTCAGACACCCTTGCACTTTGGTGCAAGGTGCCTGCGTTGGCGCTAGGCAGCTAAATTAGCATCGCCCAGGGGGAAACACACTGTATTCTCAGGGCCGGACTGGCCGTAGCGGGCACCGGGCAATCCCCCGGTGCGCCGCACGGGTGGGGGCCGGTTTTGGGCCCCTGGGGGCTTATTTTGTTACAGGGCCGTTTTTGCAGCATAGCTGCAAAATCGGCCCTGTAACAAAATCGGATGCAAACCGGCCCCAGCAAAGAGCACAGCAGCACCCCCAACCCCCTGAGGTGCCGGGTTTTTAGGAACCCGGTGGTGCCAGGGGATAACACCCGAAGACCTCCGAGTTCTCCCTGTTCCGGACCACAGACACCAAGAGTCTTCTAGGTGAAGTCAGAGATCGAGTTTTATTGGTTGCAGCCAAGTAACATGTGTCCTAGAAGCACGACAGCACGGGCCGTAAGTTCTCAGGAGACTGTTCGTTTTTACAGAACCAGCCTTCTCCTTTTATATAAGATATTACACTTCAGGCAAGAATTCTTGAGTTTACAATACGGCCATATACATATTTACACAATAGAGCAAAACGCACAGTCATGTTGGTCAACCCATATTTTAGATGTCCAGTTTGTGATAGATGACCCAGCCCAGCCCGCAATTACAATCAGATATCGATGAAACCCCAATAAAACAGGGCACCTCCTTGTCATAAAACTGGCCATAAACAAGGAACATGGACAGGTGTATGTGTGTAGAAAACATGGTCTGTATGTGGTGAATGGTTTATGGCATGTTGTACTTTGATGATATCTTACTCGGCCACTGGGCGAGGAGCTGCCCAAACAGGTTTGGCTGGAGGCGGTGGAGTCAGTTCGGCCAGGTCATGGGGAAGTCAGCTAAGGTGGACGTGTCCCTTCAGATCAAGCTCGACCTTAATCAATTGACTTATATGAGGGCAAGGCATAAGATGGATGCCGTTCACAAAATGGAGTCCGAGGGTTCAGAGCGGAAACCACGATTTGAGGGTGTTGGCATTGCTCAACCACGACGCAAATGCACAGGGATAATGTCCTAATCATTACCGGTCTGCCAATACCAAATTCGTCATGGTACGACGATATTTTGTGACACGAGTGTTGGACCTCGGTACCATATCACAGCAGGGTCCAGAATTTCGGAACCACAGATCCTCCTTTTGCCCTCATATTAGGCAATAACTCATGCTAATCTGAGTCCAAATCTGTATTAATGAATTCATGGAGATGCTGCTGTAGCATCATTCTGTTGCTCAATTCGTCCCTGGACACAGGCTTCCTTACACATGAAGTAGCACAGAGGCCACATATTGCAGGAGCGCACTGCACGAACAGGCAGAACATAAACAGAACGGCTAAGATCATCCCAATGAAGATCAGAGTTTTCCATCCCCAGGCAGAGATCAGTTCCCAGAACCACCCTAGCAGGGACCAATCCCCTTTATCCATATGAAGGGAATCGGAGATTTTGTGCAGTTTGGAGATGGCCTGATACACTGTCGGAGCATTATCAGGGATGAAAATGCAGCAACTGGATTGGATCACCCTACATACACCACCACGGTCTGCAAGTATGACATCTAGGGCAACACTGTTCTGAAGAGTCATAAGCCGGTCCGACTGGAGCTCGGCTGTCAAATTACTAAGGGCACCGGCCGTTTCGGTCACGGCGGATTCGACTACCCTTGTTAACTGTTGAATGTTCCTGCTGTTCACCATAGGCCCCAAAAGGGCAGAAAACCCTTTGCGAAGTCCCCAAATTCTTGACCCGCAGTGTCGTCTTGACTCACGACACCCCTAACTGTCCTTGTCCGATGGTAATCTGCCCTGGCCGTATAGGTGGGTGGCAGCAGAAATGAGATAAAACATGTGCCCGAGAAGTCAGGGGGCAACCAAGCGTATGCTTTGTCATGGCAGATGAAGTATGTACCCTTAGCTGCCAAGAATGAAGGGGAAGTTCGGGATGCAAACACGTACGTTTCTGTGCATATGCTCTTCCCCAACTGTGCTTCGGGATCCCTGCCAATACCTTGCAGACATAGGTGACCTCGGTGGGGTACCACCCAAACTGGGGAGGATCTCTTCGCTTTCTGGCTCTCACTTAAGGAGATCCCATACTTAGTGATGTTCCACCTACTGTATGGGGTAAACTCATCTTTGGGAGTTGCTCTAACCGTGTCAATATCTCTACTCATATTTCTGATTCCTGCTACTAGTGCCTTATTATTTGAATTTTTCCCTGGAACGTACGGTTCAAGGGAAAACAGGAACATGGTCTGGAAAGCCCACAGAGAACCAAAATAACTAAACGGCAGGGCAAAATACGAGATACCCTTATCCGTAGTGTGTGGCATGAGTCCGCATATCCAACAGTTCGTAGTGTTCATGACAGATTGGTGCTGGTGTAGGAGTTGGACAAATGAATTATTTACAAATTCTAATCTTCTGGCAGACTCGTGTTCAGGTAGGGGATGTAAGGAGTGCGGGGAAATAGTAGGAGGAGGTGCGAGCTGAGTGTTGTGCATGAATGGAACTCGGAAAATGAACAGAGCATAGCCAGTTAAAAACATTATTATACTACACAACATTGAGATGCTTAATACTAGAGATTGTCTTCTTGTCATTACAGTGCATATTTTCTTTTCAAAGTTCATGGGTCTAGCAGGTCTCTCCACCCTCGGAAACTCCATCCTCTAGTTGCTGCCCGCGGTGGGAGTTTGATTCTGCCAAGGAGTGCGCTCTGTTCAGTCCGGGGTAATTCCCTCAGACCGACCAGAACCGTTGACCTAGGCGTCCCCAGCTGCACTCCTCAGACTTCAACCGCGGCCCTAGCAGCAGAACCGGATGGCGGTTCGAAAATCAAAAATGAGCAAGTTCCCTGGGCGAGAGAGCTGTGAAATCAAAAATAGTTCTTTAGGAGAAGAGAGAATCGTAGTAATTTGTTTCCATTAGTCTCTTGTTCTTGACCTCAGATTGTATCGTTGTTTCCCAGGTACAGTGTGGTCTTCGTACAATGTTTCAGGTTCTGTAGTGTCCAACTGCATTGACGGAGGCACAAATCCTTGCAAAGTACGATCACTCCTTTTCAGTACCAGTTTCTTTCAGTCGTGCATCGCTGAAGAGTGCAAAGCGAGGTACAGCTTCGGTCTCAGAGTCAGCGATTCCATCCTGGACCCACCGGTCATATGGAAGAGGCAGAGGGACCCGTTTACAGTGGGTCCCGTGGATCCAGTTCTTCTTTCCTTCCACCCGAACGGCTGATCTTGTGGAAAGAAGGACGAGGTACGGTACGGTCCACCTGGGCTGTTCGTTGTTCGTGCGCTGAAAATTCCGCACCAGTACCCAGGTGCCAGGTTCAATGGAGTGACCTGGATCGTCAGAGGCTGGCGGAGAGGAACTGTGAACCTGTTGGTGTAAAACACGCAATTTAGTTGTCAATTCGTGTAAATAGTAAAGCAGTACAGGATGCTCTACTTCGGTTAGCCTCTTTGGCCTTGGCACGCCCCAGATGTTAGCTGGGCGGCCAAACACTATTTCGTGGGGACTGAGTCCTAATCTAGAATGGACATTCACTCTGGTAGACAGGAGTGCTAAAGGCAGGGCGTCAGGCCATTTAAGACCTGTGCTGGCTTGGATCTTGGCCAATTTCAGTTTTAACGTGCCGTTGTAGCACTCTACTAATCCTGCTGATTGGGGGTGATTCGCAGCGTGAAATTTCTGATGGATGCCTAGACATTCGCACACTCTCTTCATCACCCGTCCCACGAATTCACTTCCATTATCACTCCAGACCATTCTAGGCATCCCAAACCTAGGGAAGAATTCCTTGACAAGGGCTTTGGCAGTTGACAAGGCAGTGTTGTCCTTGAGGGGATACGCTTCCACCCACCTGGAGAAGGCGCAAACAACCACAAGCACGTATTTCAGATTGTTACACCTCTCCATGTGGATGAAATCACGCTGCAAAACCTCGAAGGGGTACGTTGGAGGCGCAAAATGACGAGCTGGAGTTGGGGTCCCTCTACCGGGATTGTACTTCAAACACACCATACAATTCCTGACCAAATTCTCTGCACATTTCGGGATACCACTATTCTGCCATACTGGGGCCAACAGTTTACAGATTCCTTTTACACTGATGTGCGCCATTCCATGGGCCATTGTCACCACTGCGAGTACATATGCGTCGGGTAACAGCCATCGTTGGTGTTCTGACAATTCGACCCAACAACCATTCGCATCCAATCTTCCCTTGCTTTCCCTCCATTCATTCACCTCTTTTTCAGTGGCATCAGCTTGTATGGACTTCACACTTTCAATAGTGTCCTCACACATACCCACATCAGGGATCCATCTAGCAGGACCTACAACATACATCCGACTCATTGTGTTCCTTGCAGTCTCTTTCGCAACTTCGTCCGCAAATGCATTCCCCCGACCAACATCATCTTGAATCTTTCTGTGTGCTCTGCATTTTACAATCGCAACTTGTAGTGGCAAGGTCAGTGACTCAAGGAGCTCGTTAACTAGCTGACCATGTTGGATTTTTGCACCATGTGACGTCAGGAACCCACGTTCACGCCACAATCTTCCAAAACTATAGGCTACGCCAAAGGCGTATTGGCTATCTGCATACACATTCACTCGCTTTCCTGTTGCCAACACACATGCTCTTGTAAGTGCTATTAACTCTGCTGCTTGCGCAGAATTCTGGGGGATGCGTGCGGTCTCTACAATAGTGTGCAATGTTGTCACAGCATATGCTGCAGTTGTATCACCATTTGGCAACTTGAAGCATGAACCATCAACCCATAAATTATCATTACATTCAGGAGGGGTGTGTCCTGCAGGTCTACTCTCCCTTTTGTCTCTTCTTCTGTCCTAAAGCAGCAATCATGTTTTTCAACCTCATCTGTCTCTGCCGGAATGGGCAATAATGTAGTGGGGTTGAGTGTATCACACCTCTTTATGTGTATGTGGCTTGCTAACAGTGTCAGCTCATATCTGGACAGTCGAGCACTAGTTAAATGCTGCGTCTTTGTTCTGTTTAGTAAAATGTCTACTGCATTCGGGACCATAACGATCAGAGTATTATTCATGACTAACCCAGCAGACTGTCGAATACAGACAGCTGATGCAGCAGTGGTCCTCAAGCAACTTGGTAATGCCTTAGCTACAGGATCTAGAGTCGCTGAGAAATACGCGCATGGGCGCTGTTTGTTCCCAAAGTATTGTGTCAGTACTGATAATGCGCAACCTTCCCTCTCATGGACATATAATGTAAAAGGCTTACTGTAGTCGGGGTTGCCCAACACAGGAGCCGAACACAATGCTTCGCGCAACTCATGGAAACTTGTCTGACAATCTTCAGACCAAGGCATAGGATTGGGTGTGTCTTTGCAGAGTAGTGCCAGCAAAGGTTTGGCCAATAGGGAGAAATTCGGTATCCATTGTCTCCAGTACAATGTAATGCCCAAGAAAGCCCAAACTTCTCTCTGTGTCCTTGGGGCACTCAATCTTGCAATTGGCTGTATTCTTTCTGGGGTCAGTCTCCTTCCCTCCTTCGATAAGATGTGACCTAGGTAGGTCACTTCTTGTCGGCAAAATTGCAGTTTTGAAAGAGAGACCTTATGCTTCATGTCACATAGATGACGCAACAACAGTGTGGCTTGCTTACAAATTTCTTCAGTATCTGCAGCGATCAGTAGATCGTCTACATACTGAATCAGAGTCGCACCATCAGGTAGAACAATCGCATCAAGTTGTGTCTTCAGAGCTTGACTGAATATAGATGGACTTTCACAGTAGCCCTGAGGAGCGCGTTTCAAGCGGAAGCTTCGTCCTCCTAAATTGAAGCCAAAAATGTCTCTGCTCTCCTCGGCAATCGGGATGCTGAAGAAAGCGTTCTTCAGATCAATCACCAAAAACCAAGTGGCTGAAGCTGGAACCATTGTCAATAAGGCAGTAATGCCGGGGACAACTGGAAACTGCGGTATAACGATCTTATTTACTTCTCTGAGATCGATCACGAATCTGTATACAGGGGGCTGTGAAGGATCAGTACGCTTTAAGACAGGCAAAATAGGACTGTTACAAATGTTGCCTGTTTCCTCAATGACATCTTTCTCAATCAGATCGTAAATGATCGCTAACAACGCCTTTTCACATTCGCTAGAGATCTTGTATTGGGGAATACGTGGCAAACTAACATTGGCTTTCAATGTTATGACATACGGTGCTATCTCCAAACGACCTACATCTTTAGAACCGGTAGCCCAAAGTATATCTGGAAAAGATGACAATTCGGTTGGAGTATCTTCCTTTGACAAATACATTGGGGAAATCACTTTCTTACCAAGGGTAAGTTGTACTCCCGAAGGAGAACAGTACAAAGTCGCATATAATCTTTTTAACAAATCCAAACCTAACAAATTTTTGCCACAACCTGTTGTAAGGATGAGGGGTGCTTCTAATTCGCATGGGCCAACAGAAAGGGGCATAGGACTAGATATCGGGTTTCTAACACAGGCGCCAGAGAAACCTACTGAAATATTCATTTCGCCATTTCGAGTGCATAATAGAACTTTTCGTAGCACCAGTATCCAGCAGAAATGGCTCTGACACTCCGAATGTAATCACCTCGACATAAGGTCCATTCTGATCTACTGGAACTGAAACAACTCCCTCTCTTTGTCCATGGCTGTCCTAGTAATTATTACCCTCATTCTCTTTTTCTGCGTAATAGTCATCGGCATAGTACTGAGCTGACCTAGAAGATGCATTATTCTGTTGATCAAAGCTATTCATAGAATTCTGAGGCGGAAAAGAAGTGTTATTCTGGGGCAAATTTCCACGGACCCTACCCCTAGGAGCCTGTTGAACACCTCTACCTCTTCCACCAGACACACCAGAAACACCATTCAGACGTCGTGCCAGAGCTGGACAAATATTCTTGAAATTACCCTCTTCTTTGCAATAGGCACACTGATTCAGGCCGTACGGTAAACACTGATGGGAAAACTCGTTCCCTTGCGCGTTTCTCGAATACTGCTGTGGTTGCTGATAATTGCGCTGTTAGGAGTGCGAGGCGGATAGGCTTGTTGGAGAAGAACTTTGGTCTTTAAATCTTTAGTCTTCTTATCTGCCTTATATAGCTCGTCTTTGCGCCTATTTTCGTAGTACTGGGCTGTGGCTAAAATCTGCACTGACGTGGAAACAGCCCAAGCACTCACTGAATCTTTCAATTTATTGCACAGTTCAGGAAGCAAATTATGTACGAATTTGTCTACAAACAATCTTTGACCACCTTCGGTAGCCATATCCTGACCACTATGATCGACGAAAGTCTCTTCAAATCTCGTGAAAAAGTCAGACACATTCTCATCTTTCTTTTGCTTGCATGCAGACAACTTATCCCAATTTACACGCAGTTCAGGCATTAATGTCTTCATGTACGTGATAATTCTACCAGGAAGTTTGGCTATTAAAGGCTCAGGTTTGGAACCACCAACTTGTCTAGTATCTGCAGCAGTAATATTAGCCCACGTGTCACCTAGTTCTTGATCATGATCTGTATGACGAATTTTACTCCATAAAGGCTGTGGAACGACGTTCCCAAACAACATGTCTACATCTGCTAAATTCATTATACATGAGCTGGCAGTCTGTGATAACTCCTTATAATACCCTGCAGGATTTTTACGTGGATCAGGTAATGTCTGCTTGAGTGCTAAAACTTCAGATCTTTTCCAGGGGACATGTACCCATACACGCTGGAAATGCTGCGGAACAGGTCGATGTGCATTCGCATCACCTTCCCTCCAAACTGGAGGAACCTCTCTCATAGGGTATTGTCGCGGCTTTTTCCTACCTAATACGTCATCTTCATACAATGATCTAGAGACATTTCCCTTACTCCTATAGGATAATAGCAGATCTATTGCTTTTTCAAGATCGGCACCTACAATCATGTCTTCATAGAACTTAAAACGCATACAAAATAATTCCTTCATTTTGCGTTTGGGATCGTTTGTCTCTAAATCTTCGCAAAGATATACACACATCTCTTCGAATACATATCTCTGAGTGGGTGCATCCCATTGTCGGAAGACTTCGATAACAGACTGAACATCGTATCTAACAGTGTCAGTAACCCATTTGCGTGCTAACTCATTCAGTACTTCCCTTTCCTCGTAATCAGGCAGTTGACTACGCAACTGTCTACGTCCTGTTTTAGGGGTCGTTTTAGGCGACCCAAAGAAAGGTGAGAACAGACCAGTGACAGTACTTGCCACTCTCTGTCGAACGGAAGGAGAAACTTGCGGAGAGGCAGATGCGCCAGAAAAGATAGGCTGATGTAAAGATGAAGTCGAAGCAACAGCAGAAGAAGTCGAGGCAGTGGCAGAAGTAGTATCAAGATAAACAGGTGGAGCGGTAGGCAAAGTTGTAGAAGAAGTAGATGGAGTATGTAGCAAAGGCGGCGGCCCTTGAGAAGGCTGCGCCGGAGAAGTAGGAACCAGCTGAAGAGGAGCTGGTGCTTGTGCAAGAGCTGCTTTTCGTGCGCCGGTGCGCGGTATAACAATACGCTTCGGGGGTCCAACAATACTCGATGTATATGGGGTTGGTGAATTCAACAAATGGGACATTAATGGATCTTTGTCAGATGCTCCCTTTGAATCTTGTCCTTCATGGGGCAACATCGGGTAACATTTATCTACTGCTAATTTATTGCTTCTGAGCATTTGCTCACTTTCCTGCTCTTCCTCATTATCCCTGTATGCAATGGCAGCTTGCACCATTGACATACCTCTTTTATTTTTCTTAGCCAATTTCATTTCTTTCTGTTTGGCTTCTTTGTGCCATAAGCGAAAAGAGTCAAACATCGCCGGCCGGGCTTTCTTCTTAAACAATTTGACCTCGAGGTTATCTAAAATTTCTGCGTCAAAACTACCATATTGGGGCCATTTTAAAACACCATCCTTGTGGGTGTATTTTATCCATACCTCATTATACGTGATAGGGCCTACTCCGTGCTTGATATATAACTCATATGTTGGAGTTCCAATCGGAGGAACCGGACACGAATCCTCTAATCGGGAGTCCTTACTACAACCAAGACAAAACAAGTTTCCAAGTCTGCTAAGACCAGGCATCTTTGCTCACTAGTCTAGCTTCAAACTTCAAGGGATTATCTAATTATGATATTTTCGTGAATACACGAATCCCTCGGTTTTGGCGCTTGCAAGTTCCAAACAAGGTGTACCTCAAGGATACCAAAGACTAAGAACCAAACTAAGGACTAGGAGACGCTCCACTTATACTTAACTGAAGTATTGAAGATCGGTGACGTCACTAGAAGACTCGTCTATCGTTTCGCTCTACCAAGGATCACTGGATCCAAAACAGGGCGATAGTCAGGACAGCAGTCCTTCGTAGCCGTCGGGACGCGGGGAACCTCGCAGCAAAGACCTTCGGAACCACGTCGACATACAGGGGTCGCTGAAGTGGCTGGCCGTCCTCTGGAATTTTCACACGAAGCTCCTCACGAACATCTGGCTTGGACCGTCACCGCTTGATACCGCCCCGAGTTGGGCGCCAACTGAGGTGCCGGGTTATTAGGAACCCGGTGGTGCCAAGGGATAACACCCGAAGACCTCTGAGTTCTCCCTGTTCCGGACCACAGAAACCAAGAGTCTTCTAGGTGAAGTCAGAGATCGAGTTTTATTGGTTGCAACCAAGTAACATGTGTCCTAGAAGCACGACAGCACGGGCTGTAAGTTCTCAGGAGACTGTTAGTTTTTACAGAACCAGCCTTCTCCTTTTATATACGATATTACACTTCAGGCAAGAATTCTTGAGTTTACAATACGGCCATATACATATTTACACAATAGAGCAAAACGCACAGTCATGTTGGTCAACCCATATTTTAGATGTCCAGTTTGTGATAGATGACCCAGCCCAGCCCGGAATTACAATCAGATATCGATGAAACCTTAATAAAACAGGGCACCTCCTTGTCGTAAAACTGGCCATAAACAAGGAACATGGACAGGTGTATGTGTGTAGAAAACATGGTCTGTATGTGGTGAATGGTTTATGGCATGTTGTACTTTGATGATATCTTACTCGGCCACTGGGCGAGGAGCTGCCCAAACAGGTTTGACTGGAGGCGGTGGAGTCAGTTCGGCCAGGTCATGGGGAAGTCAGCTAAGGTGGACGTGTCCCTTCAGATCAAGCTCGACCTTAAATCAATTGACTTATATGAGGGCAAGGCATAAGATGGATGCCGTTCACAAAATGGAGTCCGAGGGTTCAGAGCGGAAACCATGATTTGAGGGTGTTGGCATCGCTCAATCACGACGCAAATGCACAGGGATAATGTCCTAATCATTACCGGTCGGCCGATACCAAATTCGTCATGGTACGACGATATTTTGTGACACTAGTGTTGGACCTCGGTACCATATCACAGCAGGGTCCAGAATTTCGGAACCACACCCCCCAGAGGGGGGGGGGGAAGCACTTTGCCAGGCCCTGTTTTGGTTCCCAGTCCGGCCCTGCGTATTCTTGTGAACAAGGTGCAGCCTGCGTTTCGGAAGTGGCGGAGGGTGGCGTTAAGCCAAGGTGGCTAATGCCACACTCCGCCACTTCTCCTGTAAATATGCCCCTGAGTCCCCGCTGGCATTTTATTAAGAGTCATTGGTTTAAGTGGGTGCCCTGGTTAAGATAGATATAAGTGCTAATACTGATCGTATCTTCATGGAAATGCTCTAACACCAGAACAAAGACAGTTTATCAAAGCTGGGATATACTAGTTAATAGCTTTTTATTATTGTAACCGAGTCATCAAGAAAGTATATTTGTTTTAGTCATATACAGTCAAACAGAAACAGAACATTTTTTGTAAACACAAGAACAATTTTAGACACAAACAGTGAAGCATTAAAATCAAACATGCATTCCATACTCAGTCATATCTCAATCATACCTTCCATTCATACACAAGCTACATACAAATAAATACTCAGCCCTATTGAATACGAATAGACAAGCGGGTTGAGTATTAGGTCTGCTGCAATATATACAATTATATACATACAATTATACAGTGAATTCGTACATATTAGTCTGAATCAGATAAATCATTAGAATCAAATAGCACAATCAAACAAAAATATATATGAAACAATTCTAAACCAATAGTGTAACAGTATATTAGCACTAAGGAAAAAACAGAAGGAGCAGACACTGGACATGAAAGGGCCTACGCGTTTCGAATCCCTAAGGGTTGGGAGGGGTTCTCATCAGGGCCAGGTAGCTCTGAAAAAAGAAAAGGAAAAAACTTTGTGTACATCTATTTAAAAAGGGGAGAATCTAGAGAGCATAAACACACCCAAAGTTACCTATGCTTACCACTATGGAGAATATCCAGAGATAAATATCACCTGTGTCAACAACAGAAAAAGAATATATATAAAACATTAAAAATGAGAAGTGTGTGTCTAGCCTCCTATTCTCGATTGTTTGTGGAGTCTACATCATGGTCAAAAACGCAAATTTACCTTAGGTGTACATGGAACAGAAGCCAAGCCTGTCAGGGTTCAGGTGGGAGAAGCTGGGTGGCCTGCAAAAGATATGGGCCATTTAGTGTCTGAAAAAATCGTAGAAGAGCCCCAACGGTAAGGCACAGGGTCATTATTCTTACCGGAAGATCGTGAACATGCACGTCCAGGCAAGAGGATCGCAAAAGGATCAGTCCGAAAATATTTTAAATCAGCCTCTGTTGAAAAGAAGAAAAAATGGGAACTGTTAGACCTAGGGTCGGAGAGCAAAAAATTGTCGGTCTGTAAGTAACAAGGTCCGGTAAGTGCTTACCGGTCGGGGAGAATTGTTGTTAGAATATAGTCGCCGGCGTCTCCAACAGCACTACTCTCTCGCGCATGCGTGGAGTGTCGTCTTGCTAGGGAGGCTTGTCTATATGTAAAGAGGAATCACGCATGCGTGGTATGAATCGGCTGCTGTAGTTTTTATGTTCCGAGGATGAAAACCTGACGCATAGACTTAATAGACCATGAGTGTGGCACAGGCTATAAAATATCTCAAATGGGATTGCGAAGGAAAATTTTTTATCAAATTGTGTGCAGGGACAATATTTAAAGTTTGTATATCTCTGATATTTCATTAAGTCCCCTAACTGCTGTGTCAAACTTTACAATCAGATAGGCTTCTCTCTTTGACAGTTTTTGGTCCAGATCTCCACCTCGTGGATCTTTTTCAACGCGAGAAATGACAGTCCATTTGATGTCACTTATAAGATGTTTACAACGTTTTCAATGATTAACCAACGGAGCAGTTTCAACTCCATTTTTTATCCTGGATTTATGTTGGGTGATTCGGGTGCGAATTTCTTGATTGGTCTTATATATAGGAGTCCACAAGGGCAAACAATACCATAGACTACATACTTTGTTTTACAATTGCTGAAAGTTTCATGTTTCCATGAGATGCCACGATGTTGAAACAATGATCCTTCTATTGTCAATTCACAGCATAAGGACGTCCCACATTTGTGGTGACCGACAATTGGGGACAATCCCATCATCTTTCTCAAGGATGGTTGTTCCTCTTTTTTTATTCCTGCTCTTATCACGTGGTTGGCCACACTGTTCTCCTTTTTAAAGGCAAATAGCGGGGGAGCTTGCAGGCTTGCGTCCAGATTTTTTATAAGATGCCAATTGGATTGTCCCCAATTGTCGGTCACCACAAATGTGGGACGTGCTTATGCTGTGAATTGACAAAAGAAGGATCATTGTTTCAACATTGTGGCATCTCATGGAAACATGAAACTTTCAGCAATTATAAAACAAAGTATGTAGTCTATGGTATTGTTTGCCCTTTTGGACTCCTATATATAAGACCAATCAAGAATTTCGCACCCGAATCACCCAACATAAATCCAGGATAAAAAATGCAGTTGAAACTGCTCCGTTGGTTAACCATTGGAAACGTTGTAAACATCTTATAAGTGACATCAAATGGACTGTCATTTCTCGCGTTGAAAAAGATCCACGAGGTGGACCAAAAACTGTCAAAGAGAGAAGCCTATCTGATTGTAAAGTTTGACACAGCAGTTAGGGGACTTAATGAAATATCAGAGATATACAAACTTTAAATATTGTCCCTGCACATAATTTGATAAAATTGTTTGCCTTCGCAATCCCATTTGAGATATTTTATAGCCTGTGCCACACTCATGGTCTATTAAGTCTATGCGTCAGGTTTTCATCCTCGGAACATAAAAACTACAGCAGCCGATTCATACCACGCATGCGCGATTCCTCTTCCCATATAGACAAGCCTCCCTAGCCAGACTACACTCCACGCAAGCGCGAGAGAGTAGTGCTGTTGGAGACGCCGGCGACTATATTCTAACAACAATTCTCCCCGACCGGTAAGCACTTACCGGACCTTGTTACTTACAGACCGACAATCTTTTGCTCTCCGACCCTAGGTCTGACATTCCCATTTTTTCTTCTTTTCAACAGAGGCGGATTTAAAATATTTTCGGACTGATCCTTTTGCGATCCTCTTGCCTGGACATGCATGTTCACGATCTTCCGGTAAGAATAATGACCCTGTGCCTTACCGTTAGGGCTCTTCTACGATTTTTCCAGACACTAAATGGCCCATATCTTTTGCAGGCCACCCAGCTTCTCCCACCTGAACCCTGACCGGCTTGGCTTCTGTTCCATGTACACCTAAGGTAAATTCGCGTTTTTGACCATGATGTAGACTCCACAAACAATCGAGAATAGGAGGCTAGACACACACTTCTCATTTTTAATGTTATATATATTCTTTTTCTGTTGTTGACACAGGTGATATTTATCTCTGGATATTCTCCATAGTGGTAAGCATAGGTAACTTTGGGTGTGTTTATGCTCTCTAGATTCTCCCCTTTTTAAATAGATGCACACAAAGTTTTTTCCTTTTCTTTTTTCAGAGCTACCTGGCCCTGATGAGAATCCCTCCCAACCCTTAGGGATTCGAAATGCGTAGGCCCTTTCATGTCCAGTGTCTTCTCCTTCAGTTTTTTCCTTAGTGCTAATATACTGTTACACTATTGGTTTAGAATTGTTTCATATATATTTTTGTTTGATTGTGCTATTTGATTCTAATGATTTATCTGATTCAGACTTATATGTACGAATTCACTGTATAATTGTATGTATATAATTGTATATATTGCAGCAGACCTAACACTCAACCCGCTTGTCTATTCGTATTCAATAGGGCTGAGTATTTATTTGTATGTAGTTTGTGTATGAATGGAAGGTATGATTGAGATATGATTGAGTATGGAATGCATGTTTGATTTTAATGCTTCACTGTTTGAGTCTAAAATTGTTCTTGTGTTTACAAAAAATGTTCTGTTTCTGTTTGACAGTATATGACTAAAACAAATATACTTTCTTGATGACTCGGTTACAATAATAAAAAGCTATTAACTAGTATATCCCAGCTTTGATAAACTGTCTTTGTTCTGGTGTTAGAGCATTTCCATGAAGATACGATCAGTATTGGCACTTGTTTCTTGTTGATTATTGATTAAGGCTCAGCCTTACTGATTACGAGCCAACCCCAGTTGTTCTCAGGCTGGTTAAAATAGATGCACCTGCTGGAACCAGGGAGTGACAGATGCACAAAACTGGTCAGAAATATGATCAAACCCAGTCGGTGATGGTCGAATTTGGAATCGGAGCCGGGTATTTATGCATGGTAGAAAATATGGAGGACCGGGTCCAGTTCAGGAAGATGTACAATCTTCTGAGAGCGAGCACTTTTCTTAAAGGAGTTTCCCAAGGCAAATATGAATATGAATGCAGCGGCGCGACAAGAGAATTCAGAAGAAATCTATACATTAGAAAGATTGTTGCTTTAGTTTTGTTTTTGGTTTGGTGTTTGGGTGAGCATCAATTTTTTGTAGTGATTTTTTTTAGTTTTGGTGTTAATTGTTGTTATATTTTGTTAATGCGGGGAAGCGTGCTTATGTAAGATGTATAGTGTCTTGTTCCCACTGTTTCCTTACATGGGGAGCCCATTCTAGAAGCAGGTGACTTTGCTGTGAATTGAGGTTCGAGAGGATGCAGGTGGAAGAGAAGTGGGTTGCTGTGTTTGATTAAAGAGCTTGGTTAAACCCTCTTTCCAACTGGAGACCTAATTTGTCACAATGCGTAAATGAGTGTTGGGACCTCAACCAGGGGGTGATGACTGACGTGGGTGGTAATTTGGCCATAGAGAAACGTGCTTATAGTGGGTATGAAGGAAAGGAGTAGCTGCTTCAAATCCAGATTCAATCGAGTGAGTTTCTACGGGCATATTTAGGGAGGGTGTTGGTGTTTTGTAGGAATGGGTGAAATCTAAAGTATGCTAGATTAATTCACAAAACATTTTAAACTTCATATTACGCTCGGTATGCGAAATTCCTTGAATTACAGTGGCACCTCACTTCGCGTAATTATGTGAGTTTGTGGTAAAAATGTACCATGCGCGGCTGTCTGCAGTACTTGTTTCAATGTGTCGTCAAGCCAAAAATTGATGTGAGGAAATGTTCTCTTTAAAATATAGCGTGACAGGACAGATTGGCATTTGAAGTAACTGTGCATGATTTTTCCGTTGATTATGCGACAGCTAATTATATTTGCGTTTTGCAATAAGTGTTCAGAGTTGACGTGGTCTAGTAGAGCGATATAATTTCAAAATAATCTTAGAGGTGGCCTGGGTCTGTCTCTCAACCTTTGGCTGTGATGCTGGAGCAGCACTTGTGCATTCATATGACCTACCCTGGACTACAATTTTTACTTATGTCACACACCTGGCCTCTAGAAAATATATTTTCCTTTCTGCCCAGGGCCCACAACATGGCTACAACTTTAGGGGCGTCAAGCTCATTCAAGCTCTGATCTGCTGTCTATCTCTCCCCAGCTTGACACCAGACACTGTCATCCTGGTCCTCTTTGTTTTCGAGGAGAGGGATTATCAGGACACCAGCCGCCTTGCTATGGAGCGGGGTCATCAATCTGACCTGGTAGTTTCGTTGGTGCTCCATTAACATATGACTGATGTCAGTGAATACATTTCGTTTTTCATTTCGAGCAAACTCCTTTTCTACCTCATATTTTGCTCTAGAAATGCCCTGTGCCAGCTGAGGCAAGTGGGCCATTCTATCCTGGTGGAGGAGGTGGGCATAGGCTCTTCATTAGTTCGAGCAACAAATTATACAGCTCTGCTGTGTGATCACGGAACTCTTCATAGTCTTGCAATATGCATATTGTGTACCATAGTGTTTTATACAGCCAATGCATATTTTATTCAAAGCTAAGGTGTTTCTTATGTTTCCTGGTACACATTTTAAACTGCATAGACTCTTGGTCCCAATTTCACTAACCTGGTTTATTTGGGGTAATTGTCTGTTGTCTGTATACATTTTCTTGGTTGGGGATACACTCTTGCGCAATGGCATTGATGTGTTAATATGTGGTCCATACATAAAAAAAGAATATCTCGTGGAGAAATACTCTGAAAAGCCTGGTCTTTAAAAACCCATCCGCTAGTGTGAATGGAACCTGACCTATATCTTTTTTACCTTGCACGAGATGAATCCATGAATTTTACAAGTAAGAGACTATACATACATGTGCTGTTAAATGAAGGAAGCGGTACAAAAGGGGGAGGTGATGGACGGAGCATCTGAACCAATCAAACACTCACACCCAGTCAACAGATCTGGGTTTAATCCATCACCGTTCTTTGCCACTGGATTCTGGCTTGGCAGTTCGGGCTGGACTGTTCCCATGAGGCACAAGGTCAGACTGATTTGCATATGGCCATGTCTGAACTGGGGTGGCAGAGTGGGCTAAAGAACGGTGATGGTTTAAACCCAGATCTGTTGACAGGTGTGAGTGTTTGATTGGTTCAGATGCTCCGTCCATCAACACCCCCTTTTGTATCGTTAAATGAAGAAAGGGATGAAAATTGATCAATAACTCGGGCACCTTCGATCTGGTTTGATTTCTTCATTGCACTACAAATAGCATCCCATGTTGCTTAATTTTAAAAATGGCTGCACCTTTGTAAAACATTTCATCTTTGGAAACAATAGTTTTGCTGATAAACTGTGTTTAAGTAAATACTGAATGCAATTAACATAGTCATCCACATGGCTGTCATTGCAGGCGGCCTAGTGGGTACCACGCTCTTTCTACATCTAAATGTAGACCTTTTTAAAGAGTTTTAAGAGTCATCCAGCAATTCTCAGGGTAAAAAGCAGCTAGATCGTCTCTTGTGTATTCTTCAAATTTGTCATGCTGCTCCAGAAATACTATTGACCTGTTTTATGAGGGTCTCTGCATGGAAGTCATCCAAGGTGCTGCATCCTTCCTTGCTTCCTGTCCTGATTTCAGCATGACGTAATGATGGGTGTTATGGAAATGCACCAATAATACATGGCCAAGGATGCGTGGCTATGGGCACTGCTTGTCCTGCTGGTTGCCCTGCTCTATTCCCTGCCTCCATGGTACATCCCCTGTGCAGCTCTTTCCTTACATCAAGAACATGGGCCTCCCCTGTACCATATTAGTTAACTGATCCGATATATTTTTTTTCAAAGCTAAGAGTTTTCTTATGTTTTGTGAAACATTTTTGACTTGCTTAGATTATTGGTCTCCTTATCATTAAGCTAATTTAGTTTGTATCCATGCTTTGCTGTTTGTATTAATGTCTCTTGTAAATCTGACTTCACTTTCTCGATTGTGAATACACTTTCTTGCACACAGATAATTGTTTTACTGTGCTATTCATATAGTCAAAAGAATATTTACCATGTGGGGGAAATGATAGGAAAAGTCTTCTCCAACACAAATGGATTTGAAAACACATGGGTATCTGCTGTAGTGAATGTAACATTTTTTTTTAACCTTCTGCAGATTCCAACAGCAATGCCACAGGTAAGACTCACTTAACTGATAAACTGCTAAAGGGCGGGGGTGAAGAGAAGGGACCTTTAACTCAAGCTTCTTTTGTTCTGCTTTGATTTCTTTATTGTGCTTCAAATAGCAACGTTTTTGAGTGAGTTCAAATGGACTGTATCTACGTGCAATGTTGTCTTTTGAAACGCCACAATAGTACGGTGCATGCGGTTGCAGTGTTCATGTGAACATTGCAACATTAAATATACTAAAGCTCATCAAAAATGGCCGCCTTTGCAGATGGTCCTTGCAACTGGTGCCCCACTTTATGCCTGCTTCTAAATATGGAGCTCATTAAAGAGTTTTAATTGGTGCCATGCAATTGTTAGTGAGAAAAAGCTTCTAGAGTGTTAGAATCAAAACAGACAATGTTGTATTCCAGTTACTCAGACACAATTTACATGTTTTATGAGGAGCTGTAGGCATGGAAGTGGGCAAAGTGCTGTATCCTTCCACAGTTGCTTACTGTCCGCCTACAAAGTGATCCTCTTCAGATTTAAGCTGGTCAATGATTATTTATTATAGAAATGCTCCTCCACCATCTTGCAAAGAGACGGAGCGCTATGGGCACTGCTTGGCCTGCTCAATTCTCTACCCCATTCTCTCCACCATTCTACATCCCCCCCCCCCCCCCCCCCCCCGATACATCACTTTTCTTGCATCAAGAATATTTGCCCTCGACCTAACCATGTCCAAAGTCCTGGGGTAGGAAGTCGACACAAATATGTTTAGATAAGGAGCCGTGCTAGCCAGAATGAAGAGGTAAAAAGAGGAACCTTTTCAAATGGTCAGTGGTTCTTTCCACCTGGGTTCTGCACTCTTTAAAGACACAGATTCTCTCGGTCCTTAATTTGCAAAGAATGAGTGCCGGTGGCCAACTCTGCTCAGGAGCCTGCGGCCGTGCAATCAAATGTCGGCGCAGCTAATGCCAAGGCTGCGTAGTCTTAAATCTAACTCATTACACTGTAATCCACTACCAGACACTCCCTGCCCCTCAATCTCACTCGTGCAACTTCTGCTTTTTCCCTTTGATTTTTCTGGCGTTCTCTTCCTCCGGCTTTCCACTTTGTGTGTGTTTCCTCTTGCGCTCAGGAAGTTAATCTTTATATAACTGTAGGAAGTGATGGGGAGGTTAGTTGCAGGAGACTCATGCTCCCATTCATAATTCAATAGATGCTGCACAATAATCAACTGATATCTGTTCACCAACATTTACCTTCCCAGCACAAACCGATACTGGGAGCTACAATCCCTAGACTTCACAATAAATTGGGCCAAATTACAAGGCTGGCGGTCCAAGGACTGGCAGACCCATGGTGCTAGGCGGTGGTGGTCCAGCCACTACCGCACTTGTGATCAGACCACAACATTATGAGCTGGGCGATCGAACCATCCTGGGACCGCCATTCCCTGAAGGTGGGGCGGCGGCCAGTGGGTCCCGCCAAGAAAATTACGGGTTTCCTCTCTGCCGGTGGTGAGGTTTCTACTCCATGGCAACCCAGGTCGGAGAGGAAACAAAGGGGGACCTAGAGGGCCTCTTGTGCCTCCTCCGCTTGTGCATGCACATAGGGGGGCGTAACGTGTGCCGCCCTGTGTGGCATGGACTATACTGTAAGGGGTCCAGGTTAGGTGCGAGAGTACGTTCCTTTCTTTTGAATGAACGAATTGGTCACTTGGTCAGGATAAATCCTTTATTTTATCTTAGCAAGAGTCGTTACCGTGTCCATTCAAGTCTTGAATGATTCATTTCGTTTTCACTGGGGTTATTCAAAAGATTATTTTATTTATTGAACAGAGAGCAAAGACAGCCGACACGTGTTTCACCCTTTGTGGTGCATAGCGCCAGGGCTTTCTCAAGGCTAAACATTTTTTTTGATCACATTGCTTTTATCAAGTTTTCCAATGGACAATACCATAATGGTTTGGTTCCATATTCAATTTTTCAAGGATAAATCTCCAGATGATGCAGGGTCCTCTGGATAATCCGGTGTTCGACGCGAGTCCCGTATACTGTAAGGGGTTCCCATTGCAGTGCCTCTTTTGAAAGATTCACCATCCTGGGAATGCCACGCCACCTGCCTGATTACAAATAGCTTGTAATATGGCAGGTGGCGGCGAGTCTCAGCGTTGTGAGGCTGCGGCGGTGGAGTACCGGTCGCCTCTGCACCACCGAAACTCTTAATCGGGCCTCAAATGATTCCCCACTCCCCAATTAAGTCATTTCCCTTTCCATCACTGAAGAAAACCACCAGGCAGTGACCATGTAAATAAGAAAATCATTTTCCTAAATATCTGCCAATCATATGTTCATCTCATTGCAAGTCATTATCACTGTCTGTTCTGGATAAATGTCTCCTTTATTCAAGGTTAAGAACTATAGTTGCACATACTCCTTCTCATTGGTTTCTTTCCACCTGATTAACAGCACCACATCTCTGCAAGCTCCATAGGTCGAAATTACTTGATAGTGCTAGGATATATGTGCTAATTCAATGAACTGTGGCTACAGGAAATAGTTTTGCACCCCTACGCATTGTGACATGAGTCTTCTACTTCTTTTTAGATGAGTGGTGTCACTGTAATTGATACTACTACACCAAAGTCTTTTTCAAATATACTCTACCCACATATAAAGACTCTCTGTAATGCTACCTGGTTGTTTTAATCAGTTGCTGAGCCTTGTGTTAATGGAGTGCCGAAATACAACTACTGGTGTGAGTCATTGCGCTATATTAAGCTATAATAACATACATACACAAGTGACTGAAAAACTGTCAATTTAATATCCCCCATTGTAGATAATGGGCTCCATAAGCTAGCATTGGAATATTTTATTTAAGTATAAATATTGATAGGAGTGAGATAAAATATAATTCACTGTATCAAGATGCTAGTTATGATAAATCCATCAACTTGCCACTGTTAGCTTTATGATAACTATCACAGAAAATAAATTATTAAACTTTCTTTTCTGTAAGTCAAAATCCAGACTTCCAGCTGCGCTCTCCTGATTGGCTAGCCTCTGCCAGGCTGAGCCAAGCTGTTTTAAATAGGTGTGAAGCAGCCTGCTAGAGCCAATGGATTTCCTAATGGAGGAGAACTGCAGCTGTAGAAGCTACAGGCAGGAAGGTGAGTGGAGCTGCCATACTGGTCTCCAAAGGAAGAATGACACTTTAGGCCACCACAGGCTCACCCGCACATCCTCCACTCCCAACCATACAGTATCCTCGATTAGATTAGGAAAGAGGATGGAAGGGGAATGTTAGGGAAACTTCGCCATGCCAGTGGGTTGGCTTAGCCTCCTGCAACCTCCAAGGAAAGACTAACTCCATTTTGGATTTTGGATGAATGGTGCCTCCTGAAGCAAGAATATACCACACTTTGTAGGAAATGCTCATACACCTGGGTGGCACCCAGCTTCCCATTGGTCCGGGGTGTCCCCTGCTTGATACCCAGGAACACTGCATAAAAATGGAAGAGTTGCCAAGCAACTCAGATCTTCTGCCTGAAACTTCAAGGAGAAGGACTGCTGTGCTGGAAACCTGATCTGCACCCCAAAGGTCTGCATTCCAAAGGACTGCACCTGCTGCGCATTCTGGGACTACAGTCTTAAGGATTTTGCTTTGACTCAAGAAGGATTAAAGAGGGGAATTCCTGCAAGCTACAGGTGAACTGAACCCACCTGCATCATCTCCACTAATACGTCCCCATCCTGGAGTACATCTAGTGTACTTTTTAGGATTTGGCCAGATGCATTGTGGGAATTGTAGTCCCAACACCCCAAGGACCATCTCTAGGATTCTAGACCCCTGGATTGGTGTTGTGGGTTCTTTGAACCCTGAAGAAGACCTTCTGGAAGAAGATCCTGAAATTTGGGAACTTTTTGGTAAAATACTCCATAAGGTGACTGACTCTACGTCGAGAGTCAAGCTGGCAACCTTCAAACGTGACCTAGCCTGGATTTCAGGTTTGTCCTGCTGAAAGCTTCAGACTTCCAGGATATGACTGAGGCTCGCAGAAAACCAAGCCTATTATGTTGAAGCAAACCCAGCCTGAAGATAAGCCTCCCTCTATGTTGAGAGAAAAAGCTTCAGAAAAACTGCAAAGGTAAAATTTTGAACAAGGCCTCACGCTTAGTGCATCCAACTAGGGCTCCATCACGATTGGCCTCAAACTTTGACTTTGTCCCAGTCAAGCACAACCAGATGTCCTAATTTGGCACTATGTGTTTTTAAGGACTATAAAGTGTTTTTTCTCTAAAAATTCATATCTCCAGGCGTCTATTGGTTCATACAAATATAACCTATGTTTTTAAATTGGTATGGGATTTTTATAGTGTGTTATGTCTTACTTATTTAATGTATTGGTGATTTTAAATGCTTTACACTCCTGTGGTAAGTCACTACTTATCACTATTAATAATCACCTTTCCAACAATCACTTAATGTGTAAATATGACAGTGAGCAACAGGACATTGCAATGGTTTCCACCTGTGCATTACCATGCTAATTGAGTGAACATTTCCTTGTGCCTCCATTGCATAAACCTGTGTCACATCATGCAAACCGTGCAGTGCTCCCCTGTGGTGTATCACCGTATTCAAGGGACAGCTAATCTTGGTTCCTGGCCTCCAATATGCCTTATGTTACTTGCTTTCCACTTGACATGGCTACATGATCGACCCAGGGGGTCAGAGTGAGATTAGCGACCAACGACCATCCGGTGAAACGTCTCTCAAATGCATAATAATCCTCCCTTTTTGATACCAAGACTCACTTCCTTCTCTTTTATAGGCGGTCTATTAAATGTGAGCAATAGACTGCTAGTGTAACTTTCTTTCACTAGTCCAGAGGAAGGGTCTCCAACCTTTTCTGCATAAGTGCTACTTATGTTCAATTAAATCATTTCAAGCTATTATGATCATTAATGTTTCCATGGTAACCACATCAGACACGATTACATTAGTGGCCACCTAGCTAGTAGTGATCACCCAGTGCATCAGCCAGGGTTGCCTACAGTAATGTAGAAGTCTTAGTCAATTGCTTCCACATAGGTAATATGTTAACTGCATTGGTGGCAGGAGCATTGCAGCCATGGCTATGTTAGAGCATCTGGTGCTGGGGAGAGAAAGTTCTATCACTCAAATATCACTATAAATAGAAATTCAACCATTTTTCTCCAAACATCAGCTTATGTTTTCTGAAAATACAGATTCTTGTCAAACCCACTCTTAATTTTGGTATACATATATTTCGGCAACCAGGCAAAAGCTCACAATTTAGTAGGGTGGGTAGCACACTTGAGTAGAGCTACTTCCAGGTAGCTGGAGAGTTTTGAAGAGACTAGGCTTCAAGAAAAAAATAGATGTCATTGGTCCTAACCATCTTCTGAACATAATTTCTTTCAATTCAATGAACTTTATTCAGAGGCATTGAGCATCCATAAAAGCATCACACAATGCAAAACGAGCAAAAAAATGCAATTCATAGCATAAGAATTAAAGATATGCATAGAAATACTATACAAACAGATTGAGTTCATAAAATAGCAATATGATTTAAGACAGTATAGATGTACATGCACGTGCAGCAGATTTTAAGTACCCAATATGCAAAACATCTTCCTCATTCGTTTATAACAATAACCATCTAAAAGCGGTCTACATTTGCCAATATTGGAACCGTATTTTTTTTAAAAGCGGGTTAAAAAGTGTTGTTCTTTCAAACACCTGTACAGACCAGCTGTTTATACAGGTGCTTCTAGGCTATAACACACACTTTGAATTACTCTGTGCAATTGCATTGTCACTGTGAAGCTAGTGCCAAATAATTTAGTCTTTTCACCAACTGAGCTAAATGATCCCACCCATCACCGTTTTGTATACTTCAGTGTGATCCCATAGTGCTATGGATATCCCCAGATATGTCTCGTTCTCACTGTGCCACTGAAACCAAGCCATACCCGACTGCAGAGCTCCAATCAGGGAAAAACTGTAGGTTGCTTTTGTTCTGGTTAAGGGAGAAACTGGCCTGGCATTTGGGGTGGACTGTTCCTATTGGGGGAGAGTAAAGCCTGATTTGGAAATGGCTGGGTCCAAACTGAAATGGTATTATATAAGCAAAATAATTGACAGGGATTTGACCCAGAGTAATTACCAGTGACTGGAATTAATTCAAGTATTCCACGCAGAACTCTGTTTTTGTAAACATTTAGAGGAATATGCTGCACATCGGAGGTACCAGATTCTAGCATGGGTTAAGATCGTGGGGAATAATCTACCCTTCCAAAATCACTTGTAAAGATGATACCAATTTAAGAAAGTGACCCTAAATGATAACAGTGAATGTTCAGTTGCAGATGCCTCCATTGAGTCCAGATAAGGAAAGCAAACCGGTCCAGGATTTCAAACCCTGTCATTAATTTAGGGGGTAAAAACTGATTTCAGACTTACTAGCAATTTCAAATGAACACAGCCTCAAGCCTTTTGAGACTTTGCGGATGTCAGAACCATCCACTGATGGGATAGGGAGTTTGGAGGGGTATGGTCACCCTAAATGGATACAAGGCCAGAACGGCAATGATGATCCATGCTGTTGACTACCCTGGCAAGGGTTGAAATGTTCTTAAACCTCTTCTGTGGATAATGCTTACCTGATTTAGGGATTTCTGAGACCAGTCGTGTCTGAGACATCAGACTTGCAACAACAACTTTGTACTGACATCACTGTCTATTATCCCTCTGGGTATTCATTCCAGTGATTCAACGGCAAGGAGAGATATATCTCAGCGGTCTAACTTCCTTGGGCAGATCCTATGTAACAGTTCTATGTGCCATTAGTCGCATGTGCAAGTTCTTCCATGCCTAGATATGAAATGCTCAGAGGTTGACGGGTTGGCAGTCTGTTAACCTCAAAGTCTTCCATAAGAACGGTAGGTAGTATCATCATTTCACTACATATCTTACAAGCATCTGACTGTGCTGACTTCGCCCTGTTCTAATGCCCTCTTTATATGTACTCACTATACAGCCAGCTCATTATTGAATCAAATTCAAACTGGGTCTTCTTATCCAAACCTCTCTTGCATAGATTAACGTTCTTGGCTGATTTCAAGCTCTTGGTGGACAACCTAAGCAATGGCTGCACAAGTGGTTGAAAACCTTACGTCTGTAGACTTAATCCAGCTTGTTGCATCCTCTAGTCTCATGCAGCATGTTATAATCTGAATCTTGTATTCAAATGCAGCACTAGTACTGCTGAGTAAAAGATTCAGCCTAAATCTTGGGCCAACCATTCAATGATCAGTCTGCTGTCAAAATCCTATTTCAAACATTCAAGATTAATACCTATTTATACAGGAAAGCAAACTGAATTCCTGTGTCGAAGGGCGTTTTTGTAGTCTGTGTAATAAAGAATGACCAATGATTCATAGTCTGTGTATTAAAGAATGACCAATGATTCAAAATCCATTCACCCGCCTTTGTCAAACTCTGTTGCTCTCCTTCATGTCTCCAATCACAAAATATCCATAAACTCTGGACACAAACTCCATACAGCTTTAAAAACTAAAAACCGCGACCATGGTTGTCAGCAAGTAGCGCTTCTCGGATACTGAAAACATGAAACATTAGACCAGAAACTGGAACATAGGTGACGGATGCAGCTGATTGAATTTTGCAAATCCAGTAAGGGAGCACATCATAAAGCATCCTGAAAGCCAAGAAATCCTTGCCAGTCTGCATGCAAATTTCCAAAACAAAAAGTTAATCCATCTCTGCTCCTTTCTGGAAAGTTTTTGTTTTTACCTTTCCATCAACCGTGGGCAAAGAAAATGGGAGAGGGTCCAAAAGCATTGATCTCTCTTCTCAATTCCCATTGAAGCATTTGCTCTCTGATACTGACAAAACAGCTGAACTGGAATTTGACCAAATTTGGTATAAGGCTAGAACTTTACTCAGTGGGATTTTTATGTTAATCCATTCAGCAATTTTGGAAAAAGGTGTTTAAAAAGGTGTTCAGGTTGGGCTTGAAGGGGTTACAAATTTACGCTGGGTGCAGCAGGAGAGTTAACTGAATAGACATAGCCAAAGCTAAAAGTGACATTATAGTTACTTATAGTAACAAGATCTTCCCTTATGTTACAAAAAAAACTGAAATTCACTAAAGTTAAAATAACAAAGGTTAAAGTACTATTAATTTGGTGTACAAATAAGATGAAACTGTTTTAAAACGAAAACCAACTACTTGAATTCCACAGCTAAAGTTTAATGTGTGGACTACAACATCCGTAGCTGGCATGTACTTCGTATGACCATGTTACATCACTCATGACCTTTTCAGTGACATCATAGATGACATTTCAAATGACATAATTGATGGCATACTGATACTACTGATATTTATTTATAAAGCTGTATATACCAGCGAACAAGATCCCAAAGGATATCAGAGGGCTTTACATTAGGATGGAAGGAAGGACATAAATACAAAATTGACATCAAGTAGGAGTAGAAAAACAGGAATGATCATAGATTACAGGACAATTGCACCATGGAGGGTGGTACAATAAACAGCTGTAAGCAGGCAACGGAGGGGGTCACAGTATGCAGTAAAGAAGAGCAGTATCAAATGATGGCACAATGGTAGTAGGAGCAATGTCTTCGAGCAGGTAAGCCTAGCCCACTTAAGATAAACATTTCTTCATTGGGAATCTTTTTGCTTCCAATTTGAATGCCATCATTGAGGAGATTCGACAAACTTCCGGTGGAAGAGAGTTTCATATCTTTGGGGCAACGCCTGGAAGGCTTGGTGACCAGTTCTCTTTTTGCTAGGGATGAGTGGTTTCAAGAGGAAAGTATTGGCGCTTCTTGAGGCTCTTACACCACAGGATAGTTCAAGTTTTTGCGTAAGGTACCTAGGAGTTTTGAAGTGAAGGACTTTGGGCGCTAGAACAGCACTGAATTTGTGCTTTGTAGGACAACCATCTAAGATTCTAGGACTGGGGATATTTGCTTGTTTCATTTGGTGCCTGTAACCAGTCTAGCCGCAGTGTTCAGTGATGCCCTTAGTGGAGCCAGGGTGTATTTGGGAAGGCCACAGAGGGTAGCGCTGCCATAGTCTAGCCTCGGCAAGGCAAGCGATTGGACCACCTGCTTGAAATCATTTTGTGGAAGGAAAGGTTTGATATTTCAGAGTGTCCTCATCAAGTGGTGTGCTCCCTTACACACATTGCTGATATGAATTTTCATATTCAGATGCTTGTCAATGGTGACTCCAAGAAATTTGGCTGAGTCTATGATGAGAAGAGTGCAGTTGAAAGCAGTGAAGTGACTGTTGGGCAGGAGATGGTTTTCATTTCACCAGATGATGTTAGGGTAGTGTTGAGTGAGATGTTTTCAGGGGATGATATTTTCAAATAGAGTTGCGTATTGTCCGCTTACATATGGAAGAGAATGTTCATAGAATTTCGTGAGTTAGTTAATGGTTCCAAGAAAAGGTTGAAGAGAATAGGAGATAGGGCGGACCCTTGGGGGACCCCCATGAGTACTGGAGAGGGCAGTGAGAGAGTAGTTTGTCTGACTCTTGACGACCATGATGACATTGTAGTCCTAGTCAAGATAAAGTAAACCCCTAGGATCTTATTCAACACTTACAGGTAACCAGCATTCACACACCAACAATCATTCAATACCTCATATACACAATCCGTGGGAATATCCCCTCAAACAGAAAACCCCACAAGATGGTCCACCAAAATAAGCTCACTAGAGTAAGGTTATAGCGCATGTAACAACTGGTAATTTATTTTCTTGAGCAATATATAATCTTAAAAAACATAGAATCAATCCTCCAAGTACTGGAATACTGGAAGATACAATTTCATAATCATCAAATTATAAAGAACAAATTACACATATACACTTTATAATGGCACAGTACAATGACAAAAACAACATCATCCAATTGACTAAAAAAGGAGGAAACCCTATTAACACAAAGAAAATTCCATTGTTTCACAAAGGTCCATAATAAGCTTATAGGGAAAGAAACCAGGTGAGAGCCTTGCTCTTATCATTTTAGTTGTTCCCAGATGGATTCCTTGTGTACCAAACTGGCGTTGACGTATTTCGGTGGTAACAACAAAATGTAATAACTACCTTCAGGACAAAAGGTATTCCAGGAAATTATTCCTCCATCTATAAAGAAATAATTCATGGATATATATATATATATATATATATATATATATATATATATATATATAATATATATTCAATCCGATCTCCTGCACAAGCCATGCGATGCGAAGGAATCACGAGCCACTCCAGCCGGGTAGGGTTCAAGGTATTTTTAATGGGCAAAAAACAGACGCGTTTCGAGCGCACAGGCTCTTGGTCACATGACCATAGCAGACATGTTGTTGCATTAAGTAACATAGGTTTTAAAGGAAATGAAAAAAAGACTCAATGTTTCCGTCACATTGAGTTCACTAATGAGCTTTTAAAGGGATTACATTGCATCGTGTAAAGACATGTAAATGTGTAATTTACAAAAAGCGCTTTTTTATACATCTTTGTTTTTATGCAAGACATTGTGCAAGGTTAGTTCATCTGGTACAATATATATATATATATATATATATATATATATATATCTATTCACTGAAAAAACCATAGGTTTCACACCAGTTATAGTTAGGAATTAGCATTTAAAAAACCTATTAAATTCACTGAAAAAACCATAGGTTTGACACCAGTTATAGTTAGCTGGAAATTTTACTGACATAAAACCATTGAAATTCTCACGTTATAGTTAGTTGGACTCACTATAACTTGCGCGCCTGCAATGCACTGCTGATGACGTCACATATTACATCATTCATGACATGGTCAGTGACATCACTCATGACATCACTGATGACACCATCCAGTGAATGTGTGTCTTTCTGAAAAATAAATATGTTTTATATATGTATATGTAAAGGTCGATGGAAGAATAAATGTTTAAATAAGTGTCTTAATGGATGTTTCAAAAAAAAAAAAATTGATTGGTTAACTGGCTTATTAAGTGTATCTTAGTGAATACATATATCAGTGAGTATTGTTTAAATATTTAAATGTTTGTATCAGTGTTTCACTTTGTGTATAAGTGGCTGCATGGGTTGGTGAGTAGCTACATGTGTGTGTATACAGGTTATTAGATTTTTTTTAGTATCAGTATGAGTGTCTGTATGGTTTGGTGGGGGAGTTACTTAGCACATAGATGCATCAATGACTGACTCACTGTATGTGTTTTGAAGACCGCATATGTGCAGGACTGTATGGGTGGATGAGTGTGTATATGTGTGTGTTAGTGAGTGAATGACTGTCTCACTAGTGTCTTTATCAGTAACTACATATATTTTAATCTAGTATATGTGAGTATTGATGTACATAAGTGAGTATGAGTGAGAGATTGAAAGAGTTCTTGTTTAAATAAGTATGTGTTTCTATAAGTGATTGTTTAAGAGAGTAAGTATGTGTAAGTTTCCTTAGAAGTAAGGTGGTAGTGTGTGTATAGCTGTATATGCAAATAAATGGATGTTCAATAGTTTATTTGCATGTGTGATTATGTGTGTGAGTAACTTTTGGATCACTGTCGGTGTGTACCAGGATGTATAGGTGTTTCACTACATATGATGAGTGAATATATGTATTAGTGACTACATAGAACTGTTGGTGAATGAGTGGATGTGTATATAGATGGTGGTATTACTGAATTGGAATTTGAAATGCAACTATCTGACCTATTCACCCTTTGCGCCCTCAACAACGCCAATAACATAATCCTGGGCGATCTCAACATTAGATGGAACAACACTAATAACCCGCTCATTCAATCCCTCAACAACCTCCTGATAGAAAACGACCTGACACAACACTGCTCTGAAGAAACCCACTACAGAGGAGCGATACTTGACGCAATCATTGCGGACAATCACACAATCACCATCGACTACATCATTCCAGTTGACTGGTCAGACCACCACCTAATTCTTTTCCACATCAACCAACCAGCGCCTTCCCGACTCTTAAAACAAGCTCCGCCCAAATGGATAAGGAATATTGCCCAAATCCCTCAGACCATCCTAGAAGATGAACTAACCACTCTCCTCCCGAACTCAATGGAGCACCTCTCAACCACTGACCTGACCTCTCTCTACTACTCTAACATGACGAACACCCTCGATCGCCTGGCACCCCTAAAACTAAAAAAAAACAGAAACATTCCATCGAGATCATGGTTCACCACAGACATAAATGACGAAAGAAGACTTCTCAGATCCCTTGAAAGAACCTGGAGGTCCAACCCATCCTCTCTTCACCGCGAACAACTCAAGTCGGCTCGCAGAAACTACAACAATCTCATCAAGGATAAAAAATCGTCCTTCTTCTGCTCCGCTCTTGAAAACGCTAAAAACCGCCCCAAAGAGCTCTTCAACATCATCAGAAGTCAAACATCCAAACCCATCAAATCCGTTTCAGTGCCCTCTAAAAACCAATGCGACAACTTCGCCAACTTTTTTAACGAAAAAATCATCAAGATTGACCTCTCTCTTAGCACAAACCCTTCTTCTCCTAGAGGGTCCAATACACCAGAACTGTCTGACAGCACCTCATTGTTCCCACCTACCCAATGGTCCGTCTTCACGCCGATTCAGGAATCAGAGATCGTCACCCTGATCTCTAACGCCAAACCATCTTCCCACTCCCTGGATCTGCTTCCCATAAACCTGACCAAAGCTCTGAAAAACTCCCTAGCCCCAATTTGGTGCAAAATCATCAACAGTTCGCTGAGCACGGGAATTATCCCAGACTGCCTCAAGGTCGGCCAAGTCACGCCGCTACAAAAAAAAATAGGGTTGGACTCAGAAGACATGAACAACTTCAGACCCGTGTCAAACCTCCCTCTGTTATCAAAAACACTAGAAAAATGTGTTCTCCCACAGCTAAACCAACACTTAGAGAACATCAAGCTCCTTGACCCCCACCAATCGGGTTTCAGAAAAGGATGCAGCACTGAAACTGCCATCCTTAACATCGTAGACGATTTACACAAATCGCTTGACTCCGACCAATGCTGCCTTCTCATTCTTCTAGACCTTTCGGCCGCATTCGATAATGTCGAACACTCGCTGCTCTTAAAAGTCCTTCAAGAAAGAGCAGGCCTGGATTTGACGCTTCTGAACTGGTTCTCCTTTTTACACAATCGCTCCCAAAGAGTAAAAATCAAAAACTTTGAATCTGACCCCCTTCCCGTCAGCAGAGGAGTCCCTCAAGGGTCAGTTCTCTCCCCTCAACTCTTCAATATCTACATGGAACCCCTTACCTCAATACTCAGGAACTCCAACATCCCCTTCCACCTCTACGCTGATGACACACAACTCTATCTGGAAACCACCTGTATGGACGACATCCTCAAACTCAACGACACGCTCAAAGATGTTCAACAATGGCTCTCACAAAACCACTTAAAGCTTAACCAAGAAAAAACTGAAATTCTTCTCATCTCCAACAGAGACGAAAACCCCCAAATTGAAGAATGGCTCAAAGCCATTGACGCCCTCAATGGCACCCTTAAGCCAAAAGACTCAGTCAAATCCCTAGGTATCACCCTAGACCCCAAACTAAACATGAAAAAACACATCGCTAACTCCGCCAAAAGCGCTTTCCTCAATCTGAAACTTCTTTACAAAATAAAACCATTCCTTCCCCCCAAGGACCTTCAAAAGGCCACTCAAGCACTGGTGCTCTCCAGAATTGACTATGGTATCGCAGCCCTGACCGGCTCAGCCAAATCACACCTAAGACCCTTGAAAACCACCATCAATGCCGCTGCCAGAATGGTCACAGGAACCAAGAAATTCGAACACATTTCCCCCGCGCTCAAAGACCTGAAATGGCTCCCTATTGAACAACGAGCCAACTTTCGAACAGCATGCCTTACACACAAAGCCCTCCACACAGGCAAACCGGAATACTTGGCTGCCAAACTCAAAAGGGCTGGCAAGTCCAGGACCCTCAGAAGTTCCAACTCACTTCTCCTCATTCCATTGAAACCACGGAAACACAAAACTTTAAGCAAATGCTTTGCAGGCAATGCTCCCAGGATTTGGAACGCAATCCCCCCTCACATCAGAATGACCGCCCACTTCCCAAAATTCAAGACTTTACTCAAAGCCCTCTTCCTGGAAGCCACCTGAGCTGTAACCACCATCTTGTGTAATCACTATGATCTGTATGTATTTTGTTATTTGATAGCCCCTTGAGTGTTCCAGATATCAATCTTCCATCGCTGATAAGGCATACTCTTTTGCATGATGTGAAGCGCTCTGATACCTTCGGGTCCAGCTAGCGCTATACAAAACTTTTAATAAATAAATAAATAAATAAGTATGGGTATCTCTATTTTTTTTGAAAATTTTAGTTTCTATTTTTGAATATGTGTTTCAAGGGTTACATTACACTGAAAGGAGGTCTGTCACTCTGTCACAAGGATGGTGTCATCAGTGATGTCATGAGTGATGTAATATGTGACGTCATCAGCAGGGCATTGCAGGCACGCAAGTTATAGTGAGTCCAACTAACTATAACGTGGGAATTTCAATGGTTTTATGTCAGTAAAATTTCCAGCTAACTATAACTGGTGTCAAACCTATGTTTTTTTCAGTGAATTTCATAGGTTTTTTAAATGCTAATTCCTAACTATAACTGGTGTGAAACCTATGGTTTTTTCAGTGAATTTCATAGGTTTTTTAAATGCTAATTCCTAACTATAAAAGGCCTGAAAGCCCACCAGGAATCTACAGTATGCGCCAGGGAACTGCATTGCAGAGAGGTGTAATGAGGCCACACCCTTTTTTACACCTCTCTGCAATGCAGCCCCCGTGCATGTTTGAAGAGGGGGAACTAATTCCCCTTGCATACTAGGGGTCCCTGGGGGCCAACTAGCCCACCTGGAACCTCCAGTATGCACCAGGGGGCTGCATTGCACAGAGGTGTAATGAGGCTATGCCCCTTGTTACACCTCTCTGCAACGCAGCCCCCTGCCGCGTTTGCAGAGGGGGGACTAATTCCCCTTGCATACTGGGGGTCCCTGGGTCATATCTGCCCAAACACCGATATTCCGAACAATTGAAAATGACTTTTCTTGAGAAACATTTGGATTTGGATTATCATGTCCTATACTTTGGAATTTTTGAAAGGCTGACTTTGAGGATGCTATAAATTACTCAAGTCTGCCCGAATTGTGTGGGTAAAATTGATACCTAGTCACTTTGAATAAGAATGTACTTACGTCTCGTCTAACATTTGGAAGAAATATCTAGTTATATGACAACAGGATACCGACATAACTTGAAGGAAATAAGAACGCCCTGAAGAAGTTCTGTTGTACAGAACAAAACGTTTCGGCTGGCTGTGGTACATAAACTTAAGGAAAATAAAAGCATTTGAATATACACCAAGATTCAGCGCTTCAATAAGGACTCTAAGTGATATGATTTGATTGGACTTATTGTGCAAGTGGTGCTGTGCCAAACTTTGGAATATTCTCCACTACACTCTCTCCACTTCACACTATCTCCACTTCACGCTCTCTCCTACTCTCCTACTCACTCTCTCCTACTCACTCTCTCCTACTCACTCTCTCCTACTCACTCTCTCCTACTCACTCTCTCCTACTCTGCTACTCACTCTCTCCTACTCTGCTACTCACTCTCTCCTACTCTGCTACTCACTTTCTCCTACTCTGCTACTCACTCTCTCCTACTCTGCTACTCACTCTCTCCTACTCTGCTACTCACTCTCCTCTCCACTCTCCTCTCCACTCCACTCCTCTCCTCTGCTACTCACTCTCCTCTGCTACTAACTCTCCTCTCCACTCTCCTCTCCTCTCCACTCTCCTCTCCTCTCCTCTCCACTCTCCTCTGCTACTCACTCTCCTCTCCACTCTCCTCTGCTACTCACTCTCCTCTCCACTCTCCTCTCCACTCTCCTCTGCTACTCACTCTCCTCTCCACTCTCCTCTCCACTCTCCTCTCCACTCCCCTCTGCTACTCACTCTCCTCTGCTACTCACTCTCCTCTCCACTCTCCTCTGCTACTCACTCTCCTCTCCACTCTCCTCTGCTACTCACTCTCCTCTCCACTGCTACTCACTCTCCTCTCCACTCTCCTCTGCTACTCACTCTTCTCTCCACTCTCCTCTGCTACTCACTCTTCTCTCCACTCTCCTCTGCTACTCACTCTCCTCTCCACTCTCCTCTGCTACTCCCTCTCTTCTCCACTCTCCTCTGCTACTCACTCTCCTCTCCACTCTCCTCTGCTACTCACTCTCCTCCCCTCCTCTCCCCTCCCCACTCTCCGCTACTCACTCTCCGCTACTCACTCTCCGCTACTCACTCTCCGCTACTCACTCTCTGCTACTCACTCTCTGCTACTCACTCTCTGCTACTCACTCTCTGCTACTCACTCTCCGCTACTCACTCTCTGCTACTCACTCTCTATTACTCTACCTCTCTCTACTTCTCTCTCTACTAGTCTCTACACCTCTACACGCACACATATACGCATATATATGCATATATATGCATATGCATTTATATATATGTATATATACACATATATAAACATATATAATCTGTATATCTATATAAATACAGATATAAATGCTTGCATACATATATGCATACAGATGCATGTTATTTACATGAAAGTTTAAAAAACACTAATAAAAGCAAAGCTAAAAAGCCACTTCATTACAAACAGAATGGCTTTAACTTAAACGAGGGCGAGATCTATTGCATTTTCAATGCTTGTTTACTTTGGTTCCATCAAGAAGGCATTCAGATGTGTCACACATTTGCCATAAATTCTGAATGTTAGCACTCTAGTTGCTTATTAGATCACTGTAGTAAAGCTACTGCTCACCAGGAAAGTCTGCTGCTGGTATTCAAAGTGCATGTTTCAGTCTGCATGTCAGAATTTCTTTAATGAAATAGAAGAGGATTTGAGCAGTCACTCAAAATGATCCCTAATTTTTTTTGTGAAGCACTAATCAAACTTTGTATGGCAAAATGAACCCCCTCATTTTGTTCCTTTTTAAATTAAATGTTTTCAGACTTACCACTTCATTCCAATCAAGATGGCTTCTGGTGTGCCATACTTTTGTCATAAGTAAGACTGTTAGCGCTCTAGTTGTTCTTTAGAACACTCTGGGACATTCTGTCATTGGGCTATATTTGGGCTACATCTGGGTGATATTTGGGCTACATTTGGGCTCTTGTGTCTCTGGTGGCCATCTTGGGAGACTGTATGTCAGAATTTTTTAATGAAATAGAAGAGGATTTGAGAAGTCACTCAAAATGTGCCCTCATTTTTCTTTCTGCAGCACTAATCATACTTTCTATGGCAAAATATACCCCCTCATTTTGTTCCTTTTTAAATTAAATGTTTTAAGAGTTACCACTTTATTCCCATCACGATGGCTTCAGGTGTGCTATACCTTTGTAATAAGTAGGACTGTTAGCGCTCTAGTTGTTCTTTAGAACACTCTAGGAGGCTGCAGTAGAACACAAAGGAATCAACTGACAGTCTATGTCCTTGTTGGATGTACATGTTTTACTGAGAATGTCAGACTTCATTCTCACATGACTGAGAAAGATAATGTGAATTTACAGAAAATATGCTTTCAGTTTAGCTTATAGATCCCCTTCCAAACCACTGTGGGAAAATCATGAGATATTAGTTTTCTTTCAAACATGATTCATGATATCACAGCAGAAGACTTTTTCACATGGTAAAATCACCTTTGAACACACCACAATTCCTAAAATGAGTATGGTACCATCAACAAATGATTTATAATGAACTAAAGTCCTAAAACCCTCTAACTACAATGCTTTTTAATGAGGTGCTATCATGTATATTGGTCCCAAGATGGCTGCCAACACTTCTTGGATGAAGTGCTGACAGCCAATCAGATCAGATGTGTGGTTAGGCTCCTCCCAGATATATATATATTTTTTAACCTAAATTACTCAAACTCCACTGGAGCACATATCTTGAGACATAGCAAAGGCACATCGGGCTACCAGTCCCTACAATTTTGCCAAGTTTTGTGGAAATCCATTCAGCCGTTCGGGCTAAAAGTGAGTCCAACCACCCTATGGAAATTAACATGGGGAAAACATGTTTTGGGACCCCCCTTTTATCTCGGCCCCCGCTTGACGAATCCCCCCAAACTTTCAGGGAAGGAGCGGAGTGTAGTGAGGCAAATTTAAGGAAAATGACAGGCAGATTCCTCAACCGGCGCCAAAGTTATTCCCAATAGAATGTTGCGGATTTCCTATAGAAAACAATCCTAACTAGAACTACCTACTGGCGACCGCCAGTAGGATATATATATATATATATATATATATATATATATATATATATATATATTTTGAATCATTCATATCGTGTATATATACATTAAGCATACCAATTTTGTCTACCTATCTTACTTCAACTGCATGAAAAAGGGAAACAATTTTTTTAAAAGAAAAAAATGTCACCATAAGTGCCATCTTGTTTTAAAAAATGTCTTTGCATTGATATCAAAACATAAAATGTAAATTATCCCCCATCACTGGAGGGGTAACATATACCAATAATTGCAGCTAAATAAAGCGCTATAACTCAACTACCCGGATCATAAGGGGGGGGGACAATTTATAACTCAATACCTCCCTTGCTTATTTTTAACATGGGACCCACTTTCCTTTCATACACTCCACTGAAACCCAATCAATCAATAGACTTGCATCCACACTCACCATATTCTCAATGATCTCATGAAAACCGATGCTCTTATTATGTTCCCTACTCATGCATAACTTTCCTCAAGTGTGGCCAATTGGCCTGAAAAGGACAGATAAACAACAAAACACACACTTTGTATAACGACTAAATTACTCCTAATTAAAACAGAACATCCTCTGCATGTTAGAAGGATCATCCATTACCTGTAATTTTAGGGGAGGACTTGCACTATTTTCGCATCCTGTACTTAAACCCCCATCTCAGGTGGTATAAAACTCCTTGTGTTCAAACTTTCTTGTTTGCTAAATACAGGGAAAAAACACACAAGGAAAGAATTACCCTTGTTGTATCTGATTAGCTAACCCAGATTCCAGCTTACTGCACATCCTAATTCATATAATGCGGCCACCTACCTCTTCTTGAGGAATTATGAATTTCAAATATTTATTAAAATAGAGGAGGGGCGATGATAAAATGAAGTGGTGGTTCTACAGTGGGAGTCCTCTATTGGTCCTTTTATGCCACCCATCCACCTCTTAGAGGTCAGACCTCAACAAACCACTGAAACAACAAGAAAAATACCAGACCTCCATTTGTAAGTAAGTACGTTTCTACCCAAAAGATCATAGGGCGCTATAATTAACATACCATGTTACCCAAACCTTTGCGGTGCTTCAATTCTCCCCCTACTAAGGTTCTAATTCGAAATACTGGCAACTCCAATTGATACCAGAGAACCTCGTAAGCGGGCTGTATCCCGGACGTGCACTTTTAACTAGGGTGCTTCATGTATATTTATATTGTGCCTAAGGGCACATGTACCGCGTATTCCCATTCATATTGACAGAGAAACTACTCTGTTCTCCAGGGGTCTAATATTCTGGTGTGCCTAACCATCCCATTCTAGGCAAGCAAAGCGGAGCTCGACTGATCGCATAGAACCAGTCCCGCTCTACGTGCGGTGCATGGATTTAAAAAACTGCGCCTGCTCCCAAACGATTGTAAAATGGCTCTTCCCATTCACTCCCAAAAACTTTCTGGGAGGCGGGAGACACCCCTCGAGTCTAACTGACATGACAGTGTCCACGTCCCACACTACACTAAGGAGGGCACTCGCTACCAGGGGTCCTACCTGCTTTCACTCCGTACTTTCGTCCCGGCGTTCAAATCTAGAGGAAACAGACAATACGCCCGCCCATCTAATTTAAAGGGCCAGCAATTAACTCTATCGCGGAACACCCGATCTGCGTTCGGCGATTCTGCACATGTCTGGCGGCCATAATAGAGTGGTAAACGAACACCCGGACCAAACTCATGTTTATAACATACAAAACAACTGGATTTAGCCAGTTAACAATAGTAGACAGCCCAGGGACATCCGGTCTGTACATATTCGTGGGATGTTACACCTTAAAGGGCTGGGGCTCCAAAATCCCAGTTACCAATAGGTCCCTACTGTACCCAAAAAAACGGTTCTTCGTTTACAGCAGGGACGCCCCAGTCTTTGTGGCCATTGTAGTCATGTACACTCAGTACACTCTAACTCTCTACTGTATATGTGTTTCCATAGCATGGAAACCATGTTAGCCTTTGAGAAAGTGTAATTGTGCATGTTGAAAGGTATATGGTGCATCAGTTCCAAATTACTAAAGTTTGGGGTGGAAGTATTAGTCCATGTTAAAGAAGGTAAAGGCCGAGCTTTCTTGATGTGGGTTGCAGAGGTCTGTTGGAAAGTGGTTTGAGGCTGAAAGCTAAAGCCTGTTCCAAAAATGTCTATGTGACAGGCCAAAGCTGCTGTTGGCAATAGATTACCCACCATGGGATATCCTGGCACGTGCCTATGTTAAACATCTACAGATTACAAAAGTCCTCGCTACATAGAATTTGTCTATACCGCTGTATTGAAACTATTCATTTCCAGCCTGTAGATGGGATAGTTGTGAAGACTCTTGTAATATCCAAGATTTTCAATGTAGTGACCCCCAAGAGCTAAATGGAACATGACCTAGATACTGCATGGAGATCTGGTTCTGGCGAAGCAGCTTTTGTTGGCTGAGCAAAGGTTGGGTGAGACCATGTAGCAGCCCCAGATTACAGAGAGGTTGTTTGAGTTGAGCATTTATGATCAGTAGCCTATATAGAGCTGTTTTATTGCTTCTAACCAGATCGTATGGTGGCGGTGCTGCAAGATGGCTGTGTCTGGGGAGTTCTTGTGACAAGTTCTTGTAGCAAAATATAGTACTTTGTCCGATGACGCTGAATAATGTAGGGGGAGCTAGACAAGTAAAATGGTTACATTTGTTGTGGTTGCTCAGGAGAGCAGTGTCTTGCATGTGAGGAATTTGAGCATATTCTATAAATAATAATTACTAATACCTGTTGTAGATAAACGTATCCGTATTCATTGAAGTGTTCCGTAGGCTTCTGTCTGAGAATGCTGCGTTCATGGTGCCTGTGATTGGGTGAGGCAGGGCGATGGATAGTAGAGGGAAAGTTGAGGGAAGGGAAGCAGGTGCCAATTTGGCAATACAGTTTATTTCCATTTTTGATGATTTTGACATCAGTGAACGAACTGCCATTTAGTGATGACTGTCCATAAGACATACAAGGATTTGACAAAGGTAAGTGCAGTGGTATTTGGGACCAAGCCTTGTTAAAATATAACTTACTGTTGTGTACCTAACGTAATTTTGTGAATTTTGCATTACAGTTGATACACAAAAATCCCCAAATTACACTAAGGTGTGTTATTGCGTGGCTGTTTGTGGCAAAATTTTAGCCAAGAACAGCATTAACAACTAGAGTGTAAACAGTAGTTTGCGGCACTTGTGTTTTTTTTTTTTTTTTTTTTTTTTCACGAATCATTCCTTGCTTCAAAAATTGAGTGGACACATTTCCAGCATTGAGCTAATTGGCGATTTGCATTTCTTGCAATTGAGTGTAATTTCACATAATTTGCCAAACATGTCATGTAATTAAGCAAAAGAAGATCATAGGTTGTTGCTCTTAATTTCACTCACTAGGCTGGTATATTTTGGATAGTTGTCTTTTTAAGCCTGAATTAATCTTATTGGTTGCTGGTACACTTTCTTGCACAAATGCCATTGTTTTGTTAACATCCGGTCCAATCATTAAAGAAAGGAATACCAGTACTTGGGGAAATGCTCTGGAAAGTCTTGGCTTTTAAAACACACAAGCATCCGCTAATGTGAATGGATCCTGACCCATCTTTTATCTTTCACAGATACCGACGTCAGTAATGAAGGTAAGACTGCAGAAACCACGCACTCAATCACCTTTTGTTCTGGTTTGATTTCTTCATTTCACTACTAATAGCAACCTGTATTGTGTGAATTAAAACCTTTTATCTTTGGAAACGCCAGTGTTGCTGTTAACTTGTGTTGTGACGTTTGAGTAAATACTAAATACAATGAACATAATCATCAACATGGCTGTCGTTGCAGACGGCCGCTCTGGGTACCACTCTCTGTGACTGCATATAAACCTGGACCTTTTTAAAGCGTGTTAAGAGGCACTATGCAATTCATTGCGAAATAAGCATCTAGATCGCCTGTTTAAATAAATAAATATATATATATATATATATATATATATATATATATATATATATATATATATATATATATATATATATATATATATATATATATATTCTTCTTACTTTGGAATTCAGCTTAGGTGGTGGATGCAGATGACGAAGGTTTGCAAAGCCAGTAAGAGCACATCATAAAGCATCCATAAAGCCAAGAAATCCACATTGCCACCTGAATAAATCTAGCAACAATCCAAACCAGGGAACTGTTCAAACATTTCAAAGTATCTGAATCACCTAGGACACCCGTCAGACCTTCTATTCTTATCTTTCTTCTCTTCTTCACAATATAACTCGTGAGCAAGTAAGCTATACTGAATGCAACAAGTATTGATGTTGCGTTCTGCCCCTCTACCGCAATGCAAGACTGCATTCTAATGCTGGATTGAAAGGAATTAACACCCCAGTCCTTAGTGACTTAAAATGCAAAAATCACACCTCTTTTAAAGAAATCTACTGTCAGGCAACTGGATCCAGCCAAGTACAGGCCCATTACACACCTGTTCAAAACTATCTAAAATATGAAGGGGTAGCACCACGCTAGCTATTCTACAACATGGCAGTCAGTCAGGATTCAGACGAAGGGGTGGGTATAAGACCACCTGCGATCATTAGAGAACATCTCCTTGTCTCTCTCAGTACGGGATGGGGGGTTGTAACAGGCTCACTAATCGTATTCCCCTTGATTTACCTGTATTCCATGATACAGTGGATCACAAACCTAATCGGAGAGATTGAATAAATGCGCTAAGATAATCAGTGGCGTCTCTAGAAGTATGTTTTTTAGGGGTGGCATGCAAGAAGCCATCGATACAACTGAGCAGTCACCACTGTGTAGTTGTTGTTAGGTCAAAGTTTCCATAGGAAAACTAGTTTTGTTTTGCTAATAAGTTTTGCATTTTTGCACGCAACTTAAAAAAATATATACATATACATCCACTTCCCCTCCTTTCTGGAAAGTTTTTTTTTACTTGTGAAGTTTATTTGCATTGTTAATAAAAACCATTTCATACACTTAAAAAAAGTTTCTGATGTATTAATTTAAAATACAAAAGAGAAAAACCTAAAGCTTTTCCTTGATAAGGTAGCGATCAGTTAAACATTTCTGCCCTTTGAACAGCTGTGAAAGAACCATTTCTTATACACTCATGTGTGGTTGTGAAGGAAAAGCATAAAGACCTGTTCTTTACAGTAAAATCAGCAAATTAAAAATCTCCAGGATTTGAGTTCATTCTGTGTTGAAATGTAAGTGCCCTCCGGATCTGATTGTGCCTTTGGCACGTTCCGTGCGGTTTACAGAGGCCAGTTTAGTCTGTGAAAGAACCTCTTCTTGCGTGTTGTCGAGTACAATTAATTAGTGCAAATATGGACACCTTGAATCGGGTTGTAAAGTGCAAGTGATTTGTGCAAAGCAACATTCTTAAAAGTAGCCTGTCCCTTGCTCCTTCAATGGATCAATTATTTCGAAGAAGCTTGTTTTGGCATTTTTAACTGTTGTCCCCTTGAAGTGGTATGTAAAGCGCAGGTAACTTGTGTTCCTGAGAGAAGCCTGATTTAGCTCATTCACAGGTAAAGTGCAAGTGACTTAAGCAAACCAACGTTCTTAAAAGTAGCCTGTCCTTGAACCATCGTTGGCCCGATTCTTTCGATTAAACCATGTTAGGTATTTTTTACTTGTGTCCTGTTGGGCGTAAAGTGCAGGTGACTTGTGCTGTTGAATACTCCTGAGAGTAGCCTGACCTTGCTCGTTCACAGGTTCTGTTCTTGTAGAAGCGGTTTTAGGAATTGGAGACCATTGTAGGCTAGGGGGATTGAGGAACCGCTTAGTCAAGTGATTACTATTTGCCTGACAAAAGCGAATTTGCAGGTTTTTGAATATTGGTTTTAGCAGTTTTATCCTTTGTGGCTCTGGCACCAAGTATAGACCGAAAATATGTAGTAACGTCTCTTGCTTCTATCTGTACAGCTAACAATTTTTGTTTTGCGACTTGTTTTTGCTTGCAAGATGGAATGAGAACTTTAATGTCTATGATCCTGAATCAATGTAGCATAATCTGCTGCTTTAAGGCCTGGGAAAAATGGGCTGAAGATACTCCTGGCATTTCAAATGTGTGTATGAGTTGATCCCTGTCCAGGCATGCCGTCTTCTTGGAAAGTAATTTGTGGCTGTTAGATGGGACAGGAAGTGTGTTGAGGCATTGATTACTCAGTTAAAGGGAGATTTTCCTATACTTGAGGCCCCAGCGTCTTGCATGCCTAGTTCCTCAATGGCCTGGCTTAAGTATTCTCCCCATGATCCTTTTTTAGGTCTTGGCTAAACGCGCGGAAGCGCGTCTCCGCCGAGATCTTTTGTTAGCGACTGTGCTTCCCAGGAGACCGTTTCGGCCACGTGCATCCTTCGAGCCGATTTGTAACTGGAACGCGCGCTGTGGCCCGGCGCTGTCTCCTGGGAAGCTCAAGCACCACACACGCATGCGCATACACACACACAAGCGCCCATGCACGCACACACATACATACATACAGAGACACCCCCCCTGACACATACACACACACGCGCACACACACAAGTGCACCGAGGCCCTCCTTCCCTCCCCCGCCGTCACTGTCGCACACATACATACACACACGAGCATACACGCGCACACACACACACAAGTGCACCGAGGCCCCCCCTCCCCCTCCCCCTCCCCCGCCGTCACCGTCGAATACACACACGAGCATACACGCACACACACACACACACAAGTGCACCAAGCCCCCCCAGCCTTTTGAAACTTACCTGGGCAATGTCGGGGACTCTTCTCTCAGCACGCGGCGCCCAACCTCCTGCTGGTGCGGCCCCGGGGCTCCACACCGCTCACAGGAGTCCCGGGCCGCGAGACGCATCGACTCCGCCTGCCTCCTCTTCCGGTCTGGACGTGGCCCCGCCCCCGTCACAGGCGACCGTGCCTGACTTCCGGGGCGGCCGCGGCGGGATTCCACCCGACCATGCTACCCACTGCTTGTTTGGTGCTTGTTTTTTTATTATCACTGTCCGCCAACACCGCAGGGTGTGATCTGCTGCTCACGTGAAACCAACAACTGCCCGTATTCTCAAGGACACGCTGGAAAGCTTCTCAGCGCTTTGAAGCATGGCCCCCACCGCTCAGAGGCCCGGAGAAAGTGGACAACTCACACTGCTGGGGAAGTGAATGCACATTTTTAATCCCAACTACATCTTTGTTTACTTTGCCGCGCGTGCTTGTTGTTGCTCTGCTGTGAACTTGTTGGTGCTCAGCTATCAGACCTGCTCTCGTTCTGCTTAGCGTACTCCCACCAGAAGGATGTCTCTGTCAAGCCGTTATCGTCCTTCAATGGTACCTCAGTCATCCTATTGCGCCCCTGGCCCCGTTCTGGTTTCCGTGGGCTGGTTTCCGTGGGCTCGGTCTATCTCTAGGTTTCCTGCTAACTACTGTTTACCTCGTAAAAACTGGTTGTGTGAATATAGGGACACTTGAGAGCTTTCTGGCGGTTGCTGCCACTCTGGAGCCGCAGGGGCTGGAGGCTGCAGGGTCTTTGATCTCATATTGGCTCCGTTCTGCTTTCAGTGGTCTTGATCTATCTCTAGGTTTCCTGCTGACTCCTGTTTATCGTGTAAAAACCGGAAATCACATTTTAAATTGCACAGTAAAAACATTGGCCCACATTACACACTTGTGCATGAATATAGGGACACTTGAGCGCTTTGTGGGGGTTGCTGCCACTCTGGAGCCGGAGGGGCTGTGGGCCGCAGGTTCTCGGCGCTCTAGTAGAATACTGGCGCTGGAGGAGAAAAGGTGACCAGGGGTATTGCTGGGGGATGAGCCGTCTTCAGCTGTCCATTGCTCTGGTGGCACACGCTGCTATGGTGCCAGAAGGGCTGGGGAGAAGAGGCAACCAGGGGTACTGCTGGGGGATGAGCCGTCTTCAGCTGTCCATAGCTCTGGCGGCTCACACTGCTGTGGTGCTGGAAGGGTTGGAGAGGCAGCAGGTTCCCAAAGCTCTACAGTACCAGATGTGTTGGTACCGGGGCTGCGGATGTGCGCTGCCCTGCAGAGAGGACCCTCTGTGTTTGGTTAAGGGCGTCTTTTCACTCACTGAGTCCCACTGTTTTCCACCCTCACACAAATCCTGAACTTCTGCGCCAACAACTACCTGGGCCGCAGCAGCCACCCTGCGGTGGTGGAGAGCAGCCGGCGGGTGCTGCATAGCTGGGGTGCCAGCCTCAGTTCTTTGCGATTCATCTGCGATACCCAGGTACAGGGGTCCACGCCCACTCCCCTCCGTCTCCCATGCCTCCTCTTTTCATTCCTCCTCTGCTTCTTACTTTCACGCCCTCATTCATGCTTCTCTCATTCCTTTCCCCTCTTCCCTCATTCTCCCTTGGCATGCTTTTATCCAGCGCTCTCGACCCCGGCCCACCTCACCCCTCTTTCTTACTCTTCCTACTTCCATCCTACTCCTCCACCTGCCTCTCCATCACCTGTCTTGCACCTTTCTCTGCCACACGTACATCTAACTCCCTTTCTTCACTTACGTAATTTCTTCCTACCCTTTTATATACTTTCCTATTCTCTTATCTTTCGCTCTTGTCTTTCACTTTTCTCACCCTTTTCTCACCCTTTTTATCCTTTCTTTCATCGTCTCTCACATTCCTTCCTCCATCGTACTTCTCACTCACTCGTCCTCCTTGCCCCCCTCTTTTCTCTCACTCACTCCCCCTTCTCTCACTCACCATTCTCTGTTCACGCCTGCCTGCAGTATATTCATGTGTGGTGTTGTTTGCTTTAGATATGCAGAGGGCTCTGCTGTGCGCATCATCTCTCCGCACTTCCCTTCAGTGTGTATTTTACCTACGGAACCGCACTTCCCAAAATGTACAGTTCTCCCTTTGGAGGGCTTGCGCACCCAGGCCCAGTACTGGGAATCGTACTGTACACTTGAAATCGCTCATGCTTATACGGCTAAAACTTTTCCTGCTTATTTGAGTAGGGTGGAATCATTCATCTAAACATATCAGTGATTTTATTGTTCTTATTGACATTGTAATTTAAACATGTATGATTAGTAGATTATTTATATTACTAGGAAAGTCTAGCCTGCTCCCAGGGGGTGTTCCAAGGGGCGTAGGGCATCAAACAAGAGAGGGAAATGGCCCCTAGCATTTCCCGGCTGGTTGTACAGAAGCCAGTTTGGTTGGAGCGGGGCCCTTACACTACACGACCTTCCAGAACTAATACACCAATTTTAATGTCCCTCAAGGAAGTGACTTTGTGGGTTTGTGTGTGTGTGTGTAGGTGGGTCTGTGTGAGGGTGGCTCTGTGTGTAGGTGGGTCTGTGTGAGGGTGACTGTGTGTGTGTAGGTGGGTCTGTGTGAGGGTGGCTGTGTGTGTGTGTGTGTAGGTGGGTCTGTGTGAGGGTGGCTGTGTGTGTGTGTAGGTGGCTCTGTGTGGGTGGCTCTGTGTGTGTGAGAGTGGCTCTGTGTGGGTTGCTCTGTATATGTGTGTGTGGGTGCAAATGCGGTAGGTCTCGCATTTGCGAGAGATTAAGCTATTGGCATTGTAAATGACAATGCCATTTATTTATGTTTTAAAAACATAAATAAAAATGTCATGAGCAATGCCAATAGCTCTAACTTTAACAATGCCGAGACCATTGCATTGTAAATGCTTGTTAATACTGTGCTGTTCCTTAATTTCAAGCTTACAAAGATTGTTGATGGAGCCCCTATCGTAAGCGCACAGTTTGACAAAAGCACTCTTGGTTTGAAGTATTTTTTTTTTCTTTTTCTAAAACCAAACTCTAGACGTACCTGGGCTGGTGAAGCTGTTTTTGGAATGAAAAACACAGTTTTGTATACTTTCGTCTGGATCGTATTGAGTGTAACTATTTCAGGTTCTTGCATGATTTCTGTGCTGAAGGCGCCCGCTGGAATTAGCTGTGCGAACATTCCAGTAAGTAGATGGATAAATGACGGACAGCACGGTTTCTTTTCCAGCAGTTTCAACCCAAAATTAACGACTCTGCTTTAGCCTGCAGAGCGGCTAAATGACGTTTATTGGTCATTTCAAGTTCCAATTTTATGCCTAGATATTTATGTGGTCGCAACCTTGACCTTTTTGAATTCTAAAAACCAGTTGAATTACAATTTGGTATCAACCAGCCAAATCACTCTAGTTTTATTTAAGTTTAGCTCTAGCCCTCGCTCGTCCATGTAGTTTTTTACGGCATTCATGCTGTGTTGCAGGACTATTGGCATTTGACTGAAGAGAACAATATCATCCGCATATTGCAGGCACTCATCAACCACGGGCCAAGAAAAAGGGGAGAGGGTCCAAATACATTGCATTCTCATGTTAATTCCCATAGGAAAATTTGCTTTCCAATCTCAAAAAAACAGCTGATTGTAATTACACCAAATTTGGCAAAAGGCTAGAACTTCTTAAAGTGTGCTTTTTTTTGTTATCAATTCATTTTGCGGTTTTTGAGAAATTTGTGTTTAAAGAGGTGCTCAGGTTGGTCTTGAAGGGATTGAAAATTTAGACCGGCCTCAGCAGGGGAGAAATTAGCTGAGAAAACCAAAGGTAAAAGGTTAAAGTGACATTAGTCCGGCATGTAAGGACAAAGCTGCAGTTGATAACAGAGTATCCACCATAGGAATCTGAGCACGTGCCTATGTTAAATAGTTGTAAAACAGTAGCATAGACCAATTCCATGTATTGAGGACTTTTGGAAGTTGTGGCTGTTTATTTCCAGCCTCATTGAGAGCCACAAGAACTAGAATAAAAACACCACTTCTTGTCTGAAACATGTGCATAGCTGGATGAAGGAGAACTGCAACTTTCTGAATGGCACTTACACTTGAGGACATCAGACCAGATTTATTTTGGATAATAGTCTTACATCATTGTGGCTAAAAGTAGTGGGATAGTGTACAAATTCTGCTCAGATAGTAATGAATCTTGGTGTCCAGATTGATCTTTTGCTATTGAAATATGAAAACACAAACTGCTAAATGTTTCTATGAAACCACCTCTTCCAACTCCAGCTACTCCAACAAATCAATCTGTCCGGGATGATTTTATTGAAATTCAAATATCATAGCATTGTTTGCGTGGGCGCTACAGAGTTCAAAACTATTCTGCCTGTCTCTGCCTCAACCTAATACCATGGGCTCACTTCATACCAGTACTCCTTTATTTGTAATGGTGGTACAGGGAATGCAATTAAAATAACTGTATTGTCTTCAAAACCTGGCAGGCCTCAGCCTAAAACAATTTGATTTTTTTGCATAGCTTTGCACCCAAAAAGAACTTGAAATTCTGTAGGCAACCCTGATTGCCTATGGCAAATTAATTTCTTTATTTGGACAAGAAATGTTGAGCATAAAACTAATTTAGTATGAAAGGCATTTTAGTAATTGTGGATGTATTCAACTAGATTGAGGTGAGATATGATGCATGACCAGCAATAACAAGACAGTACAGACTTGTATGTACATATGTGCATCATTTCTATGACCAATTTGTGAGTAGATGGCCTAGTTAAGAAGACTTCTGTATTATGCAAGATTTTGAATGTAGGGACCCCAAGAGTTAAAATGAACATGCCCTAGATATTGCATGGAGATCTGGTTATTGTGAAGCAACTTTTGTTGGCTGAGCAAAGGTTGGGCGTGAACCTGTAGCGACCCCAGATTACAGAGCGGTTGTTTGAGTTGAGCAATTTATTATCAGTAGCCGATATAGAGCGCGTTTTTTTGCTTCTAACTATGTCTTATGGTGGCGCTGCTGCAAGGTGGGTGTGTTTGGGGAGTTCTTGTGACAAGTTGTAGCAAAATATAGTACTTTATCCAGTGAGGTTAAAGAATATACGGGAAGATAGACAAGTAAATGGTTACATTTCTTGAGTTTTCTCAAGAGAACAGTATCTTGGATGTGCAGAATGAAATATTTGAGCATATTCTATATATATTCATTACTTATCCCTGTTGCAGATAAACATATCCTTCTTTGAAGTGTTCCATAGGTTTCTGTCTGACTATGCTGCGTTCATAGTGACTGTGAGTAGGTGAAGCAGGGCGATAGATAGTTGAGGGAAGGGAGTCTGGTGCCAATTTGGCAATACTGATTATTTCCATTTTGGATGAATTTGACATCAGTGAATGAACTGCCATTCAGTGATGACTGTCCAAAAGGCATGCTGAGATCTGTTTGGAAATGAATAGTGAAGGTAAAGAACGAGAGGAAGAAGTGGGTGTCTTCTGCATATAGCTGATGGGTTGGGGAGCCAACAAAACTAATGATGTTGTTGAGAGATGATGTAGAGTAAAAGGGACCCAGAAGTGAACCTTATGGGACAGAGATCCACCAGGGTTCATGGATTGAGAGGAAAGCACCAAGAAAATGCGAATGAGTGATTTGAGAGATTGGATGAGAACCAGTTTAGAGCGGATTCAGGCACAGAGGTATAATCTGATATACAATATAAGATGCCGGAGAGAGGTAGAAGGATATGATAACAGATGAGAAGTGGTGGAGAATATGAAGTTAGATAAGTGAGTGTAGGAAAGTAGGATCTGCTTCCTATGGTTACCCCCACTTTTTGCTGGATGTTATACTGATTTTGACTAGCCTGACTGGGATCCTGCTAATCAGCATCCCAGTCTATCTGCTTTCTCCGTAAAATTGTATGTTATGTACTTTGGTACACTCCAGATTGGATACTGAGGTACCCTTATAAGTCCCTAGTATATGGTACACATGTACCCAGGGCATAGGTACCCTAGAGGCCTCTCATGTGCTGAAGCATGTATTCTGCCACCGATGAGAGGCCATGCAAAATAGAACTACAGGTCTGCCATTGCAACCTGTGTATGCTGGTGCTTGCGCCACTTACTTTAGATATAGGTTCACTACACTTAAAACTCCTAAGTTACCCCTATAGCAGGCCTTAACATTCCTGAAGGCAGGGTTTTATGTGAGATGGTGCCCCTGCATGAGCAGAGCCCCTCTGTAGCCTTTGGAGACCATTCTCCTGTGTTGTCTGTGACTCATCCAGACATATAGGTAGAGGTGCATTATAACCTCGCAGTAAATGCTCTCTCAAGCGGCTGAAACAAAACATGCCATGTTTGGTATCAAACACCTTGGAATTATACCTCCACAACAGTAATAGGTGTGGGAAGTGTGATTCCACCCTTTGAAGCAAGCTTCGTGGGGTCACTGGTCTTTCCGGTGCCAGCCTCTCGACCCAAAATGGTTGCTGCCGACCAGAGACACATTTCTGCCCTTCGGCTGCAGAGCCAAGCTTGAGCAGGGGAAGGCAGGACAATAGACATCCTGTCAAAGGGAGGTGTGACCACCTCCCAGACAGGCTTTAGTGTACTGGGGCTGGTTAGGTGCACTTCCAAAGTGCCTGAAAGTCTGCATCTGGGGCACACTTGGTGTCCCTGTGGATAGTCCAGTTCAAACCAGTTCTGGGAGCCGTTGGCTCCTGCTCTGGTGCGAAACCTGACAAAGGGCATGGGATTAACCTCCCCTCTGTACCGTCTGGACACTCTGGACTTTCCTGGACTTCGAATGGGCCCAACTTCGTCTAACTCTCCGTCCAAAGCATTGTATGTGCCCGTGCACCATACAGGCTCCGTGCTGGACATGTGGAGCATTAAGGACATCTGAAAAATCTCCCTTGGGGTGAAGGCGTCACTCTCCTGCATTAATAAGCACCGTAACGCAACTGACCGATCTGCTGATCCTGAGCTCCTGCAAACACAAAAGACACTAGCAACACAGGGTGTGGGTTCCGATGTTCCCTGAGGTTGAGCTGCCCTCTCTCCGAGTTTGAGGCCAGTATCCTTTGTGGGGACCGCATAACCCAAACCTCTGTGTACTGCGTACTTTTGCAAGTGCCTATGCTTGTTGGTGATTCCTGAGCTTGTGCATTGGACTTAGTGTAGTCCTGACCCTGAGCAGTATTTCCACCAAAGAACTCTAGCCACCTTGCACCTAGTGCTCCGTGGGCTGGTACTTTGTGATTTAGCACGATCACCTGAACCTTGCTGGTCCACACCGTAACCTGCTTGACCTTCCTGCGTGGGTTGCTGTTACGAAGGCTTGTTGGTGCTCCAGCCAGATATTGACCCATCAGCGCTCAACATCAATCATGGGACAGCTCACATTCAGCTCCTGGTTGTCCTCAACGTCTCCTGGTCCTCGGGGCTGCAGAGTGAAGAATCCCTTATTTGCACCCGACATCGGTGGGCATTCGTCTACCGAGCCCCTGGTCACCCTGAAGTGACCCAGACTCTGTCCCATCTGCTTTCAGGTTCCTTCTATCACAAATCCACCCTTGGATTCCAACGGACGCTTTCTTCCTTCCTGGCAGCATCACTTATTTGAAGCTCCCAATTGAAAATGGCGGCGGTTTCCGGCACCACCTCAGACCTATGCACCCGGCTTCCCTGGGATAGGTATCTTTGGTACTCCAGTATCCACGGGGGGGTGGCTCTCTAACCTCCTAATTTCCAAAAGGTTTCCTTGAAGTCCACCGAGAATGGTCCTTAAACTTTAAAATTGTAACCACAACTTCCCCATAGAATTGTACGGATCCCGCCGTCGTGTTAGCACTCTGCACACGTCCTCCATGGGGTCCCTATCTAATCACCTAGGGTGATTCCTTGGAGTCCCCGCGATTCGATGTGTTCTAGACACTGTCTCAACTTAAGTTGTGGTTCTTATACCACTATTTTAGTATATGATTTGGTCTCCCCCTGGAGTCGACTGTGTATTGTGCTACTTACAACTGTTTCTTTGCTAAAGTATTGTGTGCTTTGTGTTGCATCCTCATGTAGAGGATGCGAGAGTGTTATATAAATAAATACATAATTTTATAACTACTGTGTGGTTCTTTCATTTAATTGATACTAAAGGTAATATTCTGGTAACACAAGCTTCTTTTCATTCCTTCAAGATTAAGCCTGAAGGTTACTCTCCACAGCGTCCACAAGGATATCTTTCTAAAGAATCTTTGACCTCATACATCATGAGGGTCGTTTGGACAGGTGCAAGGTGCCCACTTTAATTAGTGGACAGCATATACCAGGCCAACTTCTCACAATGAGGATTATTTGTGTGTGTTGTAACACCATAAATCCAGATTAAAAGGGGCTCAGATGTGAAGGTTTAGGGACCTGAAGGGGTGATGAGGTGCATTATGGGGTCGACGTTTTGCTAATAGATTTACCTCTGCTGGAGATGTGTAGTAGAAGGAAAAGAGCATGAGAGAAAGGGTGTAAAGTGTGATTGGTAAAGGATGGAGTAGATGCACTTTAGTGAAGCTTTGCTGGGCTAAGTTGGATTTTTTAGATATTTGAGGTGAAGTATGAGGCACAGTTATGTGGGAGAAATGTGTAACTTGTGTAAGGGGAGAGTAGATTGTTACATGTGTGGGCAAGTACTTGAAAGGCTGCGCATAGAGAAGTGATTTATTAATTTAACAGCAAGGATGTGACAAAGGTAAGTGCAGGGGTAGTCGGGACTAGGCCTGGGTAAAATAGAATTTGCGGTGGTGTATTACATCATTTTCTGAATTTTACATTACAGTTGTTACACAAAAATCTTAAAATTACACCACTTTGAGTATTTGCGTGGCTATTTGTGCCAAAACTATATCCCAAGAACAGCACTAACAACTAGAGCATGAACATTAGTTTGCGGCACTTTTCATTTTTGAGCTTTTTTTGCACAAAGTGTTTTTTTAGCTTTATTTTCCCACGAAACCTTCTTCGCTTCAAAAATTGAGTGTGCACATCTCGCTATACAGAATTGAGCTAATTAAGAGATTTGCATTGCTTGTAATTAAGTGTAATTTCACAATTTTCCAAACATGTCATGTAATTAAGCAAAAGCAGAGTATGGGTTCTTGCTCTTAATTTCACTAGGCTGGTATTTTTTGGATAATTGTCTTTTTGAAGTCTGAATTAATTTTGTTGGTTGCTGGTACACATTCCTGCACAAATGCCGTTGTTTTTTTATTAATATCCGGTCCAGTCATTAAAGGAAGGAATAGAACTTGGGGAAATGTTCTGGAAAGTCTTGGCTTTTAAAACACACAAGCATCCGCTAATGTGAATGGATTCTGACCCATCTTTTATCTTTCACAGATAACTACGCCAATAATGAAGGTAAGACTGCAGAGGCAAACTATCTCGAGCACCTTTTTTTCTGGTTTGATTTCTTCATTTCACTATTAATAGCAACCTGTGTTGTGTGAGAACTAAAATGGCTACACCTTTGTAAAACATTTTAGCTTTGGAAACGTCAGGGTTGCTGCTATCCTGTGTTGTGACGTTTGAGTAAATACTAAATACAATCAACATCGCCATCAACACGGCTGTCATTGTAACCACCCAGTGGGTACCACTCTCAGTGTCTACATCTAAACCTGGACCTATTTAAAGAGTGTTAAGAGGCACTATGCAATTCATTGTGAAAAAAGCCTCTAGATCGCCTGTTTAAAAAAAAATGTATTCTTCTAACTTTGGCATTCAGCTGCACAAATGCTATTAGCCAAATGCTATTAGCATGTTTTTACGTGGAGTCTGGGAGTCTTGGCACTTTTACTAATTATTAATGCATAATCAAAATATGTAATTTATTTAATTAGGTTGGAAATGTGTGTGTGTGTGTGTGTGTGTGTGTATATATATATATATATATATACATATATATATTTTAAATCGGCGATAAAGTTATCAGTGGTGTAACTCTGAAACTGATCAAGCCAAGTACAGGCCTATTTGCCTTGATTTACCTGTATTGCATGATACAGTGAATCACAAGCCCAATTGGAGAGATTGGATAAATGCGCTAAGATGATCAGTGGCGTCTCTAGAAGTATTTTTTAGGAGTGGCACAGGAGGCCATCAATGCAACTGAGCAGTCACCACTGTGTAGTTGTTGCTAGGTCAAAGCTTCCATAATTTTGTTTTGCTAATAAGTTTTATATTTTTCGCCAGTCTGCACACAACTTGTAAAAAAAATTTTTAAAAACATCCACTTCCTCTCCTTTTTGGATAGTTTTTTTTACCTATCAAGTTTATTTGAATAGTTAATAAAAAAACATTGCATACAGTTAAAAAAAACGTTTCTGATACATTCATTTAAAATACAAAAGGGAAAAACCTAAAAAGCTTCTCCTTGACAAGGTCCTCATCAATTAAAGAACCATTTCTAATACACTCATTTGTGGTAGTGAAGGAAAAGCATAAAAACATTTTCTTTACAGTAAAATCAGCAAAATAAAAATCTCCAAGATTTGAGTTTATTGTGTGTAGAAATGTAAGTGCCCACGGGACCTGAATTTGCCTTTGGCACCTTCCCTGTAGTTTACAGAGGCTAGTTTTATTCTTTGAAAAAACCTTCTTGCGTGTTGTAGAGTACAATTAATTAGTGCAAATATGGACACCTTGAATCGGGTTGTAAAGTGCAAGTGATTTGTGCAAACCAACGTTCTTAAAAGTAGCCTGTCCTTGCTCCATCGTTGCTAATAAGTTTTATATTTTTCGCCAGTCTGCACACAACTTTTAAAAAAAATTTTTTAAAACATCCACTTCCTCTCCTTTTTGGATAGTTTTTTTACCTATCAAGTTTATTTGCATAGTTAATAAAAAAACATTGCAAACAGTTAAAAAAACGTTTCTGATACATTCATTTAAAATACAAAAGGGAAAAACCTAAAAAGCTTCTCCTTGACAAGGTCCTCATCAATTAAAGAACCATTTCTAATACACTCATTTGTGGTAGTGAAGGAAAAGCATAAAAACATTTTCTTTACAGTAAAATCAGCAAAATAAAAATCTCCAAGATTTGAGTTTATTGTGTGTAGAAATGTAAGTGCCCACGGGACCTGAATTTGCCCTTGGCACCTTCCCTGTAGTTTACAGAGGCTAGTTTTATTCTTTGAAAAAACCTTCTTGCGTGTTGTAGAGTACAATTAATTAGTGCAAATATGGACACCTTGAATCGGGTTGTAAGGTGCAAGTGATTTGTGCAAACCAACGTTCTTAAAAGTAGCCTGTCCTTGCTCAATCGTTGCTAATAAGTTTTATATTTTTCGCCAGTCTGCACACAACTTTTAAAAAATGTTTTTAAAAACATCCACTTCCTCTCCTTTTTGGATAGTTTTTTTTACCTATCAAGTTTATTTTCATAGTTAATAAAAAAACATGGCATACAGTTAAAAAAAACGTTTCTGATACATTCATTTAAAATACAAAAGGGAAAAACCTAAAAAGCTTCTCCTTGACAAGGTCCTCATCAATTAAAGAACCATTTCTAATACACTCATTTGTGGTAGTGAAGGAAAAGCATAAAAACATTTTCTTTACAGTAAAATCAGCAAAATAAAATCTCCAAGATTTGAGTTTATTGTGTGTAGAAATGTAAGTGCCCACGGGACCTGAATTTGCCTTTGGCACCTTCCCTGTAGTTTACAGAGGCTAGTTTTATTCTTTGAAAAAACCTTCTTGCGTGTTGTAGAGTACAATTAATTAGTGCAAATATGGACACCTTGAATCGGGTTGTAAAGTGCAAGTGATTTGTGCAAACCAACGTTCTTAAAAGTAGCCTGTCCTTGCTCCATCGTTGCTAATAAGTTTTATATTTTTCGCCAGTCTGCACACAACTTTTAAAAAAATGTTTTAAAAACATCCACTTCCTCTCCTTTTTGGATAGTTTTTTTTACCTATCAAGTTTATTTGCATAGTTAATAAAAAAACATTGCATACAGTTAAAAAAAAACGTTTCTGATACATTCATTTAAAATACAAAAGGGAAAAACCTAAAAAGCTTCTCCTTGACAAGGTCCTCATCAATTAAAGAACCATTTCTAATACACTCATTTGTGGTAGTGAAGGAAAAGCATAAAAACATTTTCTTTACAGTAAAATCAGCAAAATAAAAATCTCCAAGATTTGAGTTTATTGTGGGTAGAAATGTAAGTGCCCACGGGACCTGAATTTGCCTTTGGCACCTTCCCTGTAGTTTACAGAGGCTAGTTTTATTCTTTGAAAAAACCTTCTTGCGTGTTGTAGAGTACAATTAATTAGTGCAAATATGGACACCTTGAATCGGGTTGTAAAGTGCAAGTGATTTGTGCAAACCAACGTTCTTAAAAGTAGCCTGTCCTTGCTCCATCGTTGCTAATAAGTTTTATATTTTTCGCCAGTCTGCACACAACTTTAAAAAATTTTTTTTAAAAACATCCACTTCCTCTCCTTTTTGGATAGTTTTTTTACCTATCAAGTTTATTTGCATAGTTAATAAAAAAACATTGCATACAGTTAAAAAAAACGTTTCTGATACATTCATTTAAAATACAAAAGGGAAAAACCTAAAAAGCTTCTCCTTGACAAGGTCCTCATCAATTAAAGAACCATTTCTAATACACTCATTTGTGGTAGTGAAGGAAAAGCATAAAAACATTTTCTTTACAGTAAAATCAGCAAAATAAAAATCTCCAAGATTTGAGTTTATTGTGTGTAGAAATGTAAGTGCCCACGGGACCTGAATTTGCCCTTGGCACCTTCCCTGTAGTTTACAGAGGCTAGTTTTATTCTTTGAAAAAACCTTCTTGCGTGTTGTAGAGTACAATTAATTAGTGCAAATATGGACACCTTGAATCGGGTTGTAAAGTGCAAGTGATTTGTGCAAACCAACGTTCTTAAAAGTAGCCTGTCCTTGCTCCATCGTTGGCCCAATTCTTTTGATTAAACCATTTTAGGTATTTTTTTCTTGTGTTCTGTTGAAGCTGGTTGTAAAGTGCAGGTGAATTGTGCTGTTGAATGCTCCTGAGAGTAGCCTGACCTTGCTCATTCACAGGTTCAGTTCTTGTAGAAGCGGTTTTAGGAATTGGAGACCATTGTAGTCTAGGGGGATTGAGGAACCGCTTAGTCAAGTGATTACTACTTGCCTGCAGGAGAGAATTTACAGATTTACGAATATTGGTTTCAGCAGTTTTATCCTTTGTGGCTCTGGCACCAGGCATAGACAGAAAATATGTACTAACGTTGCTTGCATCTAGCTGTAAAGCCTACAGTTTTAGTTTTGCGGCTGGTTTTTGCAAGATGGAATTAAATATTTAATTTCTATGATCCGAATCAATGTAACATAAACTGCTGCTTTAAGGCCTGGGAAAAATGTGCTGAAAGATCCTCCTGGGATCTCAAATGTTTGTATGAGTTGATCACTGTCCAGGCATGCCGTCTTCTTGGAAAGGAATTTGTGGCTGTTCGATGGGACCGCAATGGTGTTGAGGCATTGGTTACTCAGTTAAAGGCGAATTTGTCTATACTGGAGGCCACACATCTTGCATGCCTAGTTCCTCTGTTAGGTTTGAGAGACCTTATTCTCACTATATTCTTGTTTCGTGCCATAGTAGGTTAGCAGCGTGCGGCTAAATTAGATTGCATTTGTATTCACTTTATGCAACCCACTGAGTTATCCTTGTAATGCACGAAGCTTCAGTTAGCAAGTGTGACTCCATTTTGTATTTTGCAATACCCATTAGGCTGTGTCTGAATTAGGCCCAGTAATTCGTCTTGCTTGCCTCAGCTTTAAACTGTATTTAGTTATTATTTTCTTTCCAGTTCCAGGTTGCCTTCTGACTTACTAATGAACAAGCCATTCTGCTTTTGCATACCTATCCATGTGTGTAGCTCTGCTCCCACGTTAGGAGATGCTGAAACTAGGCAGAACAACCTTGAAACTGTGATAGTGTGTACTCATCTAACAGGTGGTAGTCCGTTCATCTGTGCCTTCTTTGTTAATGCTCGGCCTAAGCCGGTAACTTTCCACTGTGGGCGGGGTTGGGGGTTCTTGGAGGAATGGTACTGCGTTGCAGACCGTTGGATGGCCAGTCCCTCGGCAGACTTCTTAGGGATCAGGTCAGATTGGACTCCTCTGCAGAGTATTACTAAGAAGTGCTTGTTTGTATCCTCTACTGTCTGATCGACTCTTCATTTGGTAGAAGGCGAGTAGGAGGTTGAAAATAACCTGGGTGGCCCCTAAGGGCCACTTCCTTCACCTCAATGGCCTAGCTTAAGTATTCTCCCCATGCCCCTTTTTCAATACTGTGATGTTCCTCGATTTCAAGCTTGCACAAATATTGTTAATGGAGCCCCTATCGAAGCGCACAGTTTGACAAAAGCACTATTGTTTTGAAGTGATTTTTTTTTTGTTCCGAAAGCCAAACTCTAGACGTACCTGGGTTTATGAAGCTGTTTTTGGAATGGAAAACAGTTTTGTGTACTTTTGTTTGGATCTTGTTGAATGTAATTATTTCACGTCCGTGCATGATTTCTGTGCTGTAGGCCACCGCTGGCATTAGCTGTGCGGACTTTCCAGTAATTAGATGGATAAATGACAGACAGCTTGGTTTCTTTTTCAGTAGATTGAACCCAAAAATTAACTACACCGTTTTAGCCTGCATAGTTGCTAAATGACGTTTATAGGGCATTTCATGTTCCAATTCGATGCCTAGATATTTATATGTGGTAACAACCTTGACCTTTTTGGATTCTAAAAACCAGTTGAATTACTTTTAATTTGGAATCAACCAGCCGAACCACTCTAGTTTTATTTTAGCTTAGCTCTAGCCCTCGCTCGTCCAAGTATTTTTTTACAGCATACATGCAGTGTTGCAGGACTATTGACGTTTGACTGAAGAGAACAATATCATCCGCATATTGCAGGCACTCATCAACCACGGGCCAAGAAAAAGGGGAGAGGGTCGAAATACATTGATTTATCATGTTAATTCCCACAGGAAAATTTGCTTTCCAATCCCCAAAAAACTGCTGATCTGCATTACACCAAAATTGGCATAAAGCTAGAACTTTACTCAAAGTGCACTTTTTGTGTGTTTTTGTTAATTTTGCCATTTTTGAGAAATTTGTGTGTAAAGAGGTGCTCAGGTTGGTCTTGAAGGGATAGAAAATTTAGGCGGGGCTCAGCAGGGGAGAAATTAGCTGACAAAACCAAAGGTAAAAGTGACTTTATAGTTCCTTATAGTATTAAGATCTTTCCTCACGTTTAAAAAAAGAGAAATCCATAAAAAAACACAAGTTAAAGTGACATTAGTGAGGTGTAAGAATAAGATGAAACAAATGTTTTAAAACCCCAAAAAACACAGAACTTCCCCAGTTAAAGTTTACTGTGCTAACCCCAACATACTTCCTCACCATGTACTGCTTCTGACCTCACATGTTACATCACTCAGTGACATATTCAGTGACATCATTGGTGACATACTGATTTTACTGATAACATCGTAGACATATGCGGCATAGAGTTAGAGAATGTACTTAGTGTACATGTGAGGTTGTATAGCATGAAAACAGTGTATGCCTTGGAGGAAAGTAAGATTGTGCATGTTGAAAGCTATATAGTGCACCAGAAATATTACTTCAAGTTAAACACGAGAAAGGCTGAGTTCACCTGCTGTGGGTTGTTGATTTATGTTGGGAAGTAGGTTGAGGCTTAGAACCAAAGCCTGTTCCAAAAAAAATCTGTGTGAAAGGACACAGCCGCTGTTGACAACAGATTATACACCATAGAAATCTGAGCACATGTGTATGATGAATATTTGTAATACAGTAGCATAGACCAATTCTATGTAGGGAGGACTTTTGTAAATTGTGGATGTTTATTTCCAGGCTCATTGAGAGCCAGGAGAGCTAGAATAAAAACATCACTTCTTGTCTGAAACATGTGCATAGCTGGATGAAGGAGAACTGCAGCTTTCTGAATGGCACTGACACTTGAGGTTATCAGACCAGATCTGTTTTGGATCATAGTCTTAAATCATTGTGGCTAACAGTAGTGGGATAGTGTACAATGTCTGCTCACAGGAAATAATCTTGGCGTCCAGATTGACCTTTTGCTCTTAAAATATGAAAACACAAACTGCTAAATGTTTCTAGGAAACCACCTCTTCCAACTCTAGCTACCCCAACAAATCAACCTGTCTGGGATGGTCTTCTTGAAATTCAAATATCGTAGCATGGTTTGCGTGAGAGCTTCTAAGAAAGACCCTAAAGCTACAGAGTTCAAAACTATTCTGCTTGTCTCTGCCTCAACCTAGTAATATGGGTTCACTATATGCCAGTACTCCTTTATTTGCAAAGGTGGTACAGGGAATGACATTAAAATAAAGGTATTGTCTTAAACACCTGGCAGGCCTCAGCCTAAAACAGAGAATTTTTTTGCATAGCTTTCACCCAAAAATAACTTGATGTTCAGTAGGCAAACCTGATTGCCTACGGCAGATTCATTTCTTTATTTGGACAAGAACTGTTGTGCATAGAAAGGTAATTTAGTATGAAAGGCATTTTAGTAATTGTGAATGTATTCAAGTAGATTGAGGTGATATACGATGGATGACAAGCAGTAACAAGACAGTACATACTGACATAATTCTATGGGAAATTTGTAAATAGATGTTCTAGTTGTGAAGACTCTTTTAATATGCAAGATTTTCAATGTAGTGACCACCAAGAGCTAAACGGAACATGACCTAGATACTGCATGGATATCTGTTTATGTTGAAGCAGCTTTTGTAGGGCTGACCAAAGACTGGGTGTGACCATGTAGCGGCCCAAGATTACAGAGAGGTTGTTTGAGCCGAGCAATTCATTATCAGTAGCCGATATAGAGCGCCATTTTTGCTTCTAACCAGATCTGATGGTGGCAGTGCTGCAGGGTGGGTGAGTCTGGGGAGTTCTTGTGACAAGTTCTTGTAGCAAAATATAGTACTCTATCCAGTGAGGTTAAAGAATATACGGGAAGCTAGACATGTAAATGGTTACATTTGACAAGTTTGCTCAGGAGAGCAGTGTCTTGGATGTGCGAAATGAAATATTTGAGCATATTTTATACATATTCATTACTAATCCCTGTTGGAGATAAACGTATCTATATTCCTTGAAGTGTCTGTAGGTTTCAGTCTGACGATGCTGAGTTCATGGTGCCTGTTATTTGGTGAGGCAGGGCGATGGATAGTTGAGGAAAGGGAGGCAGGTGCCAATTTGGCAATACTGATTATTTCCATTTTGGATGAATTTGACATCATTGAATGAAAAGCCATTCAGTGATGACTGTCCATAAGGCATGCTGAGATCGAGAGGAAGATGTGGGCGTCCTCTGCATATAGCTGATTAGTTGGGGAGCCAACGAAACTTATGATATTGATGAGAGATGATATAGAGTGTAAGGGACCCAGAAGTGAACCTTATGGGACAGAGATCCGCCAGGGTTCATGGATTGAGTCAAGAGCACCAAGAATATGCAAATAAGTGATTTTAGAGATTGGATAAGTAACAGTTGAAAGTGGATTCAGGCACAGAGGTATAATCTGATATACAGTGTAAGATGCCGCAGAGAGGTAGAAGGATATGATAACCGATGAGAAGTGGTGGAGAATATTAAGTTCAATAAGTGAGGGAGGATCATTTGTGTGGGTTGTAACCTCAGTGCCCCCTTTAATCTGGATTTATGATGTCAAGTCAAATGGTCTTTATTCGGATATAAAATATCCATAAAAGTACAAATCATCACTGCCAATATACATATAACATACAATCATCAATAAGAAATACAAAAGGAGTTAAAAAATGGGATAGGACAATAGTCTTGAAATCAATAAATAACATAAAACCAATGTGCAAAGCATAGTAATAAAGTGCAAATAGACGCTATGTAAACCTTCAGTAAGCACGGAATCTAACAGCAATATTGCACAAAAATCGCAAATTGTAAACTTTGAACTCAGTGCAAATAAGCAATTGTAAACATCCGACTAAGTGCAAAATAGACTACCACATATATGCTAAATCCAATTAAGAAGAGAGATTACAGGTGTATAACATGTTTCAAAGTATATTCATGGAGGCTCGTGAACGTACCACTGCTCACAAAAATGAGCTTACACGGAAAATCATGTCATCACAACCCAGCTGCAGTATTTCTTGGTACCCCAAGGTAGAATGAGATTTATGATGAGAAGGTTTGGGGACCTAAGGGGTTGGATGAGGTGCATTATGGGTCGACATTTTGCTAATAGATTTACCTCTGCTGGAGATGTGTAGTAGAAGGAAAAGAGTATGAGAGAAAGGGTGTAAAGTGTGATTGGTAAAGGATGAAGTAGATGCACTTTAGTGAAGCTTTGCTGGGCTAGTTTGGATTTTTTTTAGATATTTGAGGTGAAGTATGAGGCACAGTTATGTGGGAGAAATGTGTAACTTGTGTAAGGGGAGAGTAGATTGTTACATGTGTGGGCAAGTACTTGAAAGGCTGCGCATAGAGAAGTGATTTATTAATTTAACAGCAAGGATTTGACAAAGGTAAGTGCAGGGGTAGTCGGGACTAGGCCTGGGTAAAATAGAATTTGCTGTGGTGTATTACGTCATTTTCTGAATTTTACATTACAGTTGTTACACAAAAATCTTAAAATTACACCACTTTGAGTATTTGCGTGGCTATTTGTGCCAAAATTATATCCCAAGAACAGCACTAACAACTAGAGCATGAACATTAGTTTGCAGCACTTTTCTTTTTTGAGCTTTTTTTGCACAAAGTGTTTTTTTAGCTTTATTTTCCCACGAAACCTTCCTTGCTTCAGAAATTGAGTGTGCACATCTCACTATACGGAATAGAGCTAATTAACAGATTTGCATTGCTTGTAATTAAGTGTAATTTCACAATTTTCCAAACATGTCATGTAATTAAGCAAAAGCAGAATATGGGTTCTTGCTCTTAATTTCACTAGGCTGGTATATTTTGGATAATTGTCTTTTTGAAGTCTGAATTAATTTTGTTGGTTGCTGGTACACCTTCCTGCACAAATGCCGTTGTTTTTTATTAATATCCGGTCCAGTCATTAAAGAAAGGAATAGAACTTGGGGAAATGTTCTGAAAAGTCTTGGCTTTTAAAACACACAAGCATCCGCTAATGTGAATGGATTCTGACCCATCTTTTATCTTTCACAGATAACTACGCCAATAATGAAGGTAAGACTGCAGAGGCAAACTATCTCGAGCACCTTTTTTTCTGGTTTGATTTCTTCATTGCACTATTAATAGCAACCTGTGTTGTGTGAGAACTAAAATGGCTACACCTTTGTAAAACATTTTAGCTTTGGAAACGTCAGGGTTGCTGCTATCCTGTGTTGTGACGTTTGAGTAAATACTAAATACAATCAACATCGCCATCAACACGGCTGTCATTGTAACCACCCAGTGGGTACCACTCTCTGTGTCTACATCTAAACCTGGACCTTTTTAACGAGTGTTAAGAGGCACTATGCAATTCATTGTGAAAAAAGCCTCTAGATCGCCTGTTTAAAAAAAATGTATTCTTCTAACTTTGGCATTCAGCTGCACAAATGCTATTAGCCAAATGCTATTAGCATGTTTTTACGTGGAGTCTGGGAGTCTTGGCACTTTTACTAATTATTAATGCATAATCAAAATATGTAATTTATTTAATTAGGTTGGAAATGTGTGTGTGTGTGTGTGTTTGTGTGTGTGTATATATATATATATATATATATATATATATATATATATATATATATATATATATATATATATATATATATATATTAAATCTGCGATAAAGTTATCAGTGGTGTAACTCTGAAACTGATCAAGCCAAGTACAGGCCTATTCGCCTTGATTTACCTGTATTGCATGATACAGTGAATCACAAACCCAATTGGAGAGATTGGATAAATGCGCTAAGATGATCAGTGGCGTGCGTCTCTAGAAGTATTTTTTAGGAGTGGCACACGAGGCCATCGATGCAACTGAGCAGTCACCACTGTGTAGTTGTTGCTAGGTCAAAGCTTCCATAATTTTGTTTTGCTAATAAGTTTTATATTTTTCGCCAGTATGCACACAACTTTAAAAAACATTTTTTTAAAACATCCACTTCCTCTCTTTTTTGGAAAGTTTTTTTTACCTATCAAGTTTATTTGCATAGTTAATAAAAAAACATTGCATACAGTTAAAAAAAAAACGTTTCTAATACATTCATTTAAAATACAAAAGGGAAAAACCTAAAAAGCTTCTCCTTGACAAGGTCCTCATCAATTAAAGAACCATTTCTAACACACTCATTTGTGGTAGTGAAGGAAAAGCATAAAAACATTTTCTCTACAGTAAAATCAGCATAATAAAAATCTCCAAGATTTGAGTTTATTGTGTGTAGAAATGTAAGTGCCCACGGGACCTGAATTTGCCTTTGGCACCTTCCCTGTAGTTTACAGAGGCTAGTTTTATTCTTTGAAAAAACCTTCTTGCGTGTTGTAGAGTACAATTAATTAGTGCAAATATGGACACCTTGAATCGGGTTGTAAAGTGCAAGTGATTTGTGCAAACCAAAAGTAGCCTGTCCTTGCTCCATCCTTGGCCCAATTCTTTTGATTAAACCATTTTAGGTATTTTTTTCTTGTGTTCTGTTGAAGCTGGTTGTAAAGTGCAGGTGACTTATGCTGTTGAATGCTCCTGAGAGTAGCCTGACCTTGCTCATTCACAGGTTCAGTTCTTGTAGAAGCGGTTTTAGGAATTGGAGACCATTGTAGGCTAGGGGGATTGAGGAACCGCTTAGTCAAGTGATTACTACTTGCCTGCAGGAGCGAATTTACAGATTTATGAATATTGGTTTCAGCAGTTTTATCCTTTGTGGATCTGGCACCAGGCATAGACAGAAAATATGTACTAACGTTGCTTGCATCTAGCTGTAAAGCCTACAATTTTAGTTTTGCGGCTGGTTTTTGCAAGATGGAATTAAATATTTAATTTCTATGATCCGAATCAATGTAACATAAACTGCTGCTTTAAGGCCTGGGAAAAATGTGCTGAAAGATCCTCCTGGGGTCTCAAATGTTTGTATGAGTTGATCACTGTCCAGGCATGCCGTCTTCTTGGAAAGGAATTTGTGGCTGTTCGATGGGACCGCAATAGTGTTGAGGCATTGGTTACTCAGTTAAAGGCGAATTTGCCTATACTGGAGGCCACACATCTTGCATGCCTAGTTCCTCTGTTAGGTTTGAGAGACCTTATTCTCACTATATTCTTGTTTCGTGCCATAGTAGGTTAGCAGCGTGCGGTTAAATTAGATTGCATTTGTATTCACTTTATGCAACCCACTGAGTTATCCTTGTAATGCACGAAGCTTCAGTTAGCAAGTGTGACTCCATTTTGTATTTTGCAATACCCATTAGGCTGTGTCTGAATTAGGCCCAGTAATTCGTCTTGCTTGCCTCAGCTTTAAACTGTATTTAGTTATTTTCTTTCCAGTTCCAGGTTGCCTTCTGACTTACTAATGAATAAGCCATTATGCCTTTGCATACCTATCCATGTGTGTAGCTCTGCTCCAACGTTAGGAGATGCTGAAACTAGGCAGAACAACCTTGAAACTGTGATAGTGTATACTCATCTAACAGGTGGTAGCCCGTTCATCTGTGCCTTCTTTGTTAATGCTCGGCCTAAGCCGGTAACTTTCCACTGTGGGCGTGGTTGGGGGTTCTTGGAGGAATGGTACTGCGTTGCAGACCGTTGGATGGCCAGTCCCTCGGCAGACTTCTTAGGGATCAGGTCAGATTGGACTCCTCTGCAGAGTATTACTAAGAAGTGCTTGTTTGTATCCTCTACTGTCTGATCGACTCTTCATTTGGTAGAAGGCGAGTAGGAGGTTGAAAATAACCTGGGTGGCCCCTAAGGGCCACTTCCTTCACCTCAATGGCCTAGCTTAAGTATTCTCCCCTTGCCCCTTTTTGAATACTGTGATGTTCCTCGATTTCAAGCTTGCACAAAGATTGTTAATGGAGCCCCTATCGAAGCGCACAGTTTGACAAAAACACTATTGGTTTGAAGTGATTGTTTTTTTTGTTCCGAAAGCCAAACTCTAGACGTACCTGGGTTTATGAAGCTGTTTTTGGAATGGAAAACAGTTTTGTGTACTTTTGTTTGGATCTTGTTGAATGTAATTATTTCACGTCCGTGCATGATTTCTGTGCTGTAGGCTACCGCTGGCATTAGCTGTGCGGACTTTCCAGTAAGTAGATGGATAAATGACAGACAGCTTGGTTTCTTTTTCAGTAGATTGAACCCAAAAATTAACTACACAGTTTTAGCCGGCATAGTTGCTAAATGACGTTTATAGGGCATTTCTTTTTTTTTTTGTTTTTTTTTTATATAATTTTTTTATTTATTGCAAGAAAGAACATAAATGTAGTAATAAAATCATCTCGATTGTATACATGTACATAATTCTCAATAAATGTTATTGTCATTGGAAAGAAAGAAAAGGAAAAGAAAAAAAAAGAAAAGAAAAGAAAAGAAAGACACGAATGTTGACAAGACAACTTTACAAAAAGGTCATGTCAAAAGGATGTGACATGTCGGTCTCACAATATATTTGTCCATTTAGCTAGTGAATGTACCCCACATTTTCTCCCTTCCTTTTAGCGCTTTAGGGCCTCTTAATTTAGCCAAAGAGAGTTACATAGTATGTATTTCGTGGATAAGGTACCACCATTCATTGACACTAGGTGGTTCTTTCGAGATCCATGTGCGCGCGATTACCAATCTGGCACATGCAAAAACGATTGTTAACAAATCTTTATAATTACTATTCGTATCTTGTATGTCCAGCAAAACCAGATGAGCAGAGAGTACAGGCATAGTTATGTGCTTCCTGTTGAGAACATCCATTATTCCCAACCAGAAAGCTGTAAGTTTAGGACACTCATAGAGCATATGCTCTATGCCAGCTGCTTCTAGATTGCATTTTGGGCATCGGGTGCGTTCAGTGGAGATATTGCCAGGTGTCCAACTGGAGATTCTTTGGGGCGTGTAATATATTTGGGTAACTGTCCTATAATATTGTAGCCTCAGATTTGATGACTGGACAACTCGGTTTATTTGTTTTAATGAGCTCACAATCTGGCTAGGGTGGATGTTAATTCCTAGCCTAGTAGTCCATTTATCTGCCATTTTCTCGCAGTCTCCGACTTGGCCTTTATTAAGAATAATATAGCTCTTGCTAATAGTAGCTTTAGTCTGATTAGAATATATAAATAGTAAGATATCTGAGTGTTCAACATTCTCGATTTTCTTGTTATTAATTAGAAAATCTTGTATCTGAATATATTTAAAATATGTTGTCTCATTGATGTTATATAGTATTTTTAGAGCATTAAAGCTTAGAAGGCCATCTGGGCCATAAAGATCCCCTAGCTTGTTAATGTTCTGGTCTATCCATAAAGTGCAAGCACCATCTGCGAAGATAGTTGGCAGCCCTGGGTTCCCCCATATTGGAAGTTCAGCATTAAAAAAGGAAATTTTTTCAGTGTCCATAATTTGGTCCCAGATTCTTTTAATGGCTCTCGCGGTCTTGAATTTGACTCTCTTATAGTAATTTGGATCGTGTACCCTAAATAGAAACTTATTGCTTTGTGATCCTAACATAAATTGGTGATAAAATGTGGGGACATCACTAGACAAAAGACTACGTATGCGTTGTATAAAAGTAGCAAAAAAGTAAATTTTTAGATCAGGGAAGTTTAGTCCCCCTGTTTCGACAGGTAATTTCAATACCGTCATTGACCGACGGGCTTTTTTATATCCCCAAATGTATCTACTGCAAATGCTTTCTATTTTCTTAATGTATGTTTTATTGAGTTGCAGCGGGATAGATCTAAATAAATATAGTATTTTCGGAACTATCTTCATCTTTATTATATTAATACGTCCGATCAGGCTAAGTGGTATTTTATTCAATTTTTTAAGCATGGAAGCAATATCTTTAAGTAGGGGGTCATAATTTAACGGAACGATTTTCTCGATATTTGCGGTAAGCTTGACTCCTAGATAAGTAGCATTGTGGCAAAGCCCTGTTATCGGATGTGTAGGTTGATAATTAGCTATCACTTGTGTTTTGTTGACGTTAAGTCTATATCCCGATATGTCGCCAAATTCTCTAGCTTCCTGGATGATTTTAGGTATAGCCCGTATCAAGTCTGTAGTATATACAGCGATGTCGTCAGCAAAAGCTGTAATTTTTAAGCACATGTCTTCGTGTTCTATTGGAGTTATATGTTCTTGAGCAGTTAGTGCGTTGAGAAATGGCTCTAGAGCTATAGCAAATAATAGGGGTGAAAGAGGACACCCCTGTCTAGTGCCTCTTTTTATTAAGAAGTTATCAGAGTTGTTCCCTGAATAACTAACTATTGCTGTAGGGGTCTCATACAGAGATTGGATCCATCCCAGATATTGCCCCTGTATACCATAAACCGTTAGTGTTGCCCAGAGATACTCCCACCCCACTCGATCAAATGCCTTCTCTGCATCTAACATGACCATTCCGAGTGGGGTGAGAGTAGTCGCCGCAACATCCAAAGCTGTTATTGCAGTATTAACGTGGGTAGTGGTATCTCTGCCCACTACAAAACCGTGTTGTTGACAATTAACTAGAGCCGGCATTATAGGCGCTAAGCGGTTAGCAAGTACTTTAGCAAATATTTTAGCATCAGTATTGATTAATGAAATAGGCCTGTATGAACCTTGTTCTTCCGGCGGTTTGTTCTTTTTTAGAAAGAATACAATTTTAGCTGTACGCCATGAAGTAGGGGCAACTCCGGTTTCTCCCACAGAATCTATCACTTGTTTTAGTAGGGGGAGGAGTACAGGTAAACAGTCTTCTCCTGCAGCCTTGCCAGGGGGGAGCGCCTTTACAGCTTTACCAAGTTCTTCAATAGAAATTTCAGTGCTGAGTGATCTAGTTATTTCTGTGTCCAATCTTTCGGGTGCGTGTTTCTCTAAGTATGCTTTAATTGCTTCTGGAGTAGGTGTTTTTTCTGGAGTATAAAGGTGACAGTAATATTTGGCAAATTGTTCCAGAATCTGTTCTGGTTTTCTATACATTTTAGAGTCAAGTCCTTTAATAGTTTTGATAGTAGTTTTAGCCTTTTTATCGGCTACCTTATACGCCAGGATTTTCCCAATTCTGTCTCCACCTTCATATTGTGCAAGTTTATATTTGTGTATTTTAGATCTAAATTTTTCCCTGAGAGTTTTCTTAAGTGATGCACTTAATGAGATAAGTCCTAAACTTAGCTCCTTGATGGTGGTTTTGCCCTCTATTATAGCGTCTGAGAGTTGTTGCTCGGCTAGAGAGATATTTGATATAGCAATTCTTTCTAACCTTAGTTTTTCAGCATTGTCCTTGAAAATATATTGCTGAGTGTAACCTCTGATGCTGCTTTTACATGAATCCCATACATACCTGATAGCAGTTGAATTATTATTGAATGATATATATTCTAGAATGTGTTTTTTAATACCGGAGATGTATTGATGGTCAGTTAGTAAATATCTGGGGAATGTAAACTGTCGGGCTATAGGTTGAGTGTCTAAATTTTTGAATTCAAATAATATCGGGTTATGGTCTGAAGTGATTTTAGGGCAAATTTCTATCTCGCAGTTTTCTAAAATACAGTCTGTTGCCCAGATCATATCGATTCTAGAAAGAGTTTGATGTGGAGAAGAGTAATATGTGAAGCCGGATATAGTAGGATGTTTAGTACGCCAGGCATCTTTTAGATTGTGTATCCTGGCTAGTTCTAAAATAGCCGATCTCACTTTACCCATCCTATTTCTAGTTCCTTTGCTTGTGGAGTCT